>NW_027104152.1:0-131531 GCF_902728285.1 Clytia hemisphaerica
GCTGTTAGAGTTGAAATCTTTCTGTCTGAGTCATGGATTTACTTGGCCTAAATTTCATCAATGTGTTGCCGCACTTTTTCCCGAAGCTGAAGTCCAATTCAATTCTTATTCTCTTGACAAGTTTAGAAATGCGATCAAATCTCTGCTCAATAAAAAAGAACCATTGTGACTGAAAAAATTGGAAACTTTTTTGAACGAACCCTTTATTTTTCCTTATTCTACCTCAAAACAACGGGCTGACGAAGAAGAACACATTAACAAAGAAGCAGTCGAATATCAAGAGCTTGATATAACCATTTCCACTTTACTGGATAAGATTGATGAGTTAGAGTCTAAAATTTCTAATATCTGCGAAGCACTTCGTGAAGAAAGTAGAGAGGGTAGAGACAAATTGAAATGTCAAGCTGAAATGAAAATTTTGAAAAAAGAAAGTGATAAAACCTCTTTAGATTTAAGCAAAGCTTTATCCAAACTGTCTCATTTGTCTACCAGGAATATCAATAAACGTGTTAATCGTCAAAAGAAGGAAAAAGAAAAGTTGAACGAGGAGCTTTCTCATAAAAAAGACCATATAAGTGCCCTTGAAATGCAATCTTTAGAGCATGAAAAAGAACTTACAAAACTCAACAAGAAACTTCAAAAAGCATTGGAAAAATCAACTAAATATAGAAAGAAGGGTTATGATTGGAAAAACAAGGCAAAGTCATTTAAAAAAAAATAAATGAAACAAGTGATGATGGGTTTCAATCCCATTCTAAAAATCTTGCAGCTGAAATTAAGGACTTGAAAGAACACATTAAGTATCTTGAGAATGAAAAACTTAAGGTTGAAGAAGAGCTTGAAAGTTTTATGAACAATGATGAAATCAGGGTTTTTGAAAATGGAGGCTACAACAGTGATATAAGGGCAGTTTGTGAAGATTCACTTTGCATGGGTGTGAGTACCCGGAATGTAAAAGAGGTTTGTAAGAACAGTTTTGAAAAATATTGCTAAAAGAAATGCCCCATTACTTCCTGGGTCAACTTTTGCAAAGGGAATGCTCCTTGAGGCACGTTGCTTGGCACACCAGCATCTAATGTATGAACTAACTGGGAAAAGTGTTTCTGATAGTGACAGGTCTGCGGCCTTTTCTGATTTGAATACCCTCCACTCAGACGTCACATCAAAAAAAGGACGTTCCTATTTGACGTATGATATAACAACAAAAAGAGGTAAAACTCTTAATGCTGGAATTAGGGAAACGAGTACAGGGGATGCAGAAATGCAATTAAAAGTTTTACAACTCATTGTTGAGGACGTTTCCAAGCAATCTTCAGACAAGTCCTTCAGCGGTAAAGTTTTTGGGTCAATAAAAAATCTTATGAGTGATCGTTGTAATACTCAAAAAAATTTAACAGGGTTTTTATTGAATACAGAGATAGCATTTTGCCTTCAATTATTAGGGAATGGGACACTCTCTCAGAAAAAGTGAAAAAGAAACTAAGTGATGTAAATGAGTTTTTCTGCGGCCTTCACTATTTGGTTGGCCTTGCTGATCAATGTGAAGCCACTATCAAAATTTGGGAGGGCCTGTTGTATGACAAAGATAAAAAGGTTGGTTCACTTGCCCATGGTGGTTATTCAAATGGAGAGTCGGAGACAACAAGACTTATTAGAACAGTGTGTAAATCTGTTCAAGAGCGAGGATCAGATAAATCTGGTCGAATGATTCAGTTTGCAACATTTTTGAAAAGTGAACACAATATATCTGAAATACCGCTGTATCCTTTCTTAGGAAATAGATTTAACATACTGTTCTTAAATGGGGCTGGGGTCTATCACTTATACTCTCTACTTAAAAAAAATTTTGGAAAATTTTTTTATGAGAATAAACTGCTAACTGCCGTTCATCACGATTTGAAAGTACTAGCCTATAAAATTGGGTGTAAAGTTCTAGGTCTATTGCACAAGAAAGTTACCGGTCCTTTTTGGCGAGAAATGGTAGAAGCTAAAACTGCCCTTAATATGACTCCCCACTATCAGGCTATGTTTAAAAAATTTGAGGAGTGCAGCGTGGACTCTTCTGCATTCTTGTCCGGTTCTGATTCTCTCTTTCCAGAACATCTTCACAAAGTTGAAATTTATGAAACTTTAACTTCTGAAACTGAACATGATGAAGCCATGGTTAAACCAGAGATTTGGGAAAAGAGGATAAGAATCGCCGCTGCCGCTCGCTGTTTTCTTATTGTTGGCCATTGAATTCGGCGTCGTTTGAAGTCGCTAGGCTAGGGAACAACTTGGCCAAGAAGTTACAGTGAAAAAAATGGCGTTATGTGCAGTATTATTAGAGTTCAAGCAAAACTTCCTTAATTTGCTTCTTTGGAGGGGTTTCCTACTAATTTAAACTACTGAAAAGCAAACAACTGTCTTTTGGGGTTTCCACTGACAAGAAATTCAGCTGTGGCATTGTTTATTTTTTGAGAAAAAGATGGTGGAAGCAGACATGCTGAAATTGGATGTGAAATGAGACCTTTTTATTTTTAGCTACTTTGCCTTACTGGAAAGTCTTTCAGAGTCAAAATAAAGTGGTTTGGGTTGGCATAAGGTTGATAGTGACTAGCCTAGCTTTGGTTTTTATTGGCACCTTCTGGATCTTTTTGGCACATCCTTCAAAGATAGCTGAAAAATCGTATGAAAAAGTGTATTTTTTTGTTTTTTAAGCAGAAAAAAGATAACATAGTCCTGAAATATTAGTAAAAACTGTTGTTTGGAGCTGCTTGCAGATGGAGTAAGTATATTGAATTCACTTTTATTTTATTAAAGTGTTATTTTACTGCTTTGTGTATATAATTGCCACCTTGCCTGAACTGAAGGGAAGGAGGGGCTAAAAGGTCAAGCAGCAATTTGTACCTGATCTTAGCCTGTGGCTAGGGGGGGGGCTAACCATGTTAGGGATCACCTAAATTTTTTCAGATGGACCTGGGGGGCTAGATTCTATGTTTGGTGATTTTTTTCTGGACTTGTTTTTTTCGATTCATCACATTCGCTATGGAATGTCTTCTGTCTAAAAAAGTTTGTATCCGAGAAAACTATGTGTGCGCTGAGCTATTCCTAAAAATTTGTGCACGTCTTCATATCGTTTTCTAAAGATTTGTGCAATAGCACGTCTTCACTATACTGTAGATGTAAACAGTGCACGTGAAAAAGTTTTTCAACATCAATTCCTGAGGAGAGTACTACATTAAAACATAAAATGGTACAAAGCTAAATATATATGATCTTCTTTTTCTAAGAAATAAATACTCAATTTATGAAATAAAAAAGTAACTAATGGCTAAACTAACTGTTGTATTTGTTTGATTGTTTGAAAAGGATTTTTGTGTCATTGGCTTAGGGGTCACCTAAAATATTTGGCAACCTGGGGTTACCTAAATCTTAGGGGTCACCTGAATTCTTAGGGGGCATCTAAAACCTGCTGCCAAGCCATGTAGCAATTGATAATTATTTCCTCTAAAACAATGGTCAATTGATAACCAATCAATGGATTGGATAATTGGTTTCTGATAGTTGTTTAGGGGAATGTGACGGTCTATATAGAATAACAAATTATTCCACCCACAAACATTTCTTTCAGTCTTTTCCTCAGCTAGTACAAACGTGAAGTGAATTATTTTGTCCCTAGGCAGCTGTTGTGATGTAAAAAAGACTATAATCGGTATAATAGAGGTTCCCAAAAAATCTCAATATTGACTGATCAGCAATTGGGTAATCTGATTGATTGCCTAACATTTGTTGATCAATTGATCATCAATTGATAAGTTTCTTTTAGGTTCCCCATTGTATTAGCGTAATATCTATTTTTTGTAAGGGGTTATCCTGCTGCGCTGCAGCAAAAATATATTCAATTCAATTCATTTTCTTTGATTGGCTATCGTTTGTTAATGAATGGGTTCTATAGTTGATAGTAACCCATAATCAATCAATCATTAAGAAAGAGTCAATCGATAATCAATCGATCATATTTACAAGCCAATCAATGATTAATCTATCACTTGAAAGGTAATCGAGCGTTCCTCAAAATACATCAATTGGTCATCAATTGGAAAAAAGTCATCAATTGTATCAATTGGGAGTGTCTGGTAATTGTAACCTGATAACAGCTGTTCATAATTTTCTTACGTGCACGGTAAACCTCTGAAGGCACTTGAAAATTATACATCTGAGAAAAATAGTCCTCCCACGGAAAATTTTACAACAAGAATCTTGTTGTGCGCCAGAAAGTCAAAAACTGATACGGCGCCCTATTCGTAAACACAATCACGCAACTTTGTTGTCATCCCCAGTCTTTTTAAACGAACGCGGTCCTTACGATTTTGAGATAGCATATTCGTCAGATTGTATGTTTTCACCCATCCCTTTAGAGCTTCAGCGTGGTGGGCAGAAAACAACCACAATCTGATCTCAGGTTAGGTAATTGCCAATATTATTTTTGTTTTAAGGGGGGGGCAGACTCCACATATCCAGACCCTCTCATGCGGTACATGATACAATTTAAAATTATTTTAAAATTTATGACCGATAACCAATCCTTGGATAAAATATTGATTCGTTCGGATAATCGATAGGCAATCAATGATAAGCCATTTATTTTAAAAGTTGTTGACTATGTCGGGAAGGAATGACTGGTTGAGAAGCTTTGATTGATTGATCATTTTTCATCAATTAGCAATAATTGACTATTGATTGGTGGTTACTGTGTGATGGGATAAGAGATTGATAGTCAATCAAAGTTTTTTAATTGATTAATCAATAAATTGAAACAATGGAGCGTCCAAAATCTGACAACAAGATCTTGGCAAATTCAATAACATAGTTTGAAAATCTTGTATTTTTGATAAAATTATTAAGGAGATAAAATACTTGGTAAAAGAAAAACATATTTCTGGCAAAATTTTAGAAAAATTATAAAAAAAGTCCCACAAGGGGAGGGGCAAAAGTGTTTTTTTTTTCATTTTCCAGTGAGGGAAACTCATGAGGTAAGGGGATGGAAAAATTTTCTGGAGGGGACTGCATTCGTGGAGGGAACTAAGTACTTGCTGATTTGTGTGAGATTGGGTCAAATCCAATAAATCACAATTTAAAGTTTACATTTTCATTTTCAGAGTCCAATGCTCAGATTTAGTCTTATTACTTGATTAGTTTTCGCTCAAAAATGATATTCGATTGAATTTAAGACCAACACCCCCAGAAAATATTGAGATCTTTTGTAACCCCCCCCCCCCCCAGCTAAGCACTTTTGATGAAACTTTGAAACCTTAACTTTTGCTCTTTAGACATTCAGCGAGACTTCAGAATGTCTGTCGTACATGTGGGAACAAAGTCAAAGGATGCTCTACACCAGTAACAGACTTCAAAGAAGAGATTCAAAAATTGTTTGATTACCATGACATCGAGGATGAAGAATGCTCAGTGTACCCAAAAAATATTTGTTCAGACTGCAAGAGACAATTTGAAAGGGTCAAACAGAACAATGGATATGAGACTATGGATAGATTGCCCATATTTGAAGCATGTGGTGAAGGCTGTAGGGTTTGCAAAGGCTGTAGCACTGTGAAGAGAAAGAGGTTCTCATTGAAAGACTGCAAAAAGGTTGCAAAGGCATTGGTGCATAAACTGAAGCGACCAAGATCGATGCAAGATGTTTTGAACTGTCATGAAAACTTTGTCAAGCTGCCATGTCAGCAAGGTTACAAATTTGTATTTGGAATTTTGACTTCAAGATCAGAGTCTAAGCCCATTAAGACAATGGACTTTATAATTGGTATTAGTGACGATGACTGGCATGTTTACTACCACGAGAAGAAAATACTCAGAGAAAACTGTTTTTTGAGAGACCTACCAAGCATTTTGAGCAAAGGTAATTCTTGGCTGTTTTTTTATTAATTATCAGAAACTTGAGCCACCTATAAAATCCTTCACCGTCAATTTCTCTGACAATATTCTTAAAACTGACTATCTATTTTTGTGGTCCAAAACGAGATAATATTTGCTAGTAGTGGGAGAAAATATTCTAATTTGTTCAAACGTGGAGAGGTTGGAGTCTCCCCAGCCTCCTTGCTTCTGCTAATAAGGAGTTAGAAACGATTTTAATGCAATGAACATGTGCAAGCTGCAACTTTTCCCATATTGAGTGATTGTCAATTTAGAAGAATCTTCTACATTATGAATTTCTTGTCCCTAGATACAATTAATGAAGTCTTGAGCAAGCTTGCTGAAATAGAAATATGTCCAGGAAATCAAGACTTTCCTGATCTTATCAAAGAGAAGCTTGATATCCAGGGCACTTGTGATTTCAAAGACCAGAGTGGCAAAATCATCAGAGCTGAGGTGCAAAATTCTACATTTTCTGGCATCTCACAGCTATCGACCATCAGAGTGGGTACATGCTCTCTGGTCACTACAAACTCAAACCAAAGATGTGATGAGTGCAAGATTTATAGACGGAATCTGCAAAAAAAGGCTATCAAGCGTCGAAAATGTTTGGAGAACCGTACCTCTCATGCACCAAGTAGTTTTACCAACAACCGCTGGCTCAAAAGATCACAGTTGAATGCTAAGTGTGAGGACCAACAAAAATGTATTAAATCATTGAGAAGGAGTCTTGATAGAAAGGACGATTACATTCGACAACTCATCGAGGATGAAGGTTGTGAATTAAAGGATGAACAACTTTCTGGTAAGTGTTTTCCTTATTTCCAAGGTCATATTCTACTGCTGCTGCAAAAAAACACATGAAAATTTAATGTATTCTTTGCAGCAACATTGTGAATGATGGGGTCAAGATACTACACATTTTTGACTTGTTATGGGCTGAAGTAAGATTACAAATTACCAAATATTACAGCTCTTTATCAAAATGTTATGCAACTGACTTCATTGAATGCTTCAATTGCAATTATCTTGTTAGGTGCCCTTTTACCATTAGTCATTACTGAGGCATGCCTAGAGTCTTGTAACATAGCCTTGGTAATGAACGGACTATCTATACTGTAGTTTCACATGGAAACTAGTTCGTTTGGTAATTAGCTAGGTGAGCAAGTATAGTGCAATAACCTAGGGGCTACTCTAGGACAGTATATTGAGGGAAAATTAGTATATCTAACTTTGGATTTACTTGAATTTGAATTCACTTAAACTTTTTGCATTCACTAAAGTTGTGCAAAAAACATTGACTGTGACAACTGAAGTTATGCTTTACATTGTAATTTCATCCATTTATCTTGTAGTTGTCAGCAATAGTCAACTTAGTGTCAAGCACTGTTGGTGTGTTGTATAATAAGTTTAAACAGAGATTGCTAAAGTTTTTAATCAAGATTTTCACAAAAAATAGTATTCTTGACCAAAGTGATCCAATTAATCTCTTTTTATCACGGCGATTCTTCTCTTAGTTTTCGCGGGAAGAAATAATTTTAAATTTGCTTTTTCGGTTCCGTAAATTTTAATGTTCACGGAAAAATTTGCTTAGTCAGCGCATTCCTGTGGCTTGCGGTTTTCCTGATTCGTCTGGTCGTGTCTCGTGTGGTTTTCTAAGAAGTAGTTTGTTGTAATATATTGTGGTTTTAAAAGAATTTATCAGTGCTTTCGATGGAGAATTATAAAACCATTTTCAAGCAATGTTGTCAAGAGTTTTCTCAAAACACAATAAAGAGGATAAGAGAAAACAACGTGTTCAGAAATTCACCTGATGATGTTGTGAAAAAAATTTCCACCCATCCCATCCACCAGTCAATATTCAAGAACACTTTCAAGTCTGGTGAACTTAAAACATTAGCAATGATTGTAAATATATTTGGAGCTAAAGCAACAGTGAAATCCAACCACCATCGTGATTTCTCGATCATAATGCCGCATTATTACATAACTTGTTGTGTAGCAGCAAACAACTCAACGTTGAATCGTGGGGATTTGGTTTTCCCAATTCAGAAGATTACAAATGAGATTGCTGACCCAGAAGAGAACTCTTTCAATGTTTTTATACCAGCCAGTATAGAAGTCGATAGAGATGATGTGCCCGAGGTTAAGCTTTCAGACCTCGTTCCACTGTTAAAACCAGATGATGCTGATATATTTCCCGAAGAACGAAAGGACGGTTTTACCATTACAGTTAGAAAAGACGATAACTATGTTTCACTCAAAGCAGATCATGGGCTTAATGTAAATGACTTCATTATTGTGCGAGGAAAAAACTATCGAATTGTGACTGTTCATGATGACGATTGTTTTTTTCGAGCTGAGGGGTCACGTAATTCAGTAACTGTTGATAGACCTTTTGAAAGCAATGCAAATAAGCAAAGTTTTCGTTATCGAAAAATAGTATATTTAAACGGACACGTGAAACCTGTGAAAGAATCACTCTTCAAGTCACACCGCCCTGTAATGGTTGCTTTCAAGCCCAATAAAAACAAAAATGGACATGGCGAAATGGAAGTTAGCCTCTTTTGCGCAGTTTTTAATTCATCTGGGTACTTCACCAGATGTCGTGCCATCTCAGAAGCAGATATTCAAGAATAATATATTTTTTATCTCATTAACTTTTACATAATATTTGCTAGGAATTTTGATTTCAACCTTCTATTACTTTATTTATGTGCGGATAACAATCAGGGAAATCTTGTAAGGCGACCATCAATAATGTTCTGTCTGTTCGCCTGACCGACTCACCTTCAAAGTCCTTCAAAACATCAATCCCAAGTTGGACGATTTTTTTGATAGCTAAGCACTTCTTTGAATTATCATTCGCTTCAAGTTTTTGTTGATTGCCAACTTGATTTACTAGATCTTAAAAACCTGAAAAAGTTTACTCTACCAACCACCAACCAACCGGATTTGAAGATGTATAAATATGTACTCTGATCGTTGTTTCGTAAGAAAGTTTTGTCCAACTAAAGTTTGATTTTTGCTTACTGATATCTTGTAATATTTATTTAGTTTTAGGTCTACTGTATAAATTCTTTATGGTTTAATTTTAAAATTTAAATTTGTATTTTTTGTCAGCTCTCATTATGCCAGTTAACTAGAATCCTGGTAAAATATATTCTTATGATTCCACAGATATTGTTCGCTCAAATCTTATATAAATATTATTGAAGTTTCTCTTTCCCATATAAAATGCCAGGTGGTGATATATGTTGGCCGAGCAAAAGAACACTTTTCAGAAAGATTTTATTACCTACTCTCTTACTATTGATTCTATATTCACCTATTCACTTCAGAAGTGGATAAAATTTTTTTTTAAGGATGAAACCTTCACTGTATAATTAACTGAAGAGAGATATGGCTGTGAAACCATCCACGCAAGGTTGACCCAAGCACGTCTTCTACATTAGCTCTCTGGACACCTTCAGTTAAAAATAAGTAGAAAATAATGTTTCACCATGACCGAAATAAGTAGTAGAGTATTTTCATAGACCAAAAAATTGTGTACACTCATTCCCTATTCCCGCAAAAAGTCTCTTTAATGGGAATCAATAAACGATATGAAGAAAGCGGTAGAAAAAAGTATAGTTTAAGGCCTTAGGCGGCCATTGAAAAATTGCTCTGTTCGCGTCGGTACAGGTGTTAAAAATGCATGCGGGCGGGCGGGCAGTGTGAAAAATTGCGCCAGTAAGTTGGGAGCGGGCGGTGACGTGAACAGAACAATTTTTCGATGACCGCCTTACTCGAAATAGGGGGCGAACAATTAATACGAAAGCTTAATTTTTTCAGGGCAGGGTCACAGATAT
Organism: Clytia hemisphaerica; assembly: GCF_902728285.1. NCBI lineage: Eukaryota > Metazoa > Cnidaria > Hydrozoa > Leptothecata > Clytiidae > Clytia > Clytia hemisphaerica. Next base: position 9,762 of record NW_027104152.1, read on the forward strand.
CTGTAAAGCCCGAAGGGCTAGATAGGCAACTTTAAGCTTTCTCCAGCAAAAAAAAGTGAAGCAAAAATTTGACTTTTTAAATTTCGTGCCGATGGATAGGATCTAGCATTTTAATTGTTTTCGGAGCGCGAGATCAAAAAAAGTAGGCGGCAAACGCTATTTCACATCTCTCAAACCGGTGAAATTGCATATTTTAGTCACGTGACTTTGGTAGGAAATCCTTTAAAAGCCGCAAATCTAGCCCTTCGGGCTTTACAGATCTGTGGGCAGGGTCTGATTTTTCAAAAGCTCATAGGTAGGAAAGGGGATAAATTTTGAAATAGCTCTGCAGCAGACTTTACAGGTCGCTCTCTGAAACTATTTTCAAAATCTTAATTCTTTAAAACATTTTCTAGTGGGAAAGAGTCTAAATGATTCCGACTCTACAGGTCGCTGTCTTAAAATATTTCACATTTTTCAAAACAAATAGTGGAAAAGTGGTTAAATTATTGTTTCTGAAATAGTTCTGCAGCAGACTTTACAGGTCGCTCTCTGGAACTATTTTCAAAACCTTATAATTCTTAAAACAATTTCTAGTGGGAAAGGGTCTCAATGATTCCGACTCTACAGGTCGCTGTCTTAAAATATTTCACATTTTTCAAAAAAAATAGTGGAAAAGTGGTTAAATTATTGTTTCTGAAATAGTTCTGCAGCAGACTTTACAGGTCGCTCTCTGAAACTATTTTCAATATCCATTTTTAAAAAACTTGGCCGTGGGAAATCGTTCAAAAAATTCTTTTTGAAAAAAGTGCGATTGTTTTATAAATTCACCTTCTATGGACTGTAAAAATAGGGATTCTGAGAAAAAAATAAGAAGCAAGTAGAATGGAAAACGAAATGAATATTTTCTTCATGTCAAAATACAAAATACAAAAAAGTAATCATTCTATAAAATTATATAAAACGTCAGGAAAGGAATCCGAAGTTGTATTCAAAAGGCTTATAGCGACACTATCAATTCTCTTCTGATCCTCTGAGTTATCCATGTGATTCGCGAAATGAGAGACAAAAACACCCAAACTATAGACATCACAACTAAAGGAAGGTACTGACTTTCCTTTTATAACATCAATAGGGAGATGATTGGATGACTTAAATCTCTCTTGAAAAAGTCGATCAAAGACTTTAGCACTCTGCTGTGGACAACAGCAAGAAAAGTCAAAGATAACAGGGTAATGCAGCATTTTGTTGGGGTCAAATTTCATGACTACCGCGCGCGGCCTCTACCATATTCAAATGAATCATGTCCTTGAAATGTATGAAGTCTAACGCTCTTGTTAAACCTTGAAGCAAAACCTTGATTAGAGAAATTCTGAAAGGTCGATTAACCAATTTGTAGCGCCCAAAATACATATTAATACAATGATCATACATAGCCATTGGTGTCTCTGGATTTTCAACAAGACCATAACTGCTGGCGATGTTGGGGTGAGAGCCGATGAACTTCAAAATCTTCAGCTCATAAGCCAAAACCATTGCAGAATTTTCCTTTTTCAACATTTTGCTGTAACTAACTCTTTTCAACAAAACCTCTTTTCCTTTGAATAATGCCCATTTTACATTATAGTGAGCAAAATTGAAAAGCGTATTTTTGATTTCCAGATCTTCTAATTTGTAAAGATCTATATCTTCGCATACAATTTCATCATTCATGAAACCAGAAATGCCACTGACGGTTGCTGAACTTCCAATTGCGGCTCCACGTAATGAGATTTGACGTGCCAGGCGAAAGTGTTTCGATTCTTTGACGATTATATCGGCCATTTTATTGTACAATGAGTACTCGAAATCGCTCGGCTCATCCTGAACAACTTCCTGAAATATAATAATAGAGTTAAAAAGATAAAATATTTTTTTCTATACTTTAAAAGTGGAGGAAAAGTACCACATCAATCTGATCTGAACAAGATTCATCCTAATTTTGAAAATAACGTACCACTTTTCGGATTTTTTTAACCAACCAACCCTTTTTAACACCTATCCTACTCCCAATAATGAGCAGGAAGGATTTGATATTAGACTATCAACTACGATTTTGTAAAAAAAAAAAAAAATTATACATTAGCCATATATACCTTTTGAGATGGTAGGTTCATTTCTTGGCTTTCTTGGTTTGTAGAATCATTCTTTCTAAATTTTTGATATATTCCATCCCATAGTTGATCTCTGATTTGAGTAATGGATTTTGTTTCCAGTAAAGTTTTGATATCTTTCTGAAATTTAAAATAAGAAAATTATGATTACCAACAAAACTCAAATAGCTGTCTGAGTTGCAACATCTTAAAAGTTCTGTAAAAGGCATAGTGTCTTCTTGGTTTGAATAACCATGAATAACCATGCTGCATACACACAAAGGCAATACCAATCAAATACACAACAAATAAAGGAAACTAACCTCTAAAGCGTCTGCTAATCTTGTCTTTGTTCTGCGAAGCTTCTTTTTTCCTTTTTTGTCTGTAGCCTTCGGAATTATACCAAGCAATTCGGTGATAAGTGTTGCAGTTTCATCCATGGTTCTTATGTTTTAAATTTTTTATGATTTTTTATTTTTTAATCTGTCGATAAAAATATTCAGTTGTTAGTAAAGATACAGTAAAGGTGATAATTTAGTCAACAGATACGTCTAACAGTGTTGACACTGCCTAAAAACTAGCCCCCTTCCTATTAATTTTCTGTCGGTAGACGAGTTAAACATTCAGTAAAACAGACCAAAACAGAAGAAAACTATTATTAGGAAACAGAAAAGACACATTATGAAAATACAATAGTCTATGTTTTCATTAAAATGAATGAAATAATAAAATTTTAAAGGATCTGACTGCAAACATTCTGAAATTGCAACGTTCTGAAAATCAATGTAAATTAGTAAAGTAAGTAAATAAAATTAAGATTAATCAAGATCCACTTCCGTCTTCATTATCGGAATCATCAATATGGGGTGATGGTTGATCAGGGTGGAGTCTACAATTTTTATTTTTCTTGGTGTGACCTTTTTCTTTGCATCTGGAACAAGTCACATTTTTTTCTGCACTAGAAAAAATACTCTCAGGATAGTGGAACTGCTTTACTCTGAGGTGTCGCATGATTGTTTTGAACCGGTCATCATCAAAATTTGTATTATGCAGCTCCAAATTCTTTATGCATTTGTTAAGATGCTCACCTCCATTGCAATTAAAAAAGCCATATCCCCAACCAATTTCAGCCCAAAATTCCATAAATTCTCCAACATGCTCTCTCAAAATGTGCAAATAAGGTTTGCGACCGGTTGACATTCCAGGACAACTACTTTTAAAGTGTTGAAAAAACTTCTCGGCACGTGTTTTGAAACTTTTGACGCGTTCCATGTCAACTTTTGTGGCTCTGATATCAATTGCGAGATCACGGAATAACCGATACAGCTTGATGACATTTCGCATCTTTTCAAAACTTCCATCAGAAATCTCTTCACCCGATTTCAAAAACACATGAATAAATTTATCGATATTAGCCTCAAACTGCTTACAGTCCTGACCGATCATTTTTAAGGTAGCACTTCCATCGTAATGTTTCTTTTTACTATAAAGGTAAAAAAAAAACACGTAATTTTTCAAAAACAAGGTATATATAATTGCAACATTAAAAAAAAAAGAATAGGTGGGACTGTCAACCCAGATTCTGTGAAAAGAGGTTTCCATGAATTTGAGCAGAAGTATCTCAAACTTTTCCATCCGCAAACCTAAAATTGAAGTAAATGAAGTTAAATATACTTACTTTTTGAAGTACGTCTCAATTTGGAGGGCTAAGTAGTGGCAGTCAATTTTACGTAAGGCTGTTGGGACCAAATCACCTTGTTTTCGGTTTACAACAATGTCAAACATGTATCCCCATAGATATCGATGGTGGGCTAGAATTAGATGTAACCCGCAAGGAACGATCAATTTCATCTCCACTGCATCCAATAATGGTTTCCCCTGAAAAGAAATTCATTTAAATTCATCATTTAACGAATATGTCAATGGGAACTAAATTTTGCACGTTTTTTTGGACTTCGTCCCAAATCGTAAAATTTAGTTCCCAAAACAATTTTTCAAATTCAAAATAACAATGGCCAAATAATTTACAGAACCTCATGAATCCGCAAAAATTTAATTCTACAAAGAATTTCAAATTAGGACATCGTGCAGAAAAAATAATTCCCTCGTAACCAATTTAGACAGGATCTCAAGGAAATGACATACTAAAAAAACACTTTACTAACGTATTGACCAAAATTATTCTGCTGGAAATCTTTAAACTTTTTGCTGCTATGATCAGGGTTTCTTCCCAAAAGTGCCTCTCCGCTACATCCTGCTGAAAACATTTCCTCCATGGTGCATCTTTCTGCTTGCGTGCAGTCCTTGCTGTCCCATGATGATATCTTTTTCTTGCAGTACAAACAGCCGTACAAACTTGTTGACGAACATTTGCCAACAATTTCTTTGACAAAACTGAGATCTGCACATAAAATTGGCAGAACATTGAAGGTTTCTTCACCAATAGTTATACCCTGATTGAGAAGGTTTTTGACTGATTCAAAATGTTCTTTAGTGTGTATTTCAACATTTAACCTTGACTCTGAACCGCGCCAGAGTGAGTCGATTATCTGGCCATACGGGGAATGCAACATTGTGTGGTTGTTGAGCAGTGAGTAGGAAATCTGCTCTGTTGGCTGTTTACAGGCTGCTCGGAAATTATCACCCGTCAGTCTCAGAAATAAAGTCCTATTTTCACAATCAAGATGCCCATAAAGATTTTCATTCAGACTCTTCAGCTTCTCAAATAAAGGTTTTTGAACATCGAATGATGGAAAAACTAATTTTGATTTCCAGAAATCATTTGAAAGAAAAAGTCTCAATGAATCTTCAATGTCACTGCACACAGACAGACATTCATCATCCGGGCAATTGCAGAATGAGCGTTTCAATTTACCAATGTCAAGCGTTTTTAAATATGACTGGACATTGCTGTAGGATGCAAGGATAACCTTTTGCGCTTTCATGATTTGTTTTAAATTTTTGTAACCACGCTGTGTTAAGTCAGTTCGACTGAGGATCAATAGTGCACTTTCCTCAACAGCAATTTCTCGTGGAGGCAAATTTTTCAAAATCTTTTTGCTAAGTTTTTGCAAAATGTCAGAATTTTCAACAATGGTTTCTTCCACGATGTCATAGTGATTCTCTAGCAAATAAGAAACGTAGCCTGAAATGTAATAACAGGAAAAGGAAAATTACTTACCACCCAAATTTTTTGGCGGCAAAAAGACCATAACATAAGCTGGAGGCAAGCAGATTTTTTTGTAGCAACAAATTCTCTGGTAGGACTTTTGAAAAGAAATTTTAGTATGTTTTCTCAGAGGTAAAGGCTTACCATTCATAAATTTCAAAGAGATATGACCGGTATTATCAAATATTTCATTGATATTCACTCGCCTCCATATAAATCATCATAAGTCATTTTGCCTCCAATAATCAAGAACGATCGCCCGCCCGCATCAGTCTGCCCGTACAAAATCAAAACATAGAAATCCATCTGTAGGCAATATCACATGACTCATTATGGACCTTTTATGACTAAAAATTGGACTTTGAATTGAATTCAATTAAATAAAAACAAAAGTATACATTACTTTTTAGATCGCCAAATGTGGCAAATTCAACAATTGAATCAACTTTTTGATGACGCTTGTTCATTGCTTGTTTTGACTTCAGATTACTTGTTGGTCCAGCGTTACGATTTCGGATTGATAAAATGTCAATTAATGCTTGATGTCGATTAATATTCTCCGCACCATGTTTGTTTACCTTTAATTCGTTCAAAACTTCTTTGCGATGAAATCCGAAAAATTCATATCCTGATGCATTATGCTTTGTCAATGCATCTATATCTCGTAAAATAGTTTTCACTGCAATAGAAATGCTTTCAGACTTAACATACCGATCATCTCCTTTACACACAAATAAAGGGGCATGTCCGGATTTCAATACTTCACACGTAACCAAAACATTTTTCTCTGATTTACACTTTACACCCATGATAGAGGTAAAGCCTTCGTTCAGTCGATAAACTGTCCCATGATGTTCTTTCTGGTAAAGATGGGCAAATTCCCCAGTTACAGCTTTTCCCCATTTTTGAACCCCCAACCAAGAGCATAAATCATTTAAATGAAAGTCAGTTAAGTCAACTGTAACTGATGAGGGTTTTGAAGAAGATGTTGCAACAGAGGAAGTTAATGTTGATGTTGATGAACAAACGGGTGTTAACGAAACGGATGACTGCGGCAAAGTTGACGGGGTAGACAAGGTTGACGGAACGGTTGACGTTGAATTTGGCGGAATGGATTTGGTTGATGACGCAGCAGTAGATGTTGTTGATGATAAATTTTTAAAGATACTCTTCACATCTGCTCTATTAAGCCCAAAAAATCTTTTGCCAGACCAATTTGTACTGGTTTCAATATTAAGTTTGGCGAGAATACCATTCCCAACTGGACTGATGGATTTCGAGGATATTTGTTCGACATATTTCTCGTCCAGAAGATGAACTAGTTTATTTTCATCTAAATGTACTTTTTGAGCAAATGCGCCAAAGAGGGGGATGCCAAGTGCAGACTTTGTGATGGTAACAGTTACTTTGTAAAAGTGTTCATCTCCTTTGACTAGGCGCGCTGCCTTGTACCCATCATGGAATGGGATGCCGTTCCTACATTGCCATGTGGGATCTCCTTTCACAGGAATGCCAGGAGCCAAACAAGCAAGCCAGTATACTTTTAACTCTTTTTTATTAAGAAAACTATCCATTATTTAATTATTAAATCTGACAGATTTACCTGATTCTGAACTTTAATACATCTATATACACCAATGACTTCACTTGTAGAGCACTGTTTTCATAATAAAGATACCAGCAAAAATTCCACACTAAACTAAGATAAATTATAAACAATCAAAAAGTCAGCTGAAATTAATTCCCTAATGAGGATGACACCAGCCTCAAGAAGAAAAACAAGATAATTAGCAGAAATTTAAAGACACACAGGCGGCGTTCAATCAAAGAATTCTAACTTCAAAGTTCCATGCGTGCTCATACCTACAGTTTTCATCCGCCATCTTGAATATTTTTCTTTGTTCTCTTTCGGCTGTTGTCTAAAAATGATAAATATCGCTATCCCGTCTCATCCCGAGTAATATCTCACTATAAAAATGATTAATAACAAAGACAAAAACAAATGTTTTGGCATGAATTTTGATTGGGGAGCGATCTCGAATAAATTATGCAAAAAATAAAAAGAATTATGCAGCTTTTGAACAGCCCGGTCACGTTAAATAGCGGAAAGACTGCAAAAAAGGCGAAAAAAAGCGGAACTCCTAAAATAGCCGTGAAAGCAAAGCCGCAACCTCGCAGGATCGCTGTGATGATTCTTTTTTTATTCATTTAGATGTGTGCACCAAAGTTTTATCTGAAATAACTTGTCCATTTCCTGAAGACACCCCCCAATCTCTCCTATGGAACCAACAACTGGAGTATGCCTCAGTTAAGGATAAAAGGATGATACGTTGGCACCCTGTGATGATTGGATGGTGTATATCAATATTCATCAAGTCTCCCGGCGCCTACGACCATCTTCGAGATTCTGGATTCCTTTTTTTACCATCAAGAGGCACATTAAACAAATACATCAGTTTCACCGATGCCAAAGCAGGCTTTAATCCAGACGTATTTCAACATCTTATCACTCTTGCTTAGAAGAACGAAACAAAGAACATAGGGCTTGCTCACGACGAAATGAAAATTAGCGCTGGACTCGTTTATAATAAACATACAGGAAGGATTGTTGGTTTCACTGATCTTGGTGAAATTAACAATGAGCTGAAAGATTTTGAGGTTAGCGTCAATGAAGAATCGACCGTGAGACCTACGGCCACCCATGTTCTCACACTGATGGTACGCGGTATTGACTTTCGTTTGAACTACCCCATTGCGTATTTTGCAGGTGCTGGAGTCAAAGCCTATGAGCTGTACCACATTGTGTGGGAAGCTATCAGAATTCTTGAATTTCTGGACTTCAAGGTATGGTTTGTGACTTGTGATGGTGCATCGGCGAACAAGAAGTTTTTTTTGATGCACGCCAATGCCAACAACATCAAAGATGGTGTCGTATTCTGGACGCAGAACAAGTATGCCCCGGACAGACGCATTTACTTCATTTGTGATGTCCCTCATTTGCTAAAAACGACGCGAAATAACTTTGCAAACTCACATGCTCATCAAAATACCAGAGAGTTATTTGTAAGTATATTGAATCTACAAAAGTTACTTCAATAGCGATTTTGTAACATACTCTGCCTTGAAAGACATCACGAGCCTTTCATATAAAGAACTTCTATCTGGGTAAGTTTGGGTGGATTGTTGTCTAGAACAATATCATGTAGGAATGAGGCTAAAGTACATTAAACTCTTTACAAAAAACCCGTCCACTTCGTGAACATTAGGGCTTTTGTATGTACATTATATTAGATTTTATTTTCTGTTTAACACTGAAGCAATGAAATGGGGAAAAATTTTAATTTTCCAACAAAAGGATTGTATAATGACTGTTACCTTTACTTGGTGAAAGTGTGAAGTAGGGTATTTTTCTTTCAGCTTGAAGGCAAGGAAGTAAGTTGGCAGCACATAATCTCACTTTTCGAGCTCGACATTGGCCTGAACCGTATTGCACCCGGTTTCCGGCAAACTAAACTTACTGTCGAACATGTCCGACTTACACCACGTTCAAGAATGAAAGTTTCGCTAGCAGCACAGGTGAGGGAACCCAACCTTAATAACTGTTTATATCCCTGTGTTCTTGCACTTCATAAAAAGGGGTGTCTTTTTCACGGTTAATTGTTGCCCTTTTACTTCCTAGGTTAAAAATATTCCATTCCTTTGATTTGACAGGTATTGAGCAATTCGGTTGACATTGCTTTACAAATGCAGAACAATGATGCAACCATTTCAACTCAAAAGTTCATAGGAATGTTCAATAAATTATTTGATATTCTTAATGTCAAGAGCACAACGATTGGTTTTAGAGAGCTGAATGATGACAAGAAGCCTTTTAAGGGTAAAGACAACGACAACCGTTTGGAAGTGAGTTGTTAGCAATTTTATACAGGAGACGATCTATTAAGGAGGATACGAATGGTAGACTGAGTCGCAAACTTTTCCCAAAGCAATTTCACGTGAGAGGAGCAGGATGAGCATGTACCCACTTCCATTGCTTTATTGAGTCTTAATGACTTTGAAAATCTGTATCTTTTAAGCTCAGTGTTTATTTGGTGTTTAGATAGGAGATATGAAAAAAGGTTTTGTTTTATTTTTCTTTTGTTTCTATTTAGTGGCTACTGGATACCTTCCTACCATTTCTAGCTAATTGGGAGAATGAGGTAAATAATCTTGAACTTGACGACGAGAAGAAGAAAAAGAGGATGTACCTTTCTCAACAGACATCATCAAGGCTCAAAATTACAAGTAAGCTCTATCTTTTTTCAATTTAAACATTTGTTCTTACATCATCCTACATTTTTCATAACTATATCCTGGAGACCCTTGAAAAATCAGTATTAATTTAGGGCCCCTTAAATTGCACGATTTATGTCATGCAACTTCTACTTTTTAGTTCCTATTTAGCTAAAGAATCAGGGGTTAAGCTAAGTGACCTTTTTTCTGACTTCTGTGTCTTTTCCTAAGCATATCTAAAGGACTATAAATCAAAAAAGAATTCTCAATAAGGAAGAAGCATACTACACCCTCTGTTACCATAAAAAGAAAGTATCTACCGGAGAATCTTAGCAAGGTTGTTTTAAAAATCAAGGGAATTGAAAAGAAGAACGAGATCTAAAGGATTTGTTATGATAACATTTCAGGGGTAATTTAGGCAGCATTAGAGGACACACTAATTGGAGAGTCGACAGTTTCACTTTTCTCATACTGTCTAAAGATTTGCTTGAAAAAAGTTGTGTTGGAAACCTATATTCGAAATGATGCTCAAACCCTTGTGAATATGTTATGAAAGAAGTGCTGGCTACCATACCATTTCAGCGCTTTTGACCAATTTTTTAATCTAGGTGATGCGATCAATGACAAAAAACTTTTTTCTCTATTATATAGCCTACTCAATGATCGAAATGATCCCAAAGCTATTTCGTGCAGGAGTTAAATATGTGTTGACGGATCGATTTAACCAGGATCCACTTGAGGAACATTTTGCAAAGCAAAGGTCAATGTTTGGTAGCTGTGACAACCCAAGTTTTCTACAGTATGGAGAGACTGAGAAGAAGATTCAGATCACTAAGGACTCATTCTTTAGAAACAGAAGGGGCAACACATCTGGAAGGAATGATACTATTTCAATCGACCCAAATGACTTGACACCCCTACCGAAACGGAGGAAGTTGGATTTTGAGGATTTTGAGGAAGAGGGATTTGCGGAATGAATTTCTGCTGGTACATTTTTTTGTTTTTGTTTTTCTTATTGTCTCCAGACATTACTAACAGTACATCACTAGTGACTGTATTATATGTGCTATTTCCATAATCATAAAAACTTATCTTTTGAAAAAACTCAATGGTAGCAAAACATTTCAAAATCAACATTTTTTTACTAAATTTGTGAAAGTCAATCGTTCCTGCGACTACTTTAAATAACAACCTGCAACTCGTTAGTCCCGAAGGTTCAAACTTTTAAGAAAACTATAGCAAATAAATAAATAAAAAAAAATCTTAAAAAAAAATAAAACGACCATAAAAGTGTATGTATATATTACTGTATACAAAAAAATCTAAAATTCCATAACATACCATGAGATTTGAAACACAACACAACAAAAACAACGCTACCACAATATATTGAAAATGAAGGCAAATACAAACCGCTTCAGGAAATAAACATTCTGCTATGTCAGTAATGATAAAGATTCTCAAAAATGAAAAATATTGTTATTTTCAAACAGGGAATACAACCCATAACGTGAAGTTCGCAAACAACAACAAAAACGTAACAACAACATAAAATCACAAAAATGGAAACCACAATACAAAAATGTCAATAAATAACCAATTTTAAATTAATAAATATTCAATAAATTATCAATCGTTATAACCAGATCAACCAGGTAATTGTTTTCTTTGTGAGACTGTGCCTTTGTTGTCTGCAGCACCTTTTGATTTGTATTTCAAAATATTAAGCCAGGCTCTTACAAAAGCATGACAACGAATGTCAATCCACATTTTAAACACATAATCCTGCAGCTTCTTTGATAACTTCACATCGACCTCTCTAGTCAGTGTCTCCCATTCAAGTTTAACCAATCCGTTATCTCTGAATCTATTCAGAAAGTCTGTCAACAAGGGTTCACACACAGACTGTTTATAACATTCTGTGTCAGACTAATCTACCTGCACCAAGCTCTATAATTTTAGAACTTTGTGAGGTGAGGTATTTTTTGTTTTTTCTAAAATTATGAGCTTGGATTCCCAGGCTAATATTATGTTAATTATTCTAAGTGCGCATGAACTAGGTAGCTACCTCTCTTATAACCTCTGGTGTAAGGCATTGATTGTCAACCGGATGCTATTGCTAAGATCTTCCAATCTATATTTTTGCCGAAATTGTTATATGGTTTGGAAATTGTTGACTTAACAAAAACTGAACTGGACTGTTTAAACAGACAAGCGAGATCCTACTCGAAATCTCTGTTTGACATCTCAAAAAACAGCAAGAAACCTCTTCACACAGTCTATAATATCTCAACACCTCTTCATATAGTCAGGGAGCAGAGCGCCAAAAAAAATGTCAAAAGTTGTATTTTGGTGGGACTTTTTAAAACTTACATGAAATGAAAGCTTATGCTCCATAGAGCTCAAAACACTTTACTTGCCATCTTGAATTTACTTGTGGGCTTTGAAATCAATCAAAACACATTTCATTTTTCAGTTACAAAAAAGTTCAGTTTTTTGTCGCCATCTTTCTTTCTCATAACACAGCGTTCAAAATATTTGAATCTTTTCAGGGGGTTCATACAAAATGAAACGAATAAAAGAAATGAGAGAATCATTTTCTTTTTGTATCTTTTGTATATTCACCTGTTTTATAACATTTATTTACATTTCTGTTTACTTTAACAAAATTGAGATAAAAAAGATTCTTTGATCTTTCAGTGAAAGAATAATTTGTATACAAACCCCCGTCTATAACTTTTATAAATGAATACATTCCATTGCATTTCGTAAATAACAAAGATTAAAAGTACGCGAGAAAAGCGCGGGAAACCTTTCTACCATGTGCAATGTGTATTGCACAGCAGGCTCACATATGCTTACACTTGTTTTTTTATTAGAACACAAGGCTCTATCACTTAGGCCGAAACCCGGGGGTACTTAAGCAAAAATGGATGCTGGGTATGGGCGGACCTTGGGTCGGTTTTTTCACCTTCCAAAGTCTCTCTAAAGGTTATATAAATCAGAAAATTTCAAAGTAGTCTCTCTAAGGCCTAAGGGTCGGAACATTCGCATGAGTTTTAGAAAAAAAATTTATCTTTAACAGGAAAAATTGTAAAAAAGTCTCTCTAAGAGGGAAGGAAGTTTTTCGAAGGTCTCTCTAAGGGTCACTTTTTCACTAAAATTTGGTCTCTCTAAGGGTCGGTTGGTTTTCATCGGAGGTCCGGTCCGCACACATACCCCTCTCATCGATCCGCCAACCCTAGTACCCCCGGCGGCCGAAACCTGAGAAAAATTAAGAACAATAAGGTTCCAGCCAGACCTTTAATCTGACATAAAAAAATCGGCGAAGAATATGTTGTTACTTGTTGGGGAGATAATGGAGAGCCTTTTCATATTATTGACAAATATCTTACGGATCTTCCGTACATTCCCAGTTTAAAAATCACGAAAAAAACTGGTTCTTATAAAAAGAAAGCATGTAACAAAATGCATATTAGGCCTGGGCCCTGGCCTTTTTATTTAACTAGATAAAGGGATAGACCAACGGGACATATTTAAAAAGATTTTGTCGTAGGATAGACCTTACTTAGTACTTTCTTAGCGGGACTGAAAAAGAGAAAAAAAAGGACATTTTGTGAATTTTATGAGCCTTATAGGGGATAATTTGACCAAATTTTGATCTTTCAAGCAGCAAAAAGTAGAAATTTCCAGTCCATGGGACTCAAACATAATTTTTGGATTTTTTCAACCCTCTTTTGTCTCAAAAAAGGCACCCTTGGCTGGAACATAATATTCATATCCAGAAAGTGGCGTCTGGCGATTTACGAATTTACTCGAATTTACTGACTCAGTAAAGGGTCAAATTAAATTCCTGCCAACAAGATTTTATTTTCAAGAACTTAGATTATTAGTATGCGGCTCAACTTTGAAAGTGATAGAGTATAGTGACTAAGGAGGTACAGATGGATTCATCTTTGTATAATGCAGCACCAACGCGGAGGCGCAAGGAGCAACTTAACTCTGCCAAGATTAAACTTGACGAGGCCTACCTAGAGGCTCAAGTTTCTTTTATTGATACTCAGCTGAAGGACATGTCTGAGCAATTTTCCAAAAATTCTCATCGCGATGCTTGGAAAGTAGTACAAAAACTAAGTGGCAAGAACTCAAAACCGTCCATCCAGCTGAAAGGTGGCTCGGATAAAAAACGCTTAGATAATTGGTTACAGCATTTCAAAAATCTTTTAGGTAAAAGACTGGTGTTAGCAACAATTAACTTTCTCCCACGAGAGCAAATCTCTCCCCCTCTAGATATATCTACTTTTTCTTTTTCCATGGAAGAGTTGACAAAGGTCCTTTCCACAACAAAATTATGCAAGGCCCTCGGTCCAGATAACATACCACCTATTATCTGGAAGGACAGAAATTTTCATGATATCCTTTTAAAGCTTTGCAACCTCGCGTTTGAAGACAAAGTTTGTACAACACACTGGTTAAAATCGCTCAGGTGAGTTAAGGCAAGTTTCAAACATATTTTGCGTGACGCGCACCGCTTCCCATTGTTCCTTAACTTTCGTATATAGCTCAAAAGAAGCGTATTAAGGAGAGGATTTCGGAAAGTGCTGGGCCGAAAATTTAAATTAAGCCAATCTCAAGATATCGGCCAAAAACTGATTTTTAAAAAACACGTCAAAAGACAAGTTAAATGACGTCATATTTAAAAACAGCGATAACTTCGATTACATTACTACTTTTGACGTGTTTTTTCGACGTATTTCCTAACGTAAAAATCAGTTTTTGGCCGATATCTTTAGATTGGCTTAATTTAAATTTTTGGCCCAGCACTTTCCGAAATCCTCTCCTCAATACGCTTCTTTTGAGCTATATACGAAAGTTAAGGACCAATGGGAGACCTTAGTCTTGCCACAAAAAATCGTGGTATCTCTCTTCTCCCAATCGCAGCAAAAATCTATAATAAGCTTCTTCTAAATAGAATACGGCTTCATGTTGAACCCATTCTTCGTAAAAATCAAAACGGTTTTCGAAGTGGTCGTTCTACTTTAAGCCAAGTTCTTGCTCTTCGACGAATCTTAGAGGAAGCTAGAAACTTCAATCTTGAAGCAATTTTGATTTTTGTTGATTTCAAGAAAGCCTTTGATTCGGTTGATCGCGACTTAATGTTTGATATTCTCTCTCTTTACGGCATCCCTCAAAAGATCATTGATGCCATAAAACTTCTAACACTAATACAAAATCTTCAGTACAAACACCTGATGGTGAGACTTCAACTTTTTCTATTTTAGCTGGTATTCTCCAGGGTGATACCCTTGCACCATTTCTCTTTATTCTAACCAACTGTACAGGCCTATACCTCAATGAGTCCAAAACCGAATATTTTACTCTTAATGTTAACGAATTATCAGACAATATTAAAACAATATCTGGTACAAACCTACGAAAGGTAGAAGACTACAAATATCTTGGTTCTTACATCTCTTCTTCTGAAAAAGACTTTAAAATTCGCAAAGGTTTAGCTTGGAGTGCATGCAATAAGCTGCATACTACCTGCGATTTTGTAGAGGTCTGCGATTCAGACTAAGGTGACAGTGGAGTGATAGCGGCTCATTTTGAATGTGTTTCAGCATTTCCTCAGCACCTCTTACAGGTCAATATTTTAAATCTTATCATGGTAGTTTTGAAAGAGCACCTATGATTTCGAACTAGAGTTTTCAGGACAAAATGTATTGCTAAATACGGGGATGTTTTCCTTTAACTTTCTATATATTGCAGTTCATCCGTATACTTTATAACACATAGAACATTCCCTTTAAGAGTTAAGTAATTTTACAGACCGATCGACAGGGTAAAAAATAAACTTTTCTCCAGCGATATTCATCAACTCCCTTGACCAAGACACATAAAATATTAGATTTAATATGTTTATTACAATTTCATTGGTAAAACCGTTACGGTCAAAGAATTCTAAAGTGAAAAGAGTGCAAAAGTATTGGTCTGTAAAATACCCTCTAAGGTCACGTGACTAGACCAAAATACAATACAATCATTTTCTTTTATGAAGGTCTTTTAGTGGTCAAAATTTGGAATCAATAGCATTTGGCGATCCCGAGATATCAGGGGGGTCAAATATGTCCCCCCTGGGATTAGCCATACAGTAAACTTTTGTCCGTGCAAGGCCCCACAAGTAAATTCAGAAAGGCAAGTAAACGGTTTTGTGACCCTTTAGGCCTACTTAACCATCCCTGAAAGTTTCAAAAAGTCCCGAGTGTTATTTGATTTTTTTGGCGCTCTGCTCCCTGACTAATATATATATATTGAAAGAATGCGCCGTCAGGGTGCTGATAACGCAAAGCTAGATTGCAGTCTTCGTAGGGTGATTGTCCGTCATATTTCAGAATTTGCAAGATTTCAACTTTCTCAAGATTCAGTCGTTCGCCAGCTTTTGCGGTGAGCGATCACGGGTGTACGGGGCTTCGAACCGGGTTCTAGTCCGATTTTTTTAAATTCTCATTCCTTTCCCACTCTTTCCATCTTCTTCTTTGAACTGTAAAATGTGTGTGAAAGCCACAGGGTTGGATAGTGGCGATCCAATCCCAGTTCCTTCCCTTCTAGTATGCTTTCTACAACGTTGTGGCAGAAACGTGTCAAAGGTGTGGCAACTTTGTCTAGTAGAAAGTATACTTCTTTTCTCATTGTTATTTTAGTTTCTTCGGCTGGTTCCGTGGATTTTAATTTATTTTATATTTGCGCGCGTTTCATACTTTCACTAAACATAATCTTTTTACATCTTTTTATCTGTGGTGGTGTCTAATTAACACTGCTTGGCCTACCTACACAACCCTATTTCCATCATATAGGAGGATATTTTCGTAAAAGGCCGAAATCCTGTGTAGGTCGAAAACTGAGGAACAGATAATGTGTTTTCTTGAAATTTTTTTTAACTCATATTGAGTCGCTTTCTTCCTTGTAGTCACTTTAGATCACTTGTTTTGCATTGATGGATGTCTATGTCATCATAATTTGCTGTGAATGTTCATTCTAGATTTTTGTTGTATTTATATTGTCTTTTTGTTTTGTGAGTTTTGTCTTTATTGTTTCCATTTTGAGTAGTTGAAGGTTTTATACTTCTTGACCATATATATATAATCAACTCAGCTGTACTAACAATATCGACTTTAGCTTTCTCATAAGGGCAGCAAACACTATTTATACGAACAGTCTTGATCTTTAATTAATTAATATTGGATAAGAATCACGACATCAGTCAAAAAAATCTTTATAAAAACTCATATGCAAGGTTGATCTGTGCAAGCTCCTTATAGAGAACTGGCATGTGATGGAATATCGGCTTGCTTTAAAACAGATTTTAGAGGAATACGTTCAACGCGCAAGGACAGCCACATATTCATGATACTTCATTCCCCCTTTTTTCTTTCCCCGTCCACTGCTCAGCATGATAATTTGTGTCTGATCTTGTCCCTGAACGTTGTTTCCTTTCTTAACGGTGTATAAATTTGTTTTTAGTTTTATTTTTTCCCAAACCATGTACCTAATCTTATAGGTGATAAAAGAGATTTATTATTATAATACTGGATAAGAAAAAAAAAGAGAGAATGGGGAACCTTTACGAGATATAAAAAAAGAGTCAGCATAAAGATACGAGCGCGAGAAAAAATACATGAGGCCTCTGAAATCTTTATTCACACTCTCATTGTTCGATCTTTGAAAAGTCGATTAAAAACAAACAATCAGAAACATCATTGGCTACATTACTTTTGGCATGTTCTTATAAAAACCATTCACCAACTGAATTGCGACTAGTGCTTTTATTTACTTGATCTTTTTCTTTGTTTGATGATCAAGTTAATTCATTTGATCTTTCTCAAAAAAGGCGAGTTTATACATCTTCATTAAAATGTTTGTTTATAACCATGTCTCAATCCAATGCCTTTGGTTGGTTTAATCGAGGAAACGTTTTTTAAAAGAAAGAAAGCAAAACTGAAAGGTTACAAGATATTCAAAGCCAGGGCAAAAAAGTTTGTTTTGATTTCTAAATGATTGTTGAGGTTAAAATTAATGCACGCATAATTTACATTGATTTTCCAGGAATACAAAAGAAGAAATTAAAATATGTGATTACTAAAATCTGTCAATGTATTATTAGAATAATTAACATAATATATGCATGGATCGTGAATCGCGCATCGTAAGTTACACAAACCGGCTTTTAGTGGCGGTTAAGAACTGGGGGGGGGGCTTTTCCTGTACCACCCCCAAACTATTGATCTAGTGGGTCTTTTAGGGTGAGATTTCACACCAGTTCCTTGTCACGTAAGGTAACTTTTGACAAACATTTTTTTGATGACATCACTCATCGTGCGCAAAGTGAGCCAAAGCCGAAAATTTCCTTATAAACAGCTATTGTATTCTAACAAAGACTTCAGAAAAAAGTTGCCTGAGTTTAAATTGCTTATTTTATCTTAAATATTCAATAATTTACTGTTTAAACGATATTGTTGACATAGAAATAAATACACCGTTTAACATGCTCACTTTAGTACTGTGGAAGGTTAGAGAAATGTAAACATATCCATTTTTTTTTCTTTTCTTTAAAGAGAATGTTTATTACATGATATTGATTACAATTTTATGTAGCTCTCCTGAAAATTTCACAAAAATTCATCTAGAGGAAAAGAAGTTATGATTAAAAGGAATTCTTCACCTACCATTTCTCTGCTGGGTTTTCTTATGAGAACTGGATGTTTACCTACCATTTTTTACGGGGGAGAGTGAAGTTTCCCGTGGTTGCCAAAATCAAAACAATGGAAAAATTTTCATACGCGTGCGCAGTCGACACTGTTAAACGGTGTGTTTGTAGTGGAAAAGTGTCAATTTTTGTGACACCTTACTGTCAGAAATGTCATCATGCTCAAGGCGTGAAAATATTTAGGGGTCAATTTTTTTTTTTGAAGCTAAATAAAAGTTAGGAATTTACAGAAAATTCCATACCTCTAGCGAGTTTTCCCTATTTTCGCTAAAATAAATCTTGCTAAAACACGCCAAATCGACAGATCGTTAAAATTTATCCACGCGAAATTTCTGGTTATAATGCCTTGATACATTTTTATCAATAGGAAGGGTTTCAGTGCAAAGAAATGCTAGAAAACGAATTCGCTAGAATTTATCCACGCCAAATTTTTTGAAATCGTGATTCGCTAAAATAAATCCAAAAAAAATCTAGATTTTCCTGACTCGCTAATATACTCTAAAATTAGTCTCGCTAAAATTTCTACTACGATTAATAATCGAAAGTTTCTGATTGCGAAAAAACCAGAGCAATGTTCTGGAAATTTTGTTTATTTACGTGGGATATGTTTACATTTTTATCGTGTCCTTTCTTTTTTTTTTTCATAAAACGCATCAGTTGACTGGGTCTAAAAACGTCAAATATTATTGTTTTGATGCAATATCGTCCTATGTATAAAGGAAAGGAAATGAAATATAAAAAATTCCCTATTAGTATATATATTTTCTTAATAATAAAAAGTCTTGCATTTGTGTGTACAAGTGCAAAGTCCTCTAGTGGTAGGTGTTCGGTGTTCTTTGTGTGGGACCTGCTTCCTCTGACACACATGAGGACAGATCTGAGGATGAGAAAAGATAGTTTACATCTTATCACACTAATGACCTCACTGTACCTCTGTTCAGTTTTTCTGGCGATTTTGTCAGCAATATGCTTATGAAAAGTCGAGCTTTC
This sequence comes from Clytia hemisphaerica, assembly GCF_902728285.1. Taxonomy (NCBI): domain Eukaryota; kingdom Metazoa; phylum Cnidaria; class Hydrozoa; order Leptothecata; family Clytiidae; genus Clytia; species Clytia hemisphaerica. The sequence goes on from NW_027104152.1 coordinate 29,068, forward strand.
TTTTCCCATCACACCTGTTACAAAGAAAATTAATGGTGTGAAGGTTCCTTGCTCGACATTCATAATCCTATTGTTGTATTGGCGTTTCTTTTCGCGTTCTTGTTTCGCTAATACAGTTTCTGTTTTGTTATTTTTGTGTGATTCGGCATTGGTGTTGCTCACACCGATGTCAAAATAAGCATTTTGGGCTGGCCTCCATACTCCTCTTGCTCGGACAGCAGGTCTAGCGTTGTCTCCATCGAGGCCATTGATGGTTTCTTCTGCTATTGGTTGTAATTGTGGCTCGGTTTCAACGTCAGCATGCACTTTGCAAGGAGTCCTGCTTCAAAATCTCTTACATTGTTGTGGCGTATTGTTACAAAACCTCCCTTTTTGCAGTTGAGTGCGTGATTCACATTGTACTGGTTTCCACATGGGCATTTCGATGGAAGTCCCGTTAAACTTTTTCCGTATCTCAGTGCAACTGCGTCTCTAAACTCTCCTATGTTAAGAGAAAACTCATGCTTTTTCAACGGTAGAACGGTTAGCCAAGCTGATGCTCCTGGCTGCCTTGTATCCGTAACTGCTTTCAATGTTTCTGGTGTTAATGACTCATCTATTTCTTGTGCTTTTTCTTTCAACAAGTTTTCTCTTTCTGAGCTTTTCTCCTTTCTGATGGTTTTAACGATTTGTTGGTCTGGTAGTTCAGTGCTCTGTGCAAGGATTAAGGTTTTCAATGGAGCAGATATTTGCTGGGACTGTTCGTGTTGTATTTGACATAATTCTGCTAGTTTTGGGATGCCAAGCCCGCCATGCTTGACCGGTAATGCATAAAGTTTTCGTTCTTGGGCGGTGATATTTGTGTCTAATAAAGTTGGCAAAAATTTCTCCTGTATCAGTTTATCTAGCGGTTCAATGTATGTCTCCATGCCCGGAATGGTGCGAAGAAAGTAGGTATATTTGTGTATTTCTCCATGGCAAAATGCTGTGAAAGCAGCATGAGGTTGTGATTTAGCATATCTGCATAAAATTTCGATTTGGTCACACCAGTTCTTCACCTTCTCTGTGGCGTATGATTCGCGAAACTCATCACTCCAGGCCGCTGCACCTAAGTGTATTTGATGTTTGTTTGTCTAAATAAGTTCTTAGCTTCTTGTAGAAGATCCGGATTTTTTGTTATCAACCAGCTTTTGGATTCATTGACATTGTATCCGTATTTTCCTCCCTCAGATATAACAGTTTCCCACCAGGTTTTTAGGTGTTCTAACTTTCCGGCTCCTGTGATGTCGTCTGCTAAAGATACGTTCTTAACTTTGGGTATTTTCGTCCTGAGCTGTTCTATAATCGGTGAAATCCCTAGGGCGTAAAACGACATTGCTAGATTGTCCCCTTGTGTCGTTCCCTCAACTGATAAAATGTTTCTACCGTTCCGAATTATCATGTTTACTGGTATTCTGTAGGTGTTTATAATAATACGTGCGAATTGTGGACACTGAATTCTTGTCCTTTCTTGTTTTGACGTTTCTGTAAGCTATGTATTTAGGCGTAAGAATTTTCGCGTTTTTCGCGATTTTGGCCATTTTTTGGAAATTCTTTAAGGGCCCTTTGCGAAAATTTATGGACGGAAAAAATTCTTGACATAAAAGAAAATCAAAACTGGGAATAAAACGTAACATATATACACATCCGTTTCAGTGACTTCAGTGCTTTAAAGTAAAATGTAAGATTTATACACCCCTGTCTCGGTGAAGTTTTGAAATCTACCAAGATGACTACGAAAAAGGTAAAATACACCGGGTAGGAATTTTAAAAATTCACTGGGGTGAGAACTGTAAAGTCGAGTTTTTCGGAGTAGGAACATTCCTTTCAAGGAGTACATGTGTTTTTTAAATAAGCAATGCACTAATAAGCCTAAAACTTCAGATATGACAAAAATGTAAAGCATATGAGCATTTACCTAAGACTACGGAAAATATATTTTTCTGATTTTTGCTGGGTTTGTCGGATTTTTGGCAAGAACAAATTAAGTGTTCCTTTTTCCTAGAAAAAAAGTGTTTGGAAATTTAAAAAAATTAAATTATCGGCCGGAAGAGTTTTGGTTGCATTTATTTCAGCACCCTCTTCTCAAAGACCCGGTGGAATTTTTCAACCAGAGGGGATAAAAATAACAGAAAAAAGCTGCATATCTTTTTATGGCTTAGGATTTCCATTCATTTCCATTTAGAAAATCCAGTAGGGATGGGGAAAATATTAAATTATTTTGCAGTGAGGATTGTTTTATTTCATTATTTTCAGTGAAGACAAAAATTAGACAATAATTTTCCACCGGGACGATGTTTTGGCCAATTTTTCTAGTGCGAAGGAATCTCAGTGGGTCTGTGGGAAGATAGTGTATTTCAATTTCTGTGGAAAGTTATTTTAGCGAGAAGAAAATCTAAAGTCTGTTCACGATAAGTGTGCACTCTTTTTTCTTTTACCTATAACTTTTGAAGGAATTCTTCAATCTTTATAAAGTTGGTATCGTTGGAGAGATATTTGTGAGTGGAGTAATTTGAAACAAAAACGTCTTTCAAAAATTCTAAAAACGAAGATGAAAATAACGAAGAAAAAAATGAAGATCTTGTAGAAAAGTGCTTTCATTTTCACTGGAGAGATTCTTTGATCTTAGGAGGTCATCGCTGTGAAGAAATTTCACTAAAATATTTATTCAATATAAAGTTATGATACAAAGTTAATAAGTGATTTACCCCAAAAAACAGCAGAAAAAGCGTTTTTAGACGTCAAACAGCTTATAACTTAATTTAGGTATAAACGTATTTCTTTTTTTATGATTCTTGTTTCTCGCCAACAAAAATCATAAAAAAAGAAATACGTTTATACCTAAACTACTTTGTTTGATATTTCTTAACTGAATGATTATATTTGAGAAATTTTATAAAAATTTTGTCTATGATCCGCTTCGCTCCCCTAAAGATACTTTGCAGGGTTAGGGCACCTTAAATAAATTACTCATTCTCACGTGGGCTTTTTTCACGAATTGCGAGTCTAAAGTTTTTGAGCAGATTACGCATTAGCCTCATCTTTACCTAATTTCATCGTTCTCCCAGATGTTATGGCCGAAATTCGGATTTCATATTTCATACGGGCAATTTGATACAATTAAGGTAGGAAGTGTGGTTATATCAATACATCCTATCTGTTTGTACTTCACTTGTGACTTTAGATGCCACAAAAAAACTTGTTCCTGTACGCAGCATAAGAAAAACTGGATATTTCCTCAGAAGGAGTATAAAAATATACTCAGGGTAGGGTGAAGAGTAATGTGCGTGACTTTTTGTGGGATAAAAAATGGATTAAAAAGAAACACTAATTGTATTGAAATGGGGCAAGGTGTTCATGCTAAAGAAATCAAGTCTGGCGAGAATGTACTCATAAACTTAGACGAGTTGAAAAGTGATATCGAAAAAGACATAAAAACACTGCGGAAGCATGTATCGTTGTTTGATCTGCTGACCTATAATCCAAAAGTTTGGCTGAAATGTCGTCCAAAGTGTGTACTTTTTATTTTGTGACAAACTTTTTGGTGCTAAGGGTAGGATAATGTCGAATTTGAAGGCCGATTAGCCCTTACAATTGGGTGCATGTACACGGACTTCATGGGCAAAAGTTGGTCCTTCCACTTTCCTTCTTGCTCAATTTGGTATCATCACGCTTAGCGAGATGTAAGACAATGACCAACATCTTTGGTAGACTCCCCTGGAGACTTCTCTCAGCATATAGACAACTGGGTGAAGGAAGAGACTGCATCTCCACTTTTGTCACTGCCACATGTCGACTTAAAGGCCATGGTGGACAACACACACAGAAAATTGGCAAAACTTGGCAACTGAAGTTGGCTTCGACCGCTCTGTCGAGTGTAATTACATGTCATGTTAGTACAAAGCCCTCTTCAAAGATGACGACAGTACAGTTCAGTGAGAAAGACCCTCCCAAGAAGTGGGTCTCTATGCCATCTTCCTTAAAGGATGTTAAGATGTCGACAAATGAAGAAGGCATGTTTCGGAAATTGCGAGACAAGGCTCGCACGGACTGCTGATTCAAACCAAGGACGAAGATGTGGAAAGGTACACTGACGTTCTCGCGAAGGCAAAGACGGTGAAATATTGTGTGGAGTGTGCTTGTGACAATGACAAAAATCACCAGGTATAATGTAAAAGCGACTTTTAAAGCACGAGTAAATCCTAAATGAATGCACCTTAAAATAGGCTATGATATATGAGATTTAGAATAAAAGGATGCATAGCAACTGCCAAAGGACGCTACTCATACTACACTCTAGTAAATGGGCAAAGAGTACTAGCCAAATATAACAAAACTTCCCAATTTGTTTTTGTAAAACTTTGAAGGAATATCAGCGGGACTGATTTAATTATAGGTTGATTTATTGTTATTATTACTTTTCAGATATGTAAGTATTGCAGAAGCGAGCTCGAAGAATGCAATGTGACACTTGATTCGACAGGAGAACAAATTATTTTAGGAGATTACTTTCCGGGGATTTGCGCATCTGGAGTGGAGTAACCTGAGATCAGATTGTGAATGTTTTCTGCACACCACGCTGAAGCTCTAAAGGGATGTGTGAAAACAAACAATCTGACGAATATGCGATCTCGAAATCGTAAGGACCGCGTTCGTCTAAAAGGACTGGGAATGACAACAAAGTTGCGCGATTGTGTTTATGAATAGCACGCCGTATCATTTTTTATTTTTCCGGCGCACAACAAGATTCTTGTTGTAGAATTTTCTGCGGGAGGACTATTTTCCTCCGATGTATAATTTTCAATCGCCTTTAGAGGTTTATCGTGCCATAAGAAAATTATGAACATCTGTTATCAGGTTAGAGTGGAGAAGCTTGATCTTCACATTGGCGATCCTACTTTTGCAAATCCCAACTCGTATGAAACAGTATCGAAACTACTTCGTGAGGTTGGCCGCCGGGCTGGTTGGTACTTTTCTTCTTATCGTTATCTTTCCAACTGATGTGAACTATTGGTAGTAGGCCCTCAAAATCATAGCCTATCTATATCCTAACATGCGATTTTCGATCACTTTGTACAGATGAAAGACGTGCTATGACATTTGTCCGCACTATTTTAACATTTGCATTGACTGTCGTGACATATCTTTGAATTTTAGTAGCTTTTGTCTGGTAGTTTGTTGACTTGCTCTTTCCCAATCTTTAGGTATTAAACGTTATCACGCCGGAACGCGAGAGTGGTTGTTATTGGAAGTTGACGGAACTATCTACAGCATGGTTATAGAATTGATTTTCTCCAGTTTTGTCTGTGAAGTTTGTATGCGCTGTTTTCATGGCTCACATATGTTTGATGTAAGTTTGAAAGTGTCACAAATTTATTTTGGGTTTTGTTCTGTTCACTCTGGATTACCTCAAGCTATGACATCTATATCCTCCTTGCTTCTTACTGTACACATTTAACACGCGTGCTCTGCAAGCTGCTCCTTACTTTTACCCCGACGTAGAAATTGTAACCTTTTATTTTTTGGTGATTGTATTTTCGATAATTTTGGCATGAAAATTTGATATTTTCATGAAAAATATTTTCCTTTAAAATTCAAAAAGAAAACTTTATATTTTCTTAAAATACAAACGAAGAAAAGACAGTCAATCTAGAAACATGAAATTTTTACATTTTAATGAAAAACGACAAAAGGAATTATCCACCTTTTCGAAGCAAGAAATATTTAAATATAATCTTTTTTCAAGAACTTTCAGAAAAAGAATCTTTTCTTAAAACTGTAAGGAGAAATCGATATTTTCGCAATCGTACGTTCGAATATATTAAGTTTTTAAGGACAAGAAACTGGAAAGACTTATATTTCATGCAGTGTGCCTTTTCGAATTTTCAAAATTTTCATTTGTTGTTTAGTTCTACTGTGTAATAAGTACTGTCCATATTTAGGTGTTTTGCAAAAGAATCTGTATAGAGCTTGGGTTCAAAACAGACAAGGCACATGCAATGATGCACGCATGCAAAGACCACCATAAAGCTTGGCAATTCTTGGAGGCAGTCCTTTTTGCTTTTGTAGACGAATCGTTTGCTTTGTATGAAAAGACAGCTCGCCAGCATTCCATTCCAGACTATATGTCCTGGATTACCGATCAAACAGATAATCATCGTTTTCTTAGTTCAATGATGCTGGACTACCTGTTTTCAATCATGGTCATTCGCCTTAGCGTTTGGAGAAACTGTTTTGATGGTAAATTCTTTTTTCATACTTCAGATCGTTTACCAATTCTTTTACTTTCTACCCAAAACCCTCAATTTTGATCTCAATTGGTTATGAAAGGAGTATACTACAACATTTTGCATATTGTTTCAATATCTTTGTTTCAATATCTTTATGAAGGTCACCTTTGGAAATGATACCACGTAATAAGTAAATGCTCTGTCGTGTAATGTATTAGATTAAAAATTAATATACGTGATATACGTGATATACGTGATTACAGGAGTTTTGATCGCCTTAAAGAAGTTTCGTGACCTATTCTTTGTCCGCCACCACTACCAAAAGATTATCACGTACCACCTCAACGAATAAAAGAGCTGTATGTGGAGCATATGGCAGGTAGTATTTCTGGACTGAAGGACTCTCTCTGCTCATGGTGGTAAGAAATTCGTCTTAAGTTTGTACGCTACCATGTGGTAGCTATTTTCAAGGCCGTCAAGTCACTGAAATGGCTCACATATTGTGGCAAAATATAGCGACACTTAAAGCCAATGGAATTGAATTCAATTTTCATATGTGAAGCGTGTTATTTATCATATTTATGACGTAATATAATGTTTGTTATGGATACACCCCGGTTTTGCAAGTAGTGGCAGAAAACAGGGTGTTTTCGTGGAAAACGTTACATTTCGTCATCAATATCACGAATAAAGACAGAGCGAATCAGCTACACTTTTACACGCTTCACCTCTAAATTGTCACGCACTGCCCAGTCCAAAACACACAAAACTAACATACTTTGAAATTATTTGATATGGTTAAGGAGATGCCATCATGGAGGAAATTAACAAACACGTGAAGTCGTGGCTTCCTGACGATGGTGTTCCGACTGAAGAACATTGGACCGAGAGTACACGGTTGCTTCAAAATATTGACAAGGTAATCCAAGCATGTTTTAAAGTATGTAATGTTATGCTCTGGTCGACACTAGTATTCCAATTACAAGAACCTAGTTGGACATTGGTCCGTGGCTCCTGTGCCCAAGAAGGTACTTACACGGCTCCAGTATACTAACAGCCTCAAAAAAGCGTGATGAAGATGATGCCTACTTTTATTTTGCAAATTAATTCGGAAGTATTAATTGTGATATTATAGAGCCGACCAAAGCAAATTTGTTTAGAAAAACAATCTATAAAATAAAATATAAATTCGGCATATATACATAAAATACAAGTACAACTAAAACCAACAACAAATACAACATAAACAGGTAAAGCTAAAACCAACGCCAAATACTACATTAAAAACTAAAACCTAAGACCCGCTAGGACCAGCCTCCCCAGGATCTTTGTGTTTAGGACAAAAGTATTTAAACCTATCAAATTCTTTTTTATCAGTTATGTGCGTATTTCCAGTGCAGCGTAGATGTTTCCATGTGTTGCACGGTGCTTCCTCAGTGCCTCCAGAACACCCGACGAACCTATTTTGGATCTTCCCGTACAAAACCGCCATTCTTTTGTCCTCTGTCGACAGAAATACCACCTTGCATGTTGCGCAGTTATTCTGTACAACCTGGTTAGCCTCCAGTGTCTTTTTTCACATTTCTTTGTTTTCTTTGAAGAAGGAAGTCCGACAATGGGTATCTCTGTTCGGATTTTACGGCTCAATTTCGGGGGAGATATAGTGGGATCCATTTCGGGCTCGACCTAAAGACAGGTAATGGTGAAACATGGCATGGTCTGTCATTGTTTTTTCTTGGAACAACTATAGTTAAGGAACTTTTGCATTGGGGATGAACCGGGGCCGTAAAAGTATTCAGGTGCACAAGAAATCAGCAAATGAACCGATTTCCGTCCGCAATTTACCGCGCTGGGTTGATCAATCTCTCCGGTCTGAGTTTCAACGTCATTTAGCTGCAGAGAGAACGTAAAGAATACATAAAAAACTTTGTTTGACATTACGTAAAAATGGCATCACTATAACGTACTTAGAGTGGATTTCCATGAGATTTGTCTTTGCGAAGATGTAGAAAACGTCAAAGTAAAACACATACTTCATCTGTTTCTCATCATACAGAATGTTTCCGTCTTTGTCCCAAACCTGCCACCGGTACGTAATCTTAAAGTTATCCGCCAATGCCTGATTCTAAAAGAAATATTTCAGCTCATATTTCAGCTCAAGCAACGTCTTCTGGCTTTTTGTGTCATCGCGACCTTACTTCAACAAGGTTCTATCATGAATTTTGATAAAAAATTGAGATTTTTGTTTGAAAAAGCAGAAAAGGTCAAAGTTCATCTTGTTTTTTATCTAAAAATATGAAAACTTGATTCCATTGCCCAAAATTGCATATTCCACAAAGTTCAAACAATGTTTTCTAGGTTTAGCGAGCTACAACAATGTTCTATCGCAATCTACTGAGATAGAACCTTGTTTATTTTTTCTTTGGATTGAAAATGACAATTACCGCTCTTAATTCAACAAAATTCTAACTCGCGCTTTTTACATAGAATCTCGTGTGTTTCCGAAATTAAGTTTACAATTCAACAAGGTTCTATCGGATATTGATGACTTTTCGAATGCTAGAGTTTGAAACGTGATTGTTTTACGTTCTATATGTATTGTTCTTACATCACTAAAACGTTCGAATTCTCGACTCTATAAAAGGACCGCGGAATTAGTAACACATTGCTCATTTACAAGCAGCAATCATGTGGAAACGAACGTACACTTCTAAGGAAGCTGCTGATATCATAATTGATCTCAGTTTTGAGGACGATGAAAGTGGTAGCTTGTGAGTGTTTTATTTTACAAAAATATATGAAAATCTTGATCGATTGGAATTATTTTCATCATTCGAATTAAATTTAAAATATTGACTTACTTGAAAATTAATAATGTCTCCTTAAAAACACTTTGATCTTATCAAAAAGCAATAAATTCAATTTTATTTTTTCAGGAGTGAATCTGGAAATGAAGCTACCTGCTCAAAGTATGCGTAATTACTTTTCTTTTCTTATATGTTATTTTTATCGTTCTCCCCCTTCAGTATAAAAAATTAAGGAAGATTGTTTCAATAATTATATTTGAATGCTTTATTTTGACACCCCTGTGTCACAGACCCTCTAGCACTCCAGCACCATACTAGAAATTTTGGCAAAAATTTCGTTCCAGGTGGGAAAATACCCTGGAATTTCAGCTCCACTGGGAAAATGACTTTGATTTCAACCCTATTCGAAATTCGATGTTTTAAAATTGTTCTCCAAAGCCATCCCCATTGGATTTTTTAACCTTGGAACAATAGAACTTCTATCCCTACTAAGCCCCATAATTGGGGCTGTGAGACCCGGGTGTATTTTGTAAATAACCTTTTCATTATATAGGAAAGATGATGATGCTTTAATAGATTTCAATAGCGGAGATGTTGCTATTGCCGATTCTGACGTGTAAGTTTAGAATTGTAATTATCTTTTTTGAATTGATGCGTTTCGGTGCACCGCTGATAACAGAACTGAAAAGATTTCTTTTTAAATCTATTACTGTTTCGGACAAATATAAGAACAGGAAATTATAGGAAAAATATACCACTGTCTCACTATGTAACTCATATAAACTATCTTCCTTCCGTACTCAAACGAATCGAGCTACGATGTTATTTAAAAGGGTAGGGATTTCTTTCTCTTTTGTCTCCACTACGCTAATAAACATGTTTTATACACGTCAGGTCAAAGAATGAAGAATGAAGAGACATGGGGAAGAAATTGTTGTGGAATCAGAAAGGTTTGTATAGTTTTTCTGCGTATCTTGAAGTCATTTACTTACTGAAAGAGCAACAAAAATAAAGTCAGCTGTAAAAGATTTCTTCTTTACTGGCTGCAAAATTATGCTGCGATTACTAATTTTAAAAACTGTAGGGCTTAATCGCCACAATGGGTTTTTGAGCTATTTTATATCTCATTTTTAGCTCAGATGACGAAAGTACTCATGTGACTTCTAATCAGACGTAAGTAAACTTTAGGCGTGATCTTTTAACAAAAATTATTCGCATGCACTTTCCCTATTAGTTTATATACTGTGGATTTTTCGTCAAGTTTAACAATTGATCCACTAAACAAGTTTAACACTTGATGCACTTAACAAGTTTTCTAGTTGGCGATAAAGCTTTTTTTTGATAATTTGAAATCAAATTAAAGAATATACCGGAGATGGCCACTGGAGAGGGCAAGAGGGGTTGGGTCATATGTTTTCAAATAAAAGAAAACACCTCTTTTTTATAGGACCGACTCTGTATTTGACGACGTAAAGGAATGCTTGAATGATATGCTTGCTCAAAAGAAACCGCTAACAAGGAAGAGAGCATTGAATACTGAAAGCTGAGGTAAATCAAAAAGGAGGAAAGCCCATCAGGCAGGACAACAATATGTCAACAGCCGTGGAAAGGTGGTCGAGGCAAAGAAAATTATCGATAGGAAAGATTGCACGTCCAATTGTAAATTTCAATGTGCATCGAAAATTGATACAGAAACACATGAACGTATCTTTCACGACTTTTACAAACTAGATGTAGAGGGAAAACATGGTTACATCGGCAGAACAACTATCCGTTCAGCTCCACTTTCCAAAAATGCCAAAAGAAAAAGAAATTCTTAATTGTATTTTCTTCTCAAAGAAGAAAAATCCCTACGTGTATGCAAGTCATTTTATCTTTCTACGTTAGCAGTATACCAGAAGAATATGGTGTACGGCGTGCATGACAAGAAAGACGAAGTAAGTTGTATGCTGAAACCTGATTGCCGTGGTAAGCATGATAATCACCATAAAATTTCTCCTGATGATCACGATGCAGTCAAGCTTCATATCGGTTCTTTTCCGGTTGTGGACTCGCATTAATGTCGGGCAAAGACAAACAAAAAGTATTTGGAGTCAGGTTTGAACATCAAAAAGATGTATGACCTATACAAGGTAGATCGCGAGGAGAAGGGTAAAAACTTTGTTAATTCCAGCTACTATCGGAAAAATTTTAACACTTGCTTTAATTATGCTTTCCACGTACCAAAGTCTGATAGATGTGAGGAGATGAAAGTTAAAAAGCAAGAAAACATTCCTATTACTCCTGAGGAGCTAAATGCTCATGATGCCCATCTACTTGAGAAAACAGCAATGCGAAAAAAAAAATTAAATAAAATTTCAACATGTGACAAAAGTGTTCTTCTCGTAAGCTATGACCTAGAGAATGTCATCACCCTCCCAAAGGCTGAGGTAGGATCTTTCTTCTACAAACGCAAGTTAAACCCATATAACCTAACTGCCGTGACATCCAAAAAAACAGGGTATTGTTCAATTTGGACGGAAGTTATTTCCGGAAGAAGTGGTAATGACATCGCTTCAGCTTTCATTGCATTTTTGAAGAAAATTGTTGCAGATAATCCCTCTGGAAAGCATATAATCTTTTGGTCCGCTAGTTGTGTACCTCAAAACCGCAACTCCCATATTTCGCAAGCAATCGTCCAGTTCTTATGTCATCAAGACGCTATAGAAACAATCACAATAAAATATTCCTTGGTCGGCCACTCATGCATACAAGATGTCGCTAATATGCACAAACAAATTGATACCGTGATGAGTACATCTGAATTCTATTCCCCTGTCTCATTTCTTCGTATGCTGCTGTTGGTGAGTAGGTCCAAACGTTACCGTTGTATTCAAATGCACGAAAATGATTTTAAAGATTACAGCTCAGCTTCAAAGTCACTATTGTATAACAAAGTCACTTATACAAAGGTATTCCTGTTGAAGTTCTCGAAACATAATCTACATAATATCCAGTATAAGCTATCTCATTCAAACAACGATGTCGAAGAGGTTTATGTTGGTAAAAGGAGAACGAAACGTGGAAAGATCGATTATCATAACCCTGTCGCTCTAATCGAAGTAGAAGAGAACAAGCCTATACAAGTACCTTTAGCAAAAACGCAAAAAAAACGATAGAGAGCAACCGGAGGCAAAAAAGCAAGACCTCAAGTCAATGATCCGATTCATGCCTATTCAAGATCGCCAGTATTACAATTCCTTAGGAATAAAGGACACAAAATCTAAAACCAAGTAAACTTAAGTTTCATTTCTATTTTATTCTACTTATTCTACATATTTTCTTTCGAATGAAGTGTGAGTTACAATTGTAAAAATAAAGCAGTTGAAAATAATATTTTGGAATTTCATTTAATTATTTATGAATGATTAAAATTATAAAAATATATTGTAAAATTACAGATATAAAATTCAAGTTCCTTTCTTAACAAAAGTATTTGTTGTTTGTTCTTAAACAAGGAGAGGGGAGAGAGAGGGAGAGGATGAAGTAGAGGGAGGGCGAGAGAGAGGGAGAAATAGTTTATGTTCAGGCAGCCCATGGCAGTAAAGGCAGATGAAGGTTATTATCAGATAGAACTTTGTTGAATTTCCGAAATTTTAGTAATATGGGGCAACAAGGTTCTATCTGAGAAAAACTTTCCCTGATATCTTTGATTCAATTAATTATCTAAAGGCTTTGTAGAGTTTTTCTGGGTATATCGGACCTACTAAATTCATTTAGCCCAAAAATTACTTAATAAAAGCAATATATCATCAAGTTTGAGGCTACTAAATTTTCAAATGCATTTTACTCGAAACCGCAAAATGCAGAGTTGGAACCTTGTTGAAGTAAGGTCGCGACATAACGAATGATGATGACGGTATATAACGTATACGCGGAGCAAACAGGAGTTCCACTTCAGAGGACTTAATTCTGCTTGTTTATGTTGTGTATCAAATTCAACTCATTATTTATCATTTTTTTATTCTCATTACAGATATGATGGTTGCAACTTTCGTCTATCGTACCATAAAGCCCTTCTCACCTCGAATCTTCTTTTGAGAAACATAAATGATGCACACAGAGAGGGTGATGGGTTGAGAACCATCGAATGTTATCGTATGGCATTACTATATTTCAAGACCTTTGCTCATCACAAATACTTATTTTCCATCGTGAAGCTATTGTGCCACTTGAAATATAGACCATACAAATCACACGAATTAATCTTTGATAGATTCATCGACATCTATGGCCTACCAGGTAAAAACAAACCGATAGACCTCCATCTCGAACATCTCAACAATTTCTTGAAATAGCAACTTAACCCTATTATTATCAGGCTTTTTGGGATTTTGTATTCTCAAGGGGGGGTGTTTTCCACCAGCCTTGCCTAACTTTTGATCTAGAAAAGGTATAGACTTGAAATTTGGCACAAATGTTCTCTACCATAAAAGGAGTTCATAGAAAAAAAATTGGGTTGATGACGTCATCATAAAGGTGATGACGTCATCACAAAGTTTCACAATTATCGCTGACCAATGAAAAAGTACTATTCAATAAAATAGCAATTAAAGTTGAACGAATGGAGATTTTTCAATTCTGTTTTGAATTTCTAAAAGCCAAAAAGAATACCTTTAACATATTTGCCGGTTTTTAATATACTAATAAAATCGAGGCTTAAAATCCATGCAAAAAATTAATAAATTTTTTCAAAAAACAATGACGTCATTTATGATGACGTCAGCAGTTTTTGAAAAATTTTAAAATATTTTTTAAAATTTATCATTGATACCTAAAACCTGTCAAAATTTGAAGTCAATTCGATGCCTAGATCAAAAGCTATGCTAAATTTAAGATTTTGGGATTTTACAGGGTTTTAGCTGGATTTTATGATATGCCTGCACAAAAAAGTCATAAAACCTGATCTGGTAGGTTTTTAATTGTAAAATTTGGTATACATGCTGCTACTAGGATTATATTAAAAGTCAAAAACTTTCAGAGTGTTAAAAAAAATTTTCAGTGAGCTATTAGCAAAAGAGTGCCAGCCTGGTGGAAAACACCCCCCCCCCCCTGATAAAAATAGGGTTAAGACTTAAGGCAAGGAATAACATTCGTGAACTGGTGATCAAAACAAAGCAACATTTGGACATAAAAAAATCATCCACAGTAAAACAAAAACGCGACTACAGTTACACGGTCAAAAAGCTTGCAAAATCCGTTTCTCAACGACCAAACCTACAAATCATACGAGTCGTTTGAATATTTTGATGATACCCTCTTGACCAAACACGATACGACAAAGCTGCTTGACTGGACAAAAGAAAAGAGCATAGAATTCAAAAAGCGCCTTGAAATCCAAAAAAAAAAAAACGCTGACATTCATTTTGATATTGAGAAATAAACATTATTTATAGACACTTTAACACATATTTGTATCAAGTTTTATAAACTGTTATCTTTAAATTCTTGTTTTGTATATTTATAGATTTTTATCTTAGAATTTTTGTTTTAGTATATTTATGTTGGTATTCAAACTACTTTCTGGATCTTTCTGGATTCTTACACAGGATTTTGATAAAGAAAAATAAAAACATATTCAAATTAGAACAAAACATGGCTTTATAACAAATTATACCCAAGAAGATTCCAAGTTGTTGAAGATTAATAACTTTGGGCAATTTAGTCAATCCTTTTTCAAATTATTTACAGAAGCCTTCCCCTACAAAATTCTCCAATATTCATTTAAAAAGCTATAATTATATTTTCAGTTTCACTAATCTTCAAATCTGGGGGATTGTCAAATCTTCCTCAAGTGAAAAATCACTGTCAAATTCAAAATCTCCAAACTCGTATTGTGGCTCCTCTTTTTTCAAATTTGGTTTAGTTTTTGGTTCATATGCAGGCAAGGGTGTATTTTCAAAATTATTAAGAATAAGAAGATATTCTTTGCCAAAGTTTCAGAAACAACAGGTATGTTATTGATAATATAGTCAGCAGAATCGATGAATTTGAGGTGGCGAACAACTTCAAAAATAATTTCATTAGTCAATCCATGAGATGATACCAGAGGGAACGGACATGCTGGAGGACTGGATTGATCTTTCCATGAAGGGCGGCTAAACTTGACTGGATAACAACACAGTCTTCATCAGTAATGTTTCTAACCTTCAACGGTTTATTTTCATCTGATGTTACGTCAAAGTAAGTTTGCTTACAGGTCTCCTCTCCGATATTACAATCTTGTGCACAGTTACTGTAGCAAACATGTGCTGGCTGAATGGAAGAGATGTCTGTATCTTTTTCACTAAAAGGATCAAACAGTTTTTTCCTTAGACATCATGTGTGATCCATGTAATTATATAAAGCTGCATGACAATCAGGGGCATTTGAACGACCTGCGCGACCAATTTGTTGGACATAATCAACAAGGTTATGTGGAGGACCAAAATGAAGAACAATTTTAATGTCTTGACAATCAACTCCACAACCAAGGGCGCTGCTACATATAATGACTCGGTGATCTCCTTCGATAAAGATTTCAAATAATTATCCTTTTTGTGCGGCCAAGAACCAGCATGATACAAACCAAGAAACTTCTCAGAACTACCCAGAGAACATAATAAAAACTTTTTTGGGACAATCTATACCATTGTTTTTAATTAAGTTGATAACCCACTGAAAACAATATACTGACTTCTCTTCACAGTGAAATATAGACAGCTTGATATTTGGACGATCACTACATGAAAACAGGGTACGAAAGCCTTTTTTGATACACCACAAGAGCCACTGATTAAATCAAAGTTGTTTTGATCAACAGTTGCGCTTAAACAGAGAATAGGAACATGCTCACACAAAAAACTTCGAAGCTCACCAATTCTTTCAAAGGCTTCTCGAAAAGGTTCTTCATTAGAATTATCACCGTGTCCCCAGGATACAAGATGTGCCTCGTCAACCACTAAGCATTTTAAGGGTTTTTGAAAATAAGACAATGACAAAAGCTCTTTCGCATCAGACTCTAACCAAGCCTCTGGTGTGCCAATAAGAATGTTGACACCCTCATCCTTAACAGCGTTTAAGTTGGCACTATCAATTCGGCATGCTCTAATTCCGAGTGGCATGAAGAGTTTATTTGCTGAATCAATTTGGTCTTTAATTATTGATTCCAGAGGAGCAATAACTGCAACTATTGCTTGGTTAGTATGTCCTCTCAATTGCTTACACACAGAGGGAATGAAATGAAAAATTAGGCTTTTTCCATAAGATGTTGGTAAAATAGCCATTGTGTCATGTCCATTCACAATGTTTATAATTGCTTCAAGCTGCTTCGGTCTGATGGTAAAACTTTCATCAATTTGGGACAGTGACTTTCTGACAGCATTCGCGATGAAATTTGCATTGGCCATTTATTGATTTATTGGATCGATTGATGTGATTGATATTGGTATTTGCTTGTAGCACAAATAAATTTGATTGATTGGATCGATTGATGTGATTGGATCGATCGATGTGATTGATATGCAGGTATTTGTTTGATTGAATCGATTGATGCAATTGATCATTTATAATATAATAATATTCTGCTGCCACACCAGTTTCTTCTACAAACATTAACAACTCCCCCAAATCCACCAGCAACCACA
This sequence comes from Clytia hemisphaerica, assembly GCF_902728285.1. Lineage (NCBI taxonomy): Eukaryota > Metazoa > Cnidaria > Hydrozoa > Leptothecata > Clytiidae > Clytia > Clytia hemisphaerica. The sequence continues at coordinate 45,787 of NW_027104152.1, forward strand.
CAGTTAATAATAGTCCTTTTTATTGTTATTATCGATAACGAGATTTAGTTTTTGAAACAAAATTGAAATATCCAAGCAGTCATAAAGCATAAAATAGTGCAAAACATGCCAGTTGTTGTTGAAATATTTTAAGACACTGCTACTCTACCATCTTTTTCTAATCAAAACAAAACTAAGCGAGCGCCAACTTTGAACGATAATAATGTAGACAGTTTAACAGCCAATCAGATTCTGCGGACAAAATTGGCATCTTCAAAATTCCCTGGCCTCTCTGTCATTCCTATATTTTCCCGTTTTCTCTTTAGTGCCGAGTACACTAACTACATACGGACAGAGAAGGCCAGGTTTCCTAGCTATTTCAACACTTGCTCTACTTGAGGTCAGATCTCTGATCTTCACCATCTACTTTAAGTGTAATACGCCTAATTAACGATCTTGCCTACAAAAGTCTGATATTCGGGATGGTCCCGTATATAAAGTATATTCGTTCATTTACTTTACATTACAGTTACTCTTTCATTTTTTGTGCATTTTTGTTTTTAATTTTTCCTATTTACTTAAAGTATACTAGCTGCACGCCGGTTTAGCTGTTTGCTGGAAGCATTTAAAGTCCTTTGGATGTCGGGAAGATGGCTTAAACACGATGAAATCAAAATTAAAGGGAAGAATTCTCTTCAAAGTTTGACTCTATTCCTCCCAGGTGACGTATCTTTTAACCATATTTTGAAAAAGATTTTTGTGGCAAAAATGATCAGAAAGCAGAAAGGGCGTCATTCCCAAATTACACCATACCGGCGACTAGCGACGTCCGAAACGGCTCTGCAATTAGATTTGTTTTCTCGCTTCGCTCGGGTTACATTTGCCGTAGTTCTTGATGTTTAGGAAAACTTTGATGTCAAGATAAGCGGAGTGAAATAATAACCATGACACAAAATTTGTCGAAGAAAGGCAGCCCGGAGGGGGGTGGGGGGGGGTGGTACTTAGGCAAGAGAAGGCTATGGGTGTGTGCCGGCCTTAAGGGTGCCTTTTTTGAAACATGGCAGTTTGAAAAATCGGAAAGTCAAACTTCAGTCCCACTACTCTCGGGTGCCTAATAAACGTACATGTACGTTTATTAATTTCAACAAATATTTTCCTCAATTTCAAGTACCTACTTGTGTTTCTAAGGCTAAAGCCGGATAATTATTCCGTCGGCCAATTCTCCGCCGGCTGGACAACTATTCCGCCGATCAAGGAACTATTTCGACGTCCGAATTTCCGGCGAATTATGACCCTGACCGCCCCTGATATCAATGAATGTTAATTTACGGCCAAATCAACTTCTCTTTCTCTGCTTCTCTTCTTCGTAGGTGTTTTTTCTCTGTTTTGAATTTTGATAGTTATCTTTGTTTTCAGAGATTGTGAGGATATTTTTCTTTCTCATTATAGTAGATGCACATAAAGTTTGACAATATCTGGCCTTGAATAGATAACAAAGAAATGTAACAATATGCAATTGGTTTCAAATAAGGGTTATATACACAATGAAAAAAAAAGAAATACAATCAGTTTGTACACAATAAACAGGAATTAGTCCTAATTCAAAAGTTAATTATAAGAGTAGATAAGTTAGAAACATCTAAAATTGAGACCTGCTTGTTAAGCTAATTCGTTTGCTTTCAAAAGAGACCTTCTAAAGTGCTCTTTTGTGAAAAATTATAAAACGAGACTTAAAAAAGAGACCCCTTGAAATGTTTTAGTGAGTTAGCCGTGGAAAATTAGGGTTTTTCACAATTTTGGGGAGAAAATCATAAAATGGGGGTACTCATTATTTCGGGGACAAAAAAGATTTTCTTCGTGGGCAATTAGAAAGTATTAGTTGTCACAAAAGTCAAATCCGAACGTGTAGTATTTTGTATTACGTTATACTTTTCAGATTGGGGGAGAGCTACCTTTATCGAAGCGATGTTCTTTTTGTGTCATATCTCTCAGAATGGGTAAGTTTTAATTTTGCTTAAAGTAAGAGGTTCGGATTCAATGTTTCATGTGGTGCTCTAACCAAGGGAAATCAAGATTGGCTTTTTCGGACAAAAGCCACAGTTTGTTGTCGTCAAGCGTGTACCAACTTTATCAGGGGAGTCCAACGTACTTTGACTGCTAATGTTCGTTACTTCGATAGATTTGATACCTGTAGAAACGAATCGAAATAGCATAATTCAAATGGAAATCTTAATTTGAATGACTTCGAATGAAGTGATTTAGTGGAATTTTCTGCGGTTCATCAGGATTTCTAGAATTGTTTTCAGGACTTTCCCAAACATGGTGTCATCCTCATAAGATATAAGAAATCAAGAAAATTACGGACAAATTCTTTCAAAAAACATTTTTGGCAGGAACTAATTTTGGCGAATGACAGCGTAAATTTGTTCTATTTTGCCTTATTTTAAGCAACTTTGATGAATTTCAGGGTTCATTCAGGCAAAAAAAATAAAAAAAATAAAAATTTTGGCGGGAACTTATTTTGGCAAGTGAGCAAAATATTTAATTTTGGCGGGAATTAATTTTGGCGAATTTCGTCTAAATTCGCCAAATCCGCCAAAATTAGTTCCCGCCAAAATTAAGGTAATATCGAATCAAAAGGAAAAACATTTAGCGTAAGATTGAGAAAGACGTCTGTTGAGAGATAAAATCTTTGAATTGAGAGTTACCAGTTTCTTGGTCAAATTGAGTTTCAAACTCTACCAACTCTACCATGTATGTGTTTTTGCCTGTTGTTGTCAAAATTTACAGTATATCCTCCACTCTGGCAAATTTCATACCTTAAAGAAAGGAAATTTTTGTGGAAATTAAATTTGGCAGCTGGCCAAAAAAGTTTATTTTGATAGATGGCAGGGAAGCTATCTAAAAACTTTGAGATAAAACAGTGCCGTAGGAAACATTTTCATATTGGGGGGGCTGAAGTTTAGAGACACCGCGAGGGCCAACCATGGTTTTCCCGAGGCGAGAGGGGAAAATTTGAGCCCTAGATTGCTTGAAAATGCACTAAAAACTTTGCATTTTGCAAAATAACCATTTTTGAAAAAATTATTGGGGGGGGGGGGGCATAACCCCCCCTTGCCCCCCCCCCCCCTTGTTGCTATTAAAGAAACTTTATTCAATCCTTTTATAAAGAATCAAATTATTTAAGAAAAACTTTACCTCTTGCCAGCCATGGTGATTTTTCAAAACTTTGTTCGCGTTGGTGTAGACACTGCCCTTGTAGCCAGTAAATTCTGGTGGAAAATTAACCAAGTCAACACGAGAGTTTCCAAGAACCGTTTCTTCGCCTATGGAAAAGTATCAAGGTACTCATAATTATCTTAAATTTTTGACCAACTAACTTATCTCTGCTATAAATAAAAAAATATCATTTTCCATCCCGCCTTAAAACTATTACAGAACATGAAGCGTACGTTACTACGTTGTTATTTAAATAGTTAGTGATACTTACAAGAAAGCACGCGTGTATGGTCTTTTTTCAACTTTTTGCCACGAAGCTCCTTTTCTGCGGCTGTGACTTGCTCGATGGAAGATGCCTGAATTTGTCGAGAGATATACTGGATGACGTTCATCACTGCTCGACATATGGTGTGGATGTGACTTGTACGTCTCTACTGAAGTCGTGATAAGGCAACTTCATGAAGGAGTAATTACCTGTTGAAAATAGGAGTGTCAGCTTTTTAAAATCAAGAATTTGCAAGTCAAATATCAAGGAGGAAAGATTACAGCGAAGTCTCCTTAACTTGAATTATGGAGACTCAACTGTGTAAGATTTTACTAAGTTAGTTTCACGATGCTAACAAATCTTTTCGGGATTCAAGTTATGGAGGATTGAGTCACCTTACCTTTGACTCCATTTTCTCTTGCAAATTTACTTCTGCAATTACAATTTAATCTGCTCTTCCTTGGAATAAGCAACACCTGGTTCAGAGTTCCCTGGTTTACCGCCAGGATAGCCTTTCGATTCTCTCAACACGTGATCTTCAGGGAGAAATTTGCGGCTACCATGATAAACCACTTTGTTTAGGTCGGATATTCTCTTTCCTTCATTTTTGCACCACATGCATGGCCTCAGTGCGCCTGTGTAAAGATCGTTAGAAAGCTTATTTCACATTTCTTTTGTTGACATATATTTTCTGTCCGATCGATGTCTTGTTGAATGAACACTTATCATGGAGACTTTCTTTTTGTTGATTTCCAACGTTAAAACCTATTGGAAAGAGGCAAGTTCATTTGTTCTAAGTTCTGTTTTGCTGCCCTGGGTTGGCTAGGAAAGTTTTGGAAACATGGTTTGCACTTTCATTCTCTAGGGAGACCAAGCTTTATAATTTTAGAACTTTGTAGGTTGAGGTAAATATTGTTTTTTCTAAAATTTTGAGCTTGGATATCCAGGCTAATATTTACCTTGCCCACAAATGTGCATCACTTTTGCCATAGCTGGCGTATCAAAAATATACTGACAAAGACGGACTTTGACCTCTTCATTCTTTTTTTTCAGGTATATGGTGCAATGCATGAGTTCCTGAAGCTCTTCAACAAAGACGTCTATTCTCTTGCCGAAGAGGGTTCACACCATCAGCACAAAATGACAAACCAACACCTAACAAAACAGGTTCAAATTTCACTCCTTAATATCGTTATTTATCACCCTGCTTCAGTTTTTATAGCGTCAGCCTGGGTTTAGGTCCTAGGCACAAATTAGTTTTGAGTTTTAAGTTCACCCAAAGATTCATCCGCCAAACAAATTGTTCCACCAAAAATGGTTATTCAATTGCGATTAAGGGATAGAAAATTAAAACATGTCCCAAAAATACCTTAAGTGGATAAATTTTCGCGTTTACTAATTTTCACGAGACGAGAATTTAAAGATTTTGCGTGGATTAAATTTCACGAATCAAGGGTCTTTAAAATTTTCGCGTGGATTAAATTTCGCGAAAATGGCCTTCTTTATTTAATTTCACGACTATATAAATTGTAACTATAAAAGAAATGTGTGTTTTTTAATGGAACAATGGCAGAAAAAGGCACTCAGAAGCTTTCAAAAAACTTAAAATAAAGTACTTTTAGGAGATTACTAGAGTTAATTATTGAAATGAAGAGTTGAACTCGTAATATGTTTTGATTTTAACATGTTTTCTAAAGTCTTTTCACGATAAGTATGCACTCACAGTGATGACGTTCGATGATCAAGGATTCACTTCAGTGAAATTGATAGTTTTAGTAGCACTTTTCTACAAGATTTTAATTTTTTCTTCTTCCTTTTCATCTTCATTTTTATAATTAAAAAAAAAAAAAAAATTATTTCAAATTGTTCCACTCACTTATATCTTGTCAATGATACCAACTTTATAAAGATTGAAGAATTCCTTCAAAAGTTATAGGTAAATGAAAAAAGAGTGCACACATATCGTGAATAGACTTTAGAAAGTCTACGTAAATACAGTAAATTATTTGATTTCGCGAACTTTTATTTTCGCGATTGTAAAATTCCAAATAATTTCGCTAATTTTCGCGAAAACGGCCAAAATTCGCGAAAACCGCGAAAATTAACCCGCTCGAAAATTTATCCACTTAAGGGGTCAAGAGGATTTTCCCTATTCAATTTCATCCAATTTCAACCACTTTTAAAATTCCTCAAACAAAACAAGTATAAGTAATTTTGTTTTTCTACAGGTGATGCTATTGAGAGCCCCAAACCAATATGATGAAAAAGTGAAAATCAATTTCTTACCGATGCGTCCACGAAACGTACCATCTTCGCTAAACCATTCAACATTCCAGGCTGCTGTATCCTGGATATCAGCTACGAATTCAATTGGTTGTTATGGAACCTCTGGATATTTTTTTAGAGGTTCGGAGCCATATAACTTTGCAATCTGTGGCCCGAGCGGAAAGTATTTAATAATTCGCTTTGGTCTACCATTAGGATATCTTCGATCTTTTCCACACAAAACACATTGGCCTTTCTCCGAATGCTCTCCACGGATCAACATGCAATCATCAACACATACATCGTACATTTCGAGAGGGAGCAAAAACGACTCGATCAATTTGTACGCTTTCTCATAAGAACTCGGCATGTTATTTGGCTTTGGAAGGACGTGTTGGTGATCATTCCGAAATATTTCCGACAGCTCAGCTTTTGACGACGTATTGCCCACAAATGTTCTTATTTTAAGAAAGATCGCTTCCAAAACCGTTAACTCGGAGCCAGGTTAAAGCTTTGTTTTGGCAACGTCTGATTCTGTGTACAAATCTTCGTTGAAATGAACGGTTCGTCGATATTCATGGTTTCGCAAAGTATCAAGCCTATCCGATTTCAAAGTGGCGTAATCTTTCTCCATGTGGCGTCGAACCGTTTTTGTTGAAACCAGTTTTCCAGCACAGCCGAACGTCTTACAGAAGCATTGTTTGAAACCTGTATAAAAGAAAGAGAAATCACCATTTTACTATATTTGTTGACGACTTATATTTTTTTCTAGCCCTTTAATGTTTTGCGCCTTTAATTTTCGCACACTTCAAAAATAGATATTCGTGCACCGTCAAAGGTCTATCACTGGTCAAAATTTAGTCGAAGTCGAAAAGCTCCACTTAGTTCTTTTATTTCAGGAAGGGGTTATCGTGTATTTTACAGACCGGTCAGTAAAGTACCAAATACCCATGGGATAATTCTTTTTCACAATAATTAGTCGTTGTTATAGTATATATCAGCCATTAAAAACACCCCTGTCTCGGACCACAGCTTCACTGGAAAGTTTGTTCGGGTAACTTAATATGTCCCAGAATTGCATTATTCTCCTCCTCTTGATGAGTTCTATCATTGGTCCAAATTTCATAAAGCTTTGAGTATTAGTTCTTGAGATATTCAACTTTTTAAAATTATGACGTCATAAATAATGACGTCATAATCACGTTTTCTCAAAAAAACTCAAATTCTGCTGAGAAAGAATTTAAGTTACACCGAATACGGTATTCTACATCCAAATACGCTTCCAAAAATGTATAATTTTTTATGGTTTAGGGACTGGAACTTGGGCGGAAAATTAATGCATTTTTGGGACATATGCAAAAATTTCTTCCCCGGTGGGAATAAACCCTGTAATTTCAACCCCACTGGAGAATTGAGTTTGATTTCCTCCCCATTCGAAATTCCATGTTTAAAAATTGCAGTCCAAAACCATTCTAACTTGATTTTTTAACATTGGAACAATACAAGAATTTCTATTCACATTAGGATTTTGATAGGAATTTTTTCCCCACTGTGAGAAAAAAAGTTCCACTGGGGCTGTGAGACAGGGTTGTTCAAGAGTAAGCATAGATTTAAAGTCTGTCCGTCTCAAAAGTATGAAGAGTTTAGGAGAAAAAATCTTTAATTTTTTCCAACAGTGCATATTTTCTAACATAGCATAAATGGGTGTTGAGAAGATGTCAAAAAACTAAAGTGTCAACATTTGAGACAGACCTTAGTAATTTCTGTATATTTTGTTTTTCATAACGTAAACAAGTTAAAGGAAGAAAAAGTAAACACCTACCACTCTTGTTGTTTTCTGCCATTTCTTCTTTTGTGACTTGATACTACCAACAACCTTAGTAATTTGTGATCAAAGATATTTTTAAGGCCTATGCTTCATATTTTAGAAAACCGATAGATATTGTGTTTAGTACCACCTGGTAGTTTAACTTTTTTGCTGGTACTTTTCGCTAAAATCGCGCCCCTTTGATTGTAATATACGTGTCACTTTTTCGTTGCTCTGCAATGCAGGCTGTGCTTTCTGCGCATGCGTGACCAGGCCTTGTTTTTCGAACTATTTTGGAAGTCTTTCAAAAGGTCTTGGAGTTTTACCTACAGCGTATCTTATTCGATATTTCTCGTCATATCTCGTCGACTTTTTCAAAAAAGGGCCTCATCTGGTATAGAATTGGAATTCTTATTTGGTTTGGCGAAACATGGTATCGAGATTGAGCATGATTCTAATCCTCTCGATGATGACCGGGTTGTGCCTTTTTTGAAAAAGTATTTTGTTGAGAAAGAACGGAAGGAGTTTGAGTTACGCAGGAGAAATGAATCGGCTGTATCAAATGATCTCTCGTCAGGGGAATTACCTGATGAACCAATCGCTCCTCCCCAAGTTCAGTCAGCATCAAGAACAGAGTGGGTTGTTGATGACTATTTACATGAACGCCACTGCACCCACAACCTTTTAATGGTAAGATATTTCAAATATTTATTTCGTAGGTAGCCTACTTTTTCACATTTAAATGGGTAACCCCTGGACACGGGTAAAACCCATTTTCAATCATTTAATTATAACCCCTTGACAACCAAATTACTCTGATACCCCTAGGCCTAGTCTCATTTCTTTTAGAAATTCCCTTGTACCCTTTCGGCAATTCATCCTCTAACGGTTGGAATTTTTCTGAAGAGCTTTTTATATAGGGACTTAACCTTACAGAGTAAATTTAAGTTAAGAATCAGTGTCAATAATGGGTGTGGCTACATCTTTTTTTGGCTCTCCCTGTGTATAGCCAAAAAGGCGCCTTTTTGTTATGCTGAATCAGCATTGCATAATAAGATGACAAGATATGGCTTTATGCGCATGACCACGCATGCGTTTTCCAATCGAATTCATTTCAAATTATAAACAAAACATTCAAAAGGTTCGAATGTTGAAGTTGGATTTGTGGCTTTTGACGTAAATTGTATAGACACCACACTTTGATTTAATGGATAAACTAAGCTTCATTTGTTATCTTGGACTGTATTAATTCATAATGACGTCTTTCGACCCTGATAAAGGTCTCTATTTGTGTTTTTTTATTTGCTTTTTAGAACGCTTTCGCAGACATGGTGAAGGAACACAAGCTTTTAACCAAAAAGACACGCGAGAGGGCTAGAAGATTGGACATTGCCAAATTGGTAAGTTTAATTACTTATTAGGTTACATATTCGTAGTTTCTTTTATTCCACGATTAACCACATTTCACTGTTCCCAAAATCTTAACGCTTTTTGAATCAAATGTTTACATAATTACTGAGATTTTACAAAAACTTGGCTCGATACGAGGTGAATTATGAGCATTATAATAAGAATAAGCATAGGCTATTCATGTATGCTTTGAAAGTTTAAGCATATTCGGGCCTGAATAAGGGGCAGACACTTGCTTATAAAAAAGTCATTTATTTTCAATTTCATGTTGAACTCCCCTAACCCAGAGACCACCTCATTATTTTTGTTAGATCGCACTTTTTTACAGATCCTTCGAACATTCATGCTGAATGAAAATGAGAGAAGCAAGTGTCGAATTGCAGATGCACTATCCATCTACATTCGACGACACAGAGAAAGTGCCAAAGCCAGAAATTTTTGTCCCTTCTGCGGGAAAAGCTTCTACCGGGGCTGTGAGACATGGGTGTTAATGTTTTTCTATTGTTTCTTTATTATACACGCATTTCATAATTTTACGGTCGTAATTATCCGTAGTTCCATTGCTTACTTATTTCTTTTTTGTTGCATAAATTTACCGTGGTAAACAAAAGCGAGAAAAGATTATGCCATTGTTTTAGAATTATGTTTTATAATTTAAAGGGACCCCTCGCTTGTTTGTGATCTTTAAGAAATCAAACTATATTGGTCCAAAAACTCCCATCAACATATTCAAAGAACATACCGGGTGTGCCACAAATAAGTTACCCTCTTTGATTTGATATTTTAGGCAGTAGAAAAGAGATATTTCAAAGATTGTTTCGGAATCATTCAGAGGAAAGCATAACTCAAAATTTAATGTATTACTTTTTAATTTTACTTCATTGGTTCAAAAGTTATGTTCAAAAACCTAAAATGTCAATTTAAAAAATGTCAAAAAAAGGATTAAAAAAACGTTAAAAACAAGGGTATCGTTTTATGAGAGAAAGGACTTCTTTTGCCAAAACATTAGTATTACAAAGTCTTGCTCTCTGTTACACTTTTTATGTTTTCTTTATCTCTATTTTTTTTTTTTTTACTTTTTAACATAAAGTCTTGAGTCAGTATCCCATCAGTATCCCATTAAGTATTTTACACCTTTTAATTTCCCGCGCTTGCATGTGATACATGAATTTCATTGGCTAATTTGAATCTATCTGAACCAATCATAAAGCGCCTACACGAGGTCGAAATACAGATCGATGATCGACCAAAATGAGCTTAGCGTCAATTGGTAGCGTCATATTCAGATTCGCAGCGTCATATTCAGATTCAAATCGAAAGTGCTATTAAAAGGTGTTCTGACCAACTTGGATCAAACTGTATGGGTTCCAAATATAGAACGGACGGATGCCACACCCATTGGTGATCTTTTAAAGAAAAAATGAAGTTTATGAAAAATAATTTTTTCTTTTGAAGACTTTGAAGGTGGGCCAAAGGTAGGCCATATGGCCCGGGACAGAGAGGTGGGCCAAATTTTCTACTTACCCGTTGGCTAGTATGTGCGTACCCTTAAACATGTTGTTTCTAGTTATTACTTTAAGGAACGCATCTCCCTTTAACTTTAACATTACAAATTTAATCTGCGCGCGCGGCCGGTCTAAATACTAAGTAAACATCACAAAGATTTTCGTCCAATCAAATTGCTGCGTTTGTTTTGCTATCGATTAACTCGCATAATTTTAATTTTAATTTAGTGCTAATTTTTTGCGCACCAGCCCATTGATTTCAAATAGTCGGTATTAATTTTCGCGCACAAAGGCCTCCGGTCCGATATATTTTTTTCTATGTATATAAATAAAATAAAGATATTTTAACGATAAATGTCTAGTCACTTTTTTTTAAATATGGTACTAATTTTCACGCATTCCCTGACTGCGCATAATTTCACGCATTTATGGGACTCTGCACGAAAATTAGTACCAATAAGGTACTTTAATTGGGATAAACTTTCGCGGATTTGGTTGTCATCCACGAAATTAAATCCCAATAGAAATTTGGAAGGGCCCCATCCGCGAAATATTTCTAATCAAAACTCAAAATATGTCAAATAAATACTTCTTGAATGGTTACTTGCATCAAAAAAGCGCAAATAATGTGTATTTCAACAACCAATATGCATGATTTGACAGTATAAAGATACAAAATCGTGACAATATTGCCACCCAATAGTGCAAACGGTTGGCAAACGATATCATACTCCAGGATGCATCATCTCTTATTTTCCCCCTATTTTCTACCTTCCTATCTTCTATCCTGATTTTCTATCTTTTTCACGTGTTTCTAACTGTTTTCTAAGTATTTTTCTGAAATTTGCCCATACCGGTGAAACAGGTCATCGACCCCGGCTCGAACCACCAAATGCACGCAACCTTGGTTTACAAGCCCAATGCCTAACCGCTTGCGCCAACGAGACACGACAGATAACTGTCATTCACAAATACTTATAGCGTGTAGTTTACAGACCTTAATTAAGAAAGCTCCCAACCCTACCGGTGCCCCTACAAGGATCCCTAAGGACTTCGGCCTTATATTGTGACTCTCGAGCTCCAACCCTAACCCTAACTGATAATAACCGAACCCCCGCCCAGCCGGCACACAACGTTTTCAAAACGTTTTTTTTAGGTTTAAATTACGTTGTGAAGAAACGCGTTGCCAAAAAACGTTTTAAAAACGTTTTTTCAACGTTGTAGAGAAAACGCGTTATTTCATAACGTTTATAAAACGTTCTTGAAACGTTATAATCCAAACGTTTTTCAAAGGTTTTGCTAACAACGTTTAATAAGCGTTTTTTCTAAACTTGATTTAAACGTGATTTTGATCAACGTTTTTTAAACGTCTATAAAACGTTTTTTTGAGACGAAAGTGTAGTGCCCAAGATTTATATTTGAAATATAATATAAATATAACCTCATCGACTCTCAGCTTTTATCCCAAGAAGATTTCTGAGACTTTACCTACCTGTTCTGAGATATAGGAGAGATATTCTATATATATCTTTTTCTCTTTTACTTTATTGACTTCTTTTTAAGTGTTAAATATATTTCAATAAAACGCCCACTCCCTGTTTGAATACCTCGTAAGATTGCCCACCCGTAGAATAGAAACTTGTGAAATTCTCTCCGTCACGCCCTTTCCAAATTACAAACCACGCACCCGCTCCCCTCCCACTCGCCGCCCCCATCGTCCGCCGAATTAACAATGTAATGGCTTCTTTTCTGGACAGCTTTCGAACGTTCGAACGTTCAAACGTTCGAATTCGAAATCACTTGTAGTTCAAAGTTCAAAAGAAAAAAAAATAAAGGTTCTGTAAAAGTTGGATGTTTCATGCACGAAGACTGGTAGAAGCTGGTTCTCTTACAAAAATCAACTAGATAATGTAAGTAGTTTACATTAAACTGAAAATGCTTTTGATATTTAAGTTAATTCTTAGAGGCTTTATCGGTGTAGCTTATTTCAGGTTTCAATTTATGATGATATTTATTTTTGAGAGCAAACCCTGGAAAAGTTACATAATCTTCAGTAAACTTTATGTTAAAACTTTTTATTTTAACTTCTTTTCCCTCAGATTCAAGCTGGAGTGTATTATTGGTTTCCTTATTGCGACTATCCTCAGCTGACTTTGTGTGGTCTCCAGCAGAAAGTACCGAAAATATGCTAGTAAAGGTAGGTGAAATGTCACAAGACTTTAATAATATCTTTCCAAAACTATGCTAATTTCTTGTTAATACCCCTGCATCACTGAGTGAGCTTGGTACTTCAAACTACTGAAATTTGACTTGGAAACACCCCTGTCTCAACGACAATAATTTAGCAAATTCCTTGGTAGAATACATTTCGTGAAACATAAAGTTTGGCCATGAAATTTAAGAAGTTTTTTCTTTATCCTTCTGGAGCATTCTTTTTTCCGTGGAAAGAAAAGGTATTTTTCAACGTCTCAACCGCAGCTAAAAAATCAAATTTACTATTCGTCTTTTATTTTTTCAGGATCGCAAATGTGTGAAGGAGACCAAAGAAATCGCAATCAAGATATCGTTTTTTAACACTTCGAATAGCAATCATACTGGAAACGTTTGGAATGATTATCACAAAGATGCCAGAAAGGAAGGACGGGAGAGAAAGAACATCAAATTTTTGATTTCATTGCGTTTAATTTATACTGATTGTAGATTTTCATACCCAGAAAATTATATAGAAAAGAGCATTCAAAGAAAATTCAAATGTGTGTACGGTCTTTCTCATAATAGTGCAATGAATAGGAATTATTTTGGCAAAGAACGTCTTAGAGACGTGTTAAAACTAATCTAAAATAACTTTTAAAGACGTTTTTGAGTCGTCTCAGAAACGTACCATACCGAAATTAATAAAATTAAGACGTCTCGGAAAGGTCCTAGAGACGTCCATAATTCGTTCCAAAAAGACGTCTTTCAAGTGGCTAGAAGAAAACGTAGAAAAAACGTTTTTTAAACGTCTTGCAAAAACGTAATCTATAAACGTTTGAAAAACGTTTTTTTGACGTTGTGAAAAAACGTTGTAAAGTGCGACAAATACAACCTGAAAAAAACGTTTTCCAAACGTTGTGAAAAACGTTTTTTAAACGTTTTTTAAACGTTTTTTTGCCGGCTGGGCGTCTACGTCCGCGGATTGAAAAATTTCACTTGCATCCTGCAGTATGATATCGTTTGCCAACCAGTGCAAACCGCGAAATTAAGTCCCCGCGAAATTTTTGAATTTCGCGGATAGGCCCAACCGAGAAATTTTATCCCATTGAAGTATTTTAAAGGTTTGAATGCGAGGCCAAATTCGGAAAATGTCTTACACAAAAACTTCCAATTCGTCGAATCGACTTTTAATTACCTCCACAAAAACTAACAGAATAGTTATTTTTTCGAAACAGAAAAGATTGAATTTTTATTTGAACTGAAATTGTTGTTTGTCCAAAATATAGAAAGATCCGTCGGAAAGTTTATTTCAAGGAAGTTTTCGAAAATTTGTTGTTTGTGATATAATATCCCAGAGTAAAAAAGAAGGAAAAACATTGTAGTAAACATAAATCTGATATATTTCAAAATATTATAAAAATGAGTTTTTTCCGCTTTTTCTCTCTATAAATACAATGTGACTTATATAATGTGCTAAAGAAACATTAAGCTAGTTTCGTTTTTCAAAACATAATATTAACATAAGACATACCTAAATCTACTGTCGTTTTTCTTCTGTAAATACAATGTGACATATATTATCTAGTTTCGTTTTTTCTTTCTATAAATATAAAGTGCTAAAGAAACATTAAGCTAGTTTCGTTTTTCAAAACATAATATCAACATAAGACATACCTAAATCTAGTTTCGTTTTTCTTCTATAAATACGTGACATATATTATCTAGTTTGTTTTTTTCTTTTTATAAATATAATGTGCTAAAGAAACATTAAGCTAGTTTCAAAATTATGCAAGGCCCTCGGTCCAGATAACATACCACCTATTATCTGGAAGGACAGAAATTTTCATGATATCCTTTTAAAGCTTTGCAACCTCGCGTTTGAAGACAAAGTTTGTACAACACACTGGTTAAAATCGCTCAGGTGAGTTAAGGCAAGTTTCAAACATATTTTGCGTGACGCGCACCGCTTCCCATTGTTCCTTAACTTTCGTATATAGCTCAAAAGAAGCGTATTAAGGAGAGGATTTCGGAAAGTGCTGGGCCGAAAATTTAAATTAAGCCAATCTCAAGATATCGGCCAAAAACTGATTTTTAAAAACACGTCAAAAAGACAAGTTAAATGACGTCATATTTAAAAACAGCGATAACTTCGATTACATTACTACTTTTGACGTGTTTTTTCGACGTATTTCCTAACGTAAAAATCAGTTTTTGGCCGATATCTTTAGATTGGCTTAATTTAAATTTTTGGCCCAGCACTTTCCGAAATCCTCTCCTCAATACGCTTCTTTTGAGCTATATACGAAAGTTAAGGACCAATGGGAGACCTTAGTCTTGCCACAAAAAATCGTGGTATCTCTCTTCTCCCAATCGCAGCAAAAATCTATAATAAGCTTCTTCTAAATAGAATACGGCTTCATGTTGAACCCATTCTTCGTAAAAATCAAAACGGTTTTCGAAGTGGTCGTTCTACTTTAAGCCAAGTTCTTGCTCTTCGACGAATCTTAGAGGAAGCTAGAAACTTCAATCTTGAAGCAATTTTGATTTTTGTTGATTTCAAGAAAGCCTTTGATTCGGTTGATCGCGACTTAATGTTTGATATTCTCTCTCTTTACGGCATCCCTCAAAAGATCATTGATGCCATAAAACTTCTAACACTAATACAAAATTTTCAGTACAAACACCTGATGGCGAGACTTCAACTTTTTCTATTTTAGCTGGTATTCTCCAGGGTGATACCCTTGCACCATTTCTCTTTATTCTAACCAACTGTACAGGCCTATACCTCAATGAGTCCAAAACCGAATATTTGACTCTTAATGTTAACGAATTATCAGACAATATTAAAACAATATCTGGTACAAACCTACGAAAGGTAGAAGACTACAAATATCTTGGTTCTTACATCTCTTCTTCTGAAAAAGACTTTAAAATTCGCAAAGGTTTAGCTTGGAGTGCATGCAATAAGCTGCATACTACCTGCGATTTTGTAGAGGTCTGCGATTCAGACTAAGGTGACAGTGGAGTGATAGCGGCTCATTTTGAATGTGTTTCAGCATTTCCTCAGCACCTCTTACAGGTCAATATTTTAAATCTTATGGTAGTTTTGAAAGAGCACCTATGATTTCGAACTAGAGTTTTCAGGACAAAATGTATTGCTAAATACGGGGATGTTTTCCTTTACCTTTCTATATATTGCAGTTCATCCGTATACTTTATAACACATAGAACATTCCCTTTAAGAGTTAAGTAATTTTACAGACCGATCGACAGGGTAAAAAATAAACTTTTCTCCAGCGATATTCATCAACTCCCTTGACCAAGACACATAAAATATTAGATTTAATATGTTTGTTACAATTTCATTGGTAAAACCGTTACGGTCAAAGAATTCTAAAGTGAAAAGAGTGCAAAAGTATTGGTCTGTAAAATACCCTCTAAGGTGGTCACGTGACTAGACCAAAATACAATACAATCATTTTCTTTTATGAAGGTCTTTTAGTGGTCAAAATTTGGAATCAATAGCATTTGGCGATCCCGAGATATCAGGGGGGTCAAATATGTCCCCCCTGGGATTAGCCATACAGTAAACTTTTGTCCGTGCAAGGCCCCACAAGTAAATTCAGAAAGGCAAGTAAACGGTTTTGTGACCCTTTAGGCCTACTTAACCATCCCTGAAAGTTTCAAAAAGTCCCGAGTGTTATTTGATTTTTTTGGCGCTCTGCTCCCTGACTATTGGGGGTGTTTTCCACCAGGCTTGCACTCTTTTGCTAATAGCTCACTGAAAATTTTTTTTAACACTCTGAAAGTTTTTGACTTTTAATATAATCCTATTAGCAGCATGCATATGAAATTTTACAATTATACACCGACCAGTGTGCAGGCATATCATAAAATCAAGCTGAAACCCTGTAAAATCCCAAAATCTTAAATTTAGGATAACTTTTGATCTAGGCATCCAACTGACTTCAAATTTTGACAGGTTTTAGGTATCAATAATAAATTTTAAAAATTTTCAAAAACTGCTGACGACGTCATTGTTTTTTGAAAAAATTTACTCATTTTCTGCATTACAATCTCGATTTTATTAGTATGTTAAAAACCGGGAAATATGTTAAAGATATTATTTTTGGCTTTTAGAAATTTAAGAATTGAAAAATTTCCATTCGTTTAACTTTAATTGCTATTTTATTGAATAGTACTTTTTCATTGGTCAGCGATAATTGTAAAACTTTGTGATGACGTCATCACCTTTATAATGACGTCATCAACCTAAATTTTTTTCTATCAACTCCTTTTATGGTAGAGAACATTTGTGCCAAATTTCAAGTCCATACCTTTTCTAGATCAAAAGTTATGCAAGGCTGGTGGAAAACAAGGGAATACAAAAGCCTGATAATAATAGGGTTAATTGGGTGACTGCATGATTTGCAAAAAAACTGCTTTTGCAGACTGTCTAATTCTATCATGGAAATAATTCCAGAGTCAGTTATTTCAGTTATAATGGAATTTTCAGATACCTGCAATATCTTTATGCTGCAGTATTTAGACACTACGACATTTGTTATCTTGTAACTGGTTCTCTCCTTTACAATGTTCGTGTGGTCACCTTGGAAGAAAATGATTGGGCGGGTAGAGTTTGATTTATCAACGAAGCTTCCTTCACGTAGACGTGTCTTTTTGATGGAGCTTAAAGTTGGCTCCTGCAAATTAAATAACTGACCGATGATGGTAATTCGTTGGTATAGAGGGCATTCATTGATCACTTGTTCTATCGTAAGTCGGCGATTCATGGGTTAAATTTTCAAAATCAACCTCTTTTAATTTCACAATTGTTTCATCATTTATGATTATGTCATTGTTAGATGATTCAGCATTCATAATCAGACAAGATTGCTGGTCTTAGTTGAATTTTTGTAGCAAGGGTGAACGATCAACATCATAACATATGCCTCTGATGGACTTGGTCTTGCAATTGATGTCCACTTCAAAAAACTCTCTATCAGTTTTTGATTTTCTTGGCGACGATACAAAGTTTATGAAACCTTCAATATCTGTGAGATCTGAAATACAAATGGCACATGTAATTTACATTGTGAGATAATTCTTAATCCGGGACACAAACATTGAAGAGCAATCACTTCTGAATCAAATGGTACAAAAACAGGGTTTATAGTGAAAGCAGAATGAACCCTTGTCAAAAATTACAAAGAAACAGAACTTATTCACAGAACTTTTCTTTTCAACATATAGAATTTCACTGAAATTGCACACAACATTCAACCAAATTGTAACTTACTTTTTTTTACTCTTTTCCTTGGGCTTGCCAGTTTCTTTTCAAATAGATGAGTGGTGGACCTAAATGGGTAATTAAAAAAATAAAATAATAATCACTTAGAATACAGCAGCCCGGGGGTGCACTGAGTTTCAGATTGACGTGACGGCATGTGCGGATATTGTGAATTTAATTTGGGTTTCCCCAAACTTCTATTTTCAGTCCATATGGGAATAGACAATAAAGTTTGTCAATACCCCTGTACATTCTTTTTTTATAAGAACAATGAGGCTCAAAATGGCTAAAAAATAAGAACAATTCAAGAACAATTCTGAGGCTCGAAATTTTTCAAAAACTGTATTTTGTTTCTTTTTTCAGCATGATTTTACCAAATATCTTTGGGCTATTCCAGGTTTTGTCCGTAAATGGGGGGCGGGCGACACTGAATTTCCGAGGGTAAATTGGTTTTGAAAAATTCAGAATTTCCAAACCTTAAGAACAAAAATGAGGAAATCTCCAAGGCATTGAGTAAAAACGGGTAAAAAGAACGTGGAATTTCCAACGTCTCCTTAAAAAAACTATGTAATTTCCAAAAGTATTTTTAAAATCAAAAGGAAATTCCAAGGCCTTAATTTTTGCAAAAATCAAATGAAATAGCCAAATAAATTGAGGATGTTTGCAAACTACTGACAAGACAAAAATTGAAATGGATACTGCAATACCACTAAGAAGAGTAGTAAATAAACAAAAAGGATTCGTAAATAGTTTCCATATTGTTGTATGTATTTTTGGTCAAAAATTGGTAAATAAAAATTACCTTTAACTGACGTGACTTCACAGCTATGAGGTTAAATTCGAAAAGGAAATTTCTGATGTTGAACAGCTACATATGTTCTTCGAATTTATGAAACATCTATACTATATATTAACAAGCCAATGTCTATATTTGGGAGATAAGTCAGAGGAATAGGTAGCACATAATTCAAGAGATAAAGTAAAGCTGACTGACGTAATAGCAACTTCACGTGTAAAATCTTGAAATTACGTAACCACATGTGCAGTCTTAAAATTATGCATAGTAATTTATAAAATTATGTAATGTTGCATCGTGACCTTTATATTACATAAAAACGCGTACATTGTTAAAATACAATCTTAAACTTATGTAATATTGCCGCCTTTCTTGGTACCTTTTAAAATTATGTAACATTGCAACATCCTGATAGATGTGTACACATTTTCTTTTTTAAGCAACCAGGTTGCTAAGGTCGAATCAAATATTTTCGCTATCTATCTCTATTCTAACAAACGGAAATCGTGTTACTCGCCCTGAAATGCATTTTTAAAGGTATAATTGTGGCCGTCCTATAAACAATTTCTTGAAAGGCTAAGCAACCTAGGCGCATAAGTTTGTGAAAAAAAGTTTTGATTTTTATTAAATTTCTAAAATTTGTGAAAAATGTTTTGATCTTTATTAAATTTCTAAATCAGGTATGATTTTAGTATACCTGACCAAATTCTAATAACACGTTGTCACAATTCTTCAGGTGCTCTTACTAGAAATTCACACTCTAGAAATTGTAACTGATAGTCGCGCGGCTGAGGTCGAAAAACGTTTCATTTCGTGATACATCTTTTAGATTCCAAAAAAAACAACGGAAACTCGCGAATTAGTATCTGTAGATTACAAAATCAAAAAGTTTCCACGATATTATCGTGCAAGTAACGAGTAATTGGCGATTTTTTGCTTTTCCAGGCAAAATTGCAAGGCCTGGAAATTGATTTTTTTGGGGGGTCTTCAAATTAAAAAAAGACCTATATCACATGATAGAGCTCTTCAAACTGAGCAAAAAAGTGTATTACACCAAAGTCCCAACTTCTCTAGATCAAAAGTTATGGGCCTATTTGTGGTCAAAAAGTTGTTTAATTTTGCATAAATTAATGCAGATTGTGGGGAAATTCCCTGTTTTCCATCAGTTTTTTACCACAAATAGGCCAATAAATTTTGATCTAGAGAAGTTGGGACTTTGGTGTAATACACTTTTTTGCTCAGTTTGAAGAGCTCTATCATGTGATATAGGTCTTTTTTAATTTGAAGACCCCCCAAAAATCATGAATTTCCAGGCCTTGCAATTTTGCCTGGAAACGCAAAAAATCGCCATTTACTCGTTACTTGCACGATAATATCGTGGAAACTTTTTGATTTTGGAATCTACATATACTTATTCGAGAGTTTCCATCGAAAAAAGTGGAATCTAAGAGGTGTATCACGAAAATCTTTTTCTAGCCACTTTTTTCGACCTCAGCCGCGCGACTATGACTGCAATTAACAATTAAGCTAGTCACATACTCTAGAAAAACACAATTTGCCTCAAAAACTTTGCGAAAAGTAGTTAGTCTCTATAAAATTTCAACAAAAACTGTATTTTAGTAAGGTAGGCTTTTATGGACACCCCCTATTATGGACAAACCCTTCTAAAAGATTACAGTACACGTAGTGTTCATATTATATCATGATAATTTGTATAAAAATTTTATTTTTTCATTTTTGATAAAATAAGTAAAAAAGTAAAAATCAGACAGAAAATATGTTGAGAAAATAAATTGACATGATAAACTTTAAAATGTCTCCCATGTAGTAATGCACTTGTGGATCTGTATTGTCTTTAAACAGCATCAAAGTATTTTATTTGACTAATGATTGGTGATTACGCACGAGCGAGCGCAGCGAGCGAGTGCGATTCTTTTGGCAAAAGCGCGGGGAAAAAAAGCTGATATGCGGGGTGATGAAATCGATTTTTCAGCTTTTTGCCTCGTTTCCATTCAGACTTTCGTCGTCGTGTGTAACTGTCTTAATAGTCCCAATATGGAGAATTGTCACCGGCACCCGACTGTCTGTTGGAAGCATTACGTAATGGTTTCTTTCCAAATCTTTTTTTAAATCGAGCTCCGGCGTGAAAAACAGTATGAGGATAATTTCTTTGAGAAACGTCGACGGAAAATATGGGTACGGCGCTCTATCTTCCTTGCCGATCGGGAAACGTCGCCCGGTTCGGAAGCGTATTGTTGATCAGACCATACTGATTTCTAACAGTCAAAACAAAGATGACGGCAAAAATAAACAACTGGTTGCTAACTGCTCTTTTGCTATTTTTCTTTGGTTTTCATGCTTTAATGAGTTGAATTGTATCATGATTTTTGTGTGATTGTTACAAGAAATGGTTGATGATGAAGTTTTCTTATCATTCCTTCCTGGATTTGATGTTTTGTTTGGTTTGGCATGAGAGATGCAATCTCTTGAAAAACAGGACATTTTATCAACTTTCACAACGGTTGGCAAACGATATCATACTCCAGGATGCATCGTGTCTTATTTTCTCCCTATTTTCTACCTTCCTATCTTCTATCCTGATTTTTCTGTCTTTCTCAAGTGTTTCTAACTGTTTTCTAAGTATTTTTCTGAAATTTGACCGTACCGCTGAAACAGGTCTCCGACCCCGGCTCAAACCACCAAATGCAAGCAACCTTGGTTTACAAACCCAATGCCTAACCGCTTACGCCAACGAGACACACAGAAAGCCGTCATTCACAAATACTTATAGCGTGTAATTTACAGACCTTAATTAAGAAAGCTCCCAACCCTACCGGTGCCCCTACAAGGATCCCTACGGGATCCAAAGTTAAGTCACAGGGTACGAATGCCCCTAAGAAGGCCTTCGGCCTTATATTGTGACTCTCGAGCACCAACCCTAACCCTAACTGATAATAACCAAACCCCCGTCTAGGTCCGCGGATTGAAAAATTTCACTTGCATCCTGGAGTATGATATCGTCTGCCAACCTTTCACAACAAACTAACTTCAATTTTGCCCGAATATTTACACGAATTCTAACAAGGCAGGTGACTGAATATTTGTGAATAAATCTGACCATGCTATATTTGAAAAATTAAATACTTGCAGCATCAAAAAAGTTTGAACTCACTTTTTTATGATGATGGTCAGATGGTACACGATGCGGAACGCGCCCAAGCCAAATGGTTGTGGTTGGATATGAACTATTTAGCTTTGAAGTAAAAATTTAAACCCAGAGCAAAATCTACTGATTAATGATTGAATTTCCCTTGGTATTTTAAAATGCATTTTAAACGTGGGAAACTTTTGGTTGCGAAAATTTACTTCCACGTGCGTTTAAAACGTGGAAAACTTTTGGTTGTAAATTTGGACATTTTCTTCCACGTGCGTTTAAAACGTGGAAATTTTTGCTGTGAATTTGGACATTTTCTTCCACGTGCGTTGAAAAAGTGGAAATTTTTGCTGGAATTTGGACATTTTCTTCCTCGTGCGTTTAAAATGTGGAAAACTTTTGTCATGAAATTGAGATTTTCTCCCACATGCATTTAAAAAGTGTAGAAAAGTTTTGCTGTCAGGCATAAAAATAAAAAAATGTAGTGTTTCTGGAATGCGGGTGAAGGAAAAAGGTTTTCATGCTGTCCGCCAGAAAAAAAATTTTATTTGCTTTTTTTGATACCTTAAGTAATAAGATCATTGAAATAGAACTTCAAAGATTACTTTTATGTACAAACAGTATGAAGTAAGCCCTGGATATACTAATGTATCATCAACTACTAAAGAACAAATCTTGGTTTACAAGTGAAGTGGGAATATCTAACCAAACTACTTTACCAAATTATGATTGCCAATTATGTTACATTTTAAATATTAAAAAAAGTGTATGTTGGAAATTATGAAATTGTTTCCCTGTTTTGAAAGTTTTTTACTTTTTGACATGCATTTCAAAAAATATAACTTTTGGATGCTATAATTTTTAGCTTTTTTTCAATATTTTATATATTAAACTTTTTTTCCAATATTTTATATATTATTATTATTATTATTATCATTTATTAGGTTCAATTTCATACAAAATTGTTCTTCCCCCTAAACATAAATATCAAAATAAAAAGCACTAAAGAATAAATAGTATTAAATAAATATAAATATTTTTACAAATTTTCTGGATAAAATTTTATTAAAACTAGACCACTAGATAGACATGAAATGGAATTGAATAACTAAGACAAAGGCTAAATGAGTAGATTGTATCAAAAAAGGGACTAGCAGAAAGGATAGTGGTAATAGTAGTGGAAATATTTAGTAAGTAATAAAGTAAAAATAGATCTTCATAAAGTTAAAATTTTATTTTTGTGTTGCACGAGTATGTGCCCTAGATTTAAAAAACAATTTGGATTCTTTAATAAATTCTTTCAGGTCTTTGATTTCCCTGATATTTTTTCGGGAGTTTCGTTAAAAATTTGAGCTTGGTCCTGAAATGTCTTAGATAAGCCAAAATCAATTTTAATACCATCATCCTGTGAGCGAAGCTTCCGAGGCTGAGTTACTTTCACCAAAGAAAGATATGAAGGCCATTTATTATCATTAAGGGCCTTGTAAACAAGTTTGGAAACATTAAAATCAATAAGCTCTTTTATTGGTAACCATTGCAGATCGACAACGTCTTTCAGTGTGGCATATCGGTTAAGGACATATCCTGCAGCAATGTTCTGTATACGTTGCAGACGATTTAATAAGTAATCGGGGATCTGTCCGAATACGACTATGGAGTACGCTATTTTCGATAGCACTATAGCTTTAGCGAGTGATTTCCGAACTTTAAATGGAGTGAAACGTTGGAAATTACGAAGAGCTCGAATGGTACCATGACTGGATTTTATAATTTGGTTGATATGGTCGGACCAGGATAGATTTTTATCAAAATGAAGACCAAGAAGCTTGACGACATCTTTTTGTTCAATTGATTTTTTTGAACAAGAAATAAGATACGAGTAGTCACTACATAATTTGTGGTATGACGCTAGACGTTTGGTTGAAAAGATGATGTATTGCAGTTTATCAGCATTGAACAAGAGATTATGATCAGCTGACCAGTTGGAAAGTGATTCGATATCAATCTCGATTTCCCGGATGCATTTAAGTATATCACGAATTTTTGAGTGACGATAAAGTGTTGTGTCATCAGCATATTGGATACTGAGAGAGGAGATTTGGTCGGATAATTCGGTAACATATAGGTTAAATAAAACTGGACCCAAAATACTGCCTTGAGGGACACCAAAGTGAATGGGTTGAACGGGTGATCTTTTATCGTTCACTTGCACAAATTGCTGACGGTTTGTGAGATAGCTTATATATGAAATTATATGCAAAATATTTCATCTATTTTGAATATATAAATTTTCCTTTGGTTTTCTTATTCTATTGTAAAATATTCTCAATTTTGTCATTCTTTCATTTCAGATAATTGCCCTTTTTGGCTAAATATTGTTGGCAAAATTTTTGGCTAAATATTTTTGGCAAACAGCACTAAAAATAATAATGATATAATATGCACTATTTTCTATTTTTTTGTGCCTTCTCATTAGTCCTATTAAAACGTCTGATTTTCCCCGTCTTAGGTCACGTGATATTCTTTATCTTGATATATCCGCCTCGATCGAAAATTCCCTTAACCTCCAAGCAGCTCTTCGTGCTCCGCACATTCCACGCACGCGCTCTAAAGGGAATGGTTCTGCCATATGCCTTAGTGATCGGTTATGAGATTAAAATTCCCTTATCTACCCTAAAAGTAATCGAGTTTTAGAAAAAAATGACGAGTTATTTTGCATACGAAGTCAAAATTTCAGTTTTGTGACGTCATTAGTCATAATTAATCATAAAAAAACGGTAACTCGATTTTCCTTGAGCTTTTAACTTTTCGAGTTTTTTACTGTTATCAACTAGGTTGTTTTCGTGCCATTGAATCTCCGCAAAGATTTGTTTTGCGGCTTAAAATTTAGGACGTTTAAAGGGACATAAAAATAGTAAAATGTAAATATTGCGCGAACCACGTGTCATTAAAGAGAACAATTAAAATCCAAAACAAACTTGTATAACAATTGAAACAATCAAAATCAGCCTTTTTGTTTTGACTTTTTATTTTTACATGTGACATTTGTTTTGATTTTGTATCCCGCTGCATACGGTTTGTTTACAAATTTCGTCAGTACTTTTACGCCCTTTTAAGAAAACCGTTCGCGTGCAAACACGAGTCTCGTTTCATGCGTAACCCCTTTTACAACTGATGAAATTATGGTAAAATAGTGTTTCAAATGGGTGGGTCTACCCATTCTCTAACATGGATGTTTGTTACCTATTATGAACAGGTGGGTGTTTCCAACCAAGAAAGCCCAAAACATGCGCCTAGGTCACAAAACACAATCTGCGTCCAGATGTGTGAACAATAAATAAATAATATGGTTGTCATTTTATGCAGTGTTCTGGCGGCAATCATATATGTTTCGTTCGCGTCAAAAATCTTCTTAAAATTGAGTCAGTCGGTCGGTAGTAAATCTAGTAGGGTTTTTTGGAAAATGGTTTCAAAGTATAGTTTTTAATATGTACACGTTTTTTTTTAAGAAACACGAGGCTCAGAATGCCTAAAAACTAAGAAACATCTAAGAAACATGCTGAGGCTGAGAATGAGAAAATAACATTTTAAATTCGGTTTTTTTAAGAACTTTCCAATCCAGCCTTCCATGAGGCTGATTATGTCAAAAAGTTTAGAAACATTTAAGGCTCAAAAGGCCGATTTCTTGAAAAACATTGAAGGCTGCTTGGTAAAACTAGTTTCTTAAAAAAAAAAAAAAACGTGTATTCGCTCGCTTGATGTAAAATTCCGACAATTTTCTGACTCCCGGCATTTTTGTCTGCCAAGTTGGTTGGATTGGTTGGCCGACGCATACAGCCGACGCAAATAGAACATATTTTTGATTGTTGCCCTCTGCTGTTGTTGATGCCAAACACGTCCAAGTCCAAAAACATGATTGCATCCTGTCTTTATCAAATTTAGACAGTAGCTGTACTTTTTTATACTTTATCATATTCCAATAACATTATAACATGATCAATTCCACCTATAGCTAGAGTCAAACAGGAAAAATATGTTTATTTATTGCAAAAAGCAGAAATTGTTGGAAATTCAACTAGGTAAAAATAACAAAAACTTGAGCAAATTGCTAAACCGAATCCCCTTGATGAAAATCATGTGTTTGATTTGCCAAGTTTCAAAGTCATTATAAAAAAGATATGACAGAAATTGAAGCTTGCAACATGCATTTACTTCCTGCATTTACACTGAAAACACTGAGCCGCACTGGCTGTGATCGAATAATTTTGTTAGAATGTGTTGTCTTGGAGGTTGCTTTTGTAGGCAGAAGAGCAAATAACGTCTTTACTGATAGATCTACGATATTTAGTGCCATTTCCCAATCCTGTTGAGTCACAACATTTTCGTGGACGTGTGAACTATCGTTTAGTTTGGCGAGTGAGTTTCTTAAATTGTTGATTATCGCGGAGATTCTCATCGTCAAACCCAAAGACTTGCTCTTAACACTCAACTTACATTCCTCATAACGATCACTTTTACGATACTCTAGGATCTCTAACTGGTAATTATCTAGCCTGGATATCCAGCCCGTAAACTTTTTTTTGATTTTGATACATCTTATGTTTATGGTCTGGTTTACCTAGATCGTCTGCATTCTGATCTGAGGATGATTATGCGGATATTCTGATTGGTTAGGTCCAAGCGAATCAGAGATCTGAAGGGTGGCGCGTGTATAAGAAATTATGCGAGCCGACTTGAAGTGTCCGCCTAAGTATTTGGATGGATCGCACGGGCGTTCAGCAAGGCGTGTATGCTGCTTTGCAAATCTCCCTGATTTTTCTTCTTCGAAGCAAATAACAATAGAATGGGTGTTTCATCATGCATCCAAGTAAAAATAACAATAATGGTAGGGAAGAAGTGGGAAGATCAAAACATGGAAATTTCTAGATGTTCTGGTTGTTTTCTTTTCATACTTGCTTAGATATCTTGTTTTAAATTTCTTAATGACATGGTTGCACCGTGTAAAGAACTTAAGGCATATCTTTATTTTGCTTCAATTCTTCTTTTCTGTTTGCCAATTTTGTAGTGCTGTTTTGGATTGGAAGTTTTGTTTTGATAATTTTTTTTCTCAAAAATTCACTTCGCACCTTCTGTCTAACAGACTTTCCACCACACTGGCTATATTTTATGGTCAAGACTGCCATTCTAAATTGATTTATTACTGCTGGGGTACCATCTTGAAATTATGCATGTCATTATGTGCATATATTTATTTGCAGTCATGGGATTCATGCAGGAAAATCTGTCAACAGGGGTTCACCTAGCCTGGGAATCCAACCTCATAATCTTAGAAAAAACAAAAAATACCTCACCTCACAAAGTTCTAAGATTATAGAGCTTGGTGCAGGTAGATTAGTCTGACACAGAATGTTATGAACAGTCTGTGTGTGAACCCTTGTTGACAGACTTTCTGAACTTTGGAAACCCAGGCAAACACACATAATCAACTTACCATAAAAACTCTTTCACAAGCTCTAAAGACTTTCAGAACTACTAAGAACCACATCAAAACATCAGCCACATGTATTTAGACATCCAGCCAACAGCCATTTTGTTTCTAAATGAATCTATGTTTTCATTTTCATTTGTTTTCCTTTTTGTTGCAGAGTCAGCTTTTTCAATAAATTATGCACGCGCATCGAAATTATCAAAATGCGCGCAAAAGTACTGCTAAGTAATACGCCGAAGACTGGCCAATCAGCTCGAACCTGCATTGCAGGGAAAAATCTCCCTGCAGGCGAGTTACCTGCGCCAAGCGTTAAACAAGCAGCAAAAATATCATAAACTAGAATGTGAAGAAAGTTTAACGATTGGATTCCCAGGCTAGGGTTCGCCTGATTTCTAGGTGAACCAAGCTTTATAATTTTAGAACTTTGTCTGGCTGAGGTAAAACTTATTTTTTCTAAAATTTTGAGCTTGGATATCATGGCTAGTAATTATCATACAGCTTAGATGCCTCTTCATCCAATGTCATCCATGATCTTACCGAAGTTATAGTTGTAGATGTACTGGAGCAATTTTTCCAAGTCGACAATTGGTACATTTTCGAATAGATACTCCTTATCGGCCATGTTGATGAAAACTTCATCAGGAAGAGCAATCAAAAATCTTTGCATAAACCCGTCATGATTACTATTATGCGAAAACTGGACTGCATAGTATGGCTGGGTGAACGCAATTAAATTAAATCTTGGGTCGGACATTTGGGTGCTTCCGCATGTTTTAGTGTCCTTCTGCCAGTCCGTAGCTGAAAGAATAATATCAACTTGTTATCCTTTCGAAGGAAAAGATAAAATATTTAAGGCGTAAAATCCGTGTTATAACATCATCCATTTTAGACTATTACCTTCAAAAAATCATAGAGATGAAATTGATTTCAGATATCTACAAATAATTATCGCATCAATGGAATTAAACACAGTTTACACGGTTTAAGAAATTGCGATCTTGATCTTTCACTGGAGCCGGAAATTCCCTTGTCTATAGAGTCGTTGAATTACGCAAATTCATCGTGGGACGCCAGAACACAACTGTTATTCTCACGGAGGCGTTTGAGAAGACCGTCCATCGTCCCTGAGTCAAATGTGTGTGGGTGGTCACCAAATTGGTTTTGTACGTTGGATAATAGATTCCTGACCGTTTTAAAAGCAGACGATTTAATCGTTCCGGAACGGCCAATTACGAGTCCATATAAAAGTACCGGTTCGCTATGAATACCCTCATATTGTACTACCGAATGCTGCATACAATACGATACTGCGGTTAGTAGCGGGATTGAAATGTATGAATTTGGTACGCCTTGATTGATGATTGATCCATTTCGAAATGTCTTGATAGACATACTAGATGTTGAACCTGATGTCTTTTTCCACCAAGTGAATCATATTATCAGGGACAATTAATCAAGGTGGTGGACTATGATTTGATTCTTATACCTATCTAAAGACTACTGTTGTGGAAAACTGGTAAAAATCGATGGTAGACACTTTTCATCAGCCACAATATATATTGAAGATAGTGTTTTGATTACACGATCATTAAGAGGTTATTGCAAATGTGGCAAGATATTTCACCACGGCTACAAAGAAAATAAAAAAGGTGATGCCAAAATTTACGATGATAATTCCCTTTACTTCCTGGTCAGTAGTGTTACAGGATTTTCAAAGAAGGTGCAGATTTCTATTGGAGTGGTTTCGTTTGAACGTGCGTCATCTATATACAACAATGTCAATGATGTTAGAGAAAAACCTTTAATGCCTGACAGGTAAATGTTACTTTATAAATGCCTGCCATGTAATAGTTTATTTACACCTCTCATAGACTTGAGCAATTTGTAATGACATGGTGAATCATTTGTTTTGTCACGGTTCTCAATTTTTAATTTATTCCACTATTTAGGCTTGAAACTGGATGGTTCGTATATAAAGCATCGATTTATTGTAAAGAGTTCAATACTTGGCCAGAAAACCCAATACTAAGGAATTCGACTTGAAGAAATTTTGTGCAGATAATTACGAACAAATTCGTAGAATCGTTGACTCCAAATGATTGAAGCATGTTTGTAATGAGACAAGGAACGTCTCATAGTGATAGATGGGAATGAAAATTGTTACCGAATGATTTGTTCTGTGAAGAAAGAAAGAGTAGAGTCCGCTAAAGGTGAGGTAAATATTTACAAGGTTTGCATTAAAAATCAAAAAAGAGGCAAACAATACACTAAGGCATCGAAATATTGTGAATTACATCAAAATGGGCAATCAACTGTACTTGACGATGTTGTATTAGATTTACGTCCTCGCACTCGGTTCAATGAAGGTTGCAAAAAGGAAGAAAGTATCGATAGGTTTTATGATCGCACAGCAGGCTTGTTTTATGTGGGATAAGACTTTCACACTGGGAAATGTATACAAAGTTTGAGTAGTGGTTTTACGTATCTCGTCGATCTATTTGTAGCCCATGAGCTAGACACTTTTTGGGGCTCACTCGACGGAGGAAGCCTCACTATGATTTTCGGAAGCCTTAACTACTATCTTTTAAGAAAAATCAGGGTGCTTTTTTCAAACTTACAGCTTTTGACCGAAATTTTCAACTTTTTTAGGGGGTGGTAAGCGCTAAATTTTCATATTTGCTTGGATTTCCTTAGGAAATGAAATTACCATGTCATCTTTAAAATAGTACATCTCGGTCAATAATGTTCAAAAATGCACCAAATTTTCAGCTTAGATAATGTTTTAGCTTAATATTAGGTATAAGTGCAGCTAAATAATCTTCATAATGTATTTTTAGAGAATAGGGATGATTTAGTCCCAGAAAATCAATTCTAGAAGGTCCTAAAATCTTCACAAGCCTAAGGGCACATTCATAACCAAAATGAAAACAGCGGCAGTCATAACCAAAGGAGGTCAGCGAGCAAAGCACTATCTTTGGCAAAATTGCAGTAATTCAGCAGACACAGTCACCCGACCTGAAGTTTTCCACTATCCGTTGGGACCAGTACCTTAGTCTTTATCGAGCAGTACTGGTGAGCTGGTCAAAACCAACAAAGCCACATTCATGCACGAATCGAAAAAGAAACAACACCTCAACAAGTGCACCCGAAGCCATATTCAACAATCATTGACGGAATAGCACTTGTTAGGAAGCAAAAAACCAAGGGCAAGACGTACCAACAGTTTGCAGATGAAAT
Organism: Clytia hemisphaerica; assembly: GCF_902728285.1. NCBI lineage: Eukaryota > Metazoa > Cnidaria > Hydrozoa > Leptothecata > Clytiidae > Clytia > Clytia hemisphaerica. The sequence continues at coordinate 76,395 of NW_027104152.1, forward strand.
GAGTAGTTTTCGATGTTTATTTGGACTCATCTATCAAGAATGCTGAAAGAGTTGCTGTTGGTAAACTGCAATTCAAAAAGATCATTGGAAGTCAGTTGATCAAACAATGGGGTGCCTTCCTGTCGAGTAGCAACAACAAAAAAGCTTTGATCAAGTACCTTGTCAAGTAATGGGACCAATATGATGTAGGCGATCGAATCATTTACGTTGCATACGAAGGCATATGTGTAAAGCTGATGTCCAATCTCACAGCTGAAAATGTGCCAGAGCTAATATGCAACCATGAAGAGGCCGACACCCGCATGCTTCTTCATGCTAACCACATGAGTCAAGCTGGATTCGGGAACATCATCATACATACCCCGGATACATGTTTTCTTGATTACCATCGCAGCATCGACAGAAGTTCAGCCGAACATGTTCATCCGAACAGGGACAAAGGAAAAAGCCCCGAACAATCTCCATTCAGAGAATAAGATCCTCCCTGAAGAAACGTTTCCCTGATCAAGACCTAGATCTGCCAAGTCAAGCTCCTCTAGGAATTCACGCTTTCACTGGCTGCGATACAGGTAGCGCCTTTTCTGGTAAAGGAAAGACCAAACCATTCAAATTAATGACAAAGAAGAAAGAGTATGTGGAACTATTTTCACGCTTGGGAGAAACGAAATACGCACGAAAACATCCAAAAGTTTGTTTGCGACATGTACGGTCATGCCGAAGATAGCAGCACTGATGACGTCAGATACAAGCTCTATACAGCAAAGCTGAGGCGAAATCCCTACCCCCTGCTCCGATAGCTTGAAGCTTCATATAATGAGACCAGCTTATCAAATCAATCAATCGTGTTTGTAGAATCGTAAAAATTTACCACATGCTGCTAACTTTGGTTGGAAAGAAGATGACGATGGTAATCTTGAGATAAGATGGAATACTGTTCTTCCAGCTCCAGAAGAAATCTTGGAACTGATGTTTTGTAGCTGCACGAAGCAGGTGTAGCTGGAAAGTGACCTTGCATTGACAACGGTCTTTTCTGCGCAGACGCTTGCAAGAAGAAGAATTGCGATAACTTTCCTGACGAAGATGTTATCGATCTGAATGAGTATGTTGATGAGGAGGGGTTTGATGAAAATGATGAAGACTTTGGATTTTTTTGAGCCCCTTTGAAGTTTTAGTCGAGGGTTTAATGAACTGATTTAATGGAGAACTGTTGTATAATTTGAAATAGTTTATGACGAATCAAACACATTATTGAAGGGGTTAACCGGAAATCATATGAAAAAATGCCAACATTCGCATTTTATATATTTTAATTACAAAATTGAGGCAACAAAGTGTTAAAAATAGCTATTTTCCGGGTTTTTTCCGCTTCATTGTGTCCGGAAATGGAGTAAAATCATTGCTTTACCTTTTCTTTACAGAGCTTTATGGATAAACGATTTAACACAACTCATAATATTCATATTTCAGGGATTAAATTTGAAAATGGGTCAAAAATGGCCATTATCCGGGTTTTTTTCGCATTGTTTGGGTCAGGAAACCACCTGAAATAGTCCTAAATCATCTCTTAACCCATTCACTATTGAGTTTTATAGATTAACGATCTCACACAACTCATAATATTCGTACTTCACAGGGATTAAATTTGAAAATAAGACTAAAATGGGTCAAAAATGGCAATTTTCCGGGTTTTTTCGCCTTTTTTGGTCCGGAAACCACCTGAAATGGTCCAAAATCATTGTTTTACCTTTTCTTTACAGAACTTTATGGATAAACGATTTCACACAACTCATAATATTCATATTTCAGGGACCAAATATGAAAGTTAGGCTAAAATGGGTCAAAAATGGGCAGTTTCCGGAGTTTTTCGCCGTTTTTGGTCCGACACCCCCCACGGACCCAAACGTGCCATTTTTTCATATTTCTAATATATTTAATGTAAAAGAACCCAAATAACACTGTTAGAATGAATGTGATAATGAACTAAGGAAATAAGTCCAAAAAATGAGAACAATGCTAAATTCCGGTTTTTCGTAATTTTCTCCGGTAGAAACCCCCTAAAAATTATTTTTCAATTTTTTTTTCAGTTTAAAAAAAATTATATTAGGAGTAATTCTTGAAAATTTGGTGCATTTTTGAACATTATTGACCGAGATGTACTATTTTAAAGATGACATGGTAATTCCATTTCCTAAGGAAATCCAAGCAAATATGAAAATTTAGCGTTTACCACCCCCTAAAAAAGTTGAAAACTTCGGTCAAAAGCTGTAAGTTTGAAAAAAGCACCCTGATTTTTCTTAAAATATAGTGGTCAAGGCTTCCGAAAATCATAGTGAGGCTTCCTCCGTCGAGTGAGCCCGATTTGCCAAAATCTGGCCTCTAGCTCATGGGCTATTGGCAATGAGCCTTCGGATCACATTTCTGGTGTTGTTTATGATCGTGCGTGCGACTTACATCCGTTCATCCATCGATTGGCAACCGAAGGTAATCAACACGCAAAAGTTTACGAATTACTCAATTATGTCGTGGACATTTTTCATGCTTAGAAACATACCCAAGCTAACTGTGTTCTTGGAAATGAGCAGTGCTTTTATCATCCGAACCTTTGGAAATTTGAACATTTTCGTAAAATGAACACCGAGATCGCCGAAGAATCATTTGCAAGAATAAATCCATTTAAATATATTACGAGAAAAATGTCTTACGCAAAACGACTAATGTTTTTGAAATTTATAGACGATAATTCTAATGAATTTAGGGTTATGAATTGTTCTATCTGACCACATGATTCCAGCTGGTTTGGATTTTATAATTTCCGTTTAATTAAAATTAAAATTTTTATTATCGTTGATAGATTTGAATTTTTGATAGTAATTTTTAAATTTAAATTTTATTATTTCAAGTTTGTCAAATAAGTATATTGAAATTGTCAAATAATTAGTTGAAAGAATTTTATGAACTCGAATTTCCTCAGTTTGAGTATGAATTTAAATATCTGAAGAATGGAGGTATTTTAGAATTGCAAGTTATGATTTGAGTACCTATGTAATTTAAAATTAATGAATTATAAAGTTTGTTAACCCTACCTCGGCCGGGCTTTTTTGGAGCATAATACGCCGGTGGCGAAAAAGCATCATGTAATCTGTCAAGGATATCAGGCGGATGATGATTTTAAGAGACGTTATAATTTAAGGATATCCGCCGGACTTCCGCGATTCCGAAGGGGGCGGATGATTCAAGTACCTATGTATCTATTCCGTAATAATGTAACGATGGTGTCATTCGAGGATATGTTAATTTCCGCCGGATCCTCCGGAGAGGAATGAAAAATCTGTGCCCTCATGCTTTTAATCGTGTCTCAAGTTGAAAAGTATGTAGTATAACTATGCACCAAGAATAAATTTCTCCTCTTTTATATATATTGCGTGAACATTTTATACACCAGTCTCGACCCAATGTTCCAGTTTTTCATTTTCATCTATTTGAGCTATAAATGAGGAGATCACTGACTTGCTAAAAGATGGGAGTATTTGACCAACATATCTATATTTGATAGTTAAATTGCAATATAACATTAGAAACTTATGGAGCCTAATGATTCGTTTGTCATCCCCATCACTTCTTTGACTTTTACAACTGTAACCTTATCTACAGCTCCTGTATCCCCCTATCCGTTTTTGACTTTCCAAAGAACATGAATAAGTGGTTTGAATACATTAAGGAATACCCACCTTATGAACTCAATGTTAGAGATAATGTAGCGGTGGTATTTCGGAAATTGCAGTTTGCTGTTGTTCTGGCCGTGTCAAAAAATAAAAATGGAGAATATGTGGTAGAATTAAGATACTTGAATGAACATAAATACAAAAAGGGGTTCTTGAAGACGCCAAAGACTCCCAGTATATGTAATTCAGAAGGTTAGACTGGTGCGTTGTGAAGATGGTGATCTTATGGAAGTTTGTGATTATGAAAAAGCGGTGGAACATTTTGTATTTGATAAAAAAACCTATTTGTAAAAAATGACTGAAGTTATATCTCATACAAAATGTATGTAAAATCTTGCTCGCTAACAACATTAGACTTGAAAATGGTGAAATAAAAAAGAATGTAAGAATATTCGACTAAATCAGAGCCTTCGTTGATATTAAATAGAAAAAAATGCAATAGGAATAATTTCTCTTACTTTTAGTCGACTTTGCATTTTTCTATGAACTAAAAATAAAATAGATGGGATGTTTATTGAAAGACTCGGCTAAGGTAAAAAGGTATTTTCTGAATTCCTTTTTCAGAAGTGGTTGAGACTTCAATGCAGCGTTTTCTAAATCAAATCCGTTCACCCCAAATGTTCAATTTGTATTTACAGGTTATATTTAAAGGAACATAAAAGTAGTAAAATGCGTAAACATCGCGCGAACCACGTGTCATTAAAGAGAACAATTAAAATCACGTGTCCAAAAAAAACTTGTAAAACAATTGAAACAATCAAAATCAGCCATATTTGCTTTTATTTTTTATTTTGACATGTGACATTTGTTTTGATTTTGTATCCCGCTTCATACGGTTTGTTTACAAATTTCGTCAGTACTTTTATGTCCCTTTAAAGTGCTGTTTATTAAATTATTATATATAACGGTACAGCAGGGATACATATACCTCGATTCAATGGACTATATTTATAGGATTAATGTAGATTGCTTGTCTTTTTTAATCGTGATTGTGTTAAAACTTACGGAAAAAATGATAAAAACACCCGTAAAGTGTTATATATTTACCATTGTATTTTGAATTCTTCTGAAGGAGGCTGCTTAGCGATTCCAAGGTGTGAGGGTGTCGAATACAAGGGTTTCACGTTAGGAATTTTAACTCGTTTAGAATTCAAGGATGAAACACACGAAGAAACTGTAATTGAAAATAAGAGTTGTCCTGCATCGATACATTCACATTTTGTTATTCTAAGCGTTAGACAGTAATTTTAATAAAATTAGTTAAACTTCGTAAGGGTCAGTTTCACAGAATAAAAACAGCATAAAGTCAATTGAACATAAAGTTACCTTTAAATTCCAATGGCTTGATGGAATCTTCGATGATTCGCCCCATAAATCGAGGTAGACCACATGAATCCAAGCTCAAATGAATTCTATCGTGGCGTTTCCATGTATTAAGGTTGGTGTGATCCATGTCGATTAAAAGAAACCTTACATTCATGGATGACGTGACTTGACTAATAGTTTCATTTAAGCTACGTACATCGTGATCAAGCCTTGGAGGTACACAGACGAACGTTATCTAAATAGAAGACTCGTTTTCAAAATACAAATCATTTTAAGCACGTTCTGGCATGTAATATATTACAAAAACAATATTTAATTTCCATTAAACACTTACGACGGAAAAGGGAAATCTTTTTTTGGCTGCTTCAATTAAACCTTTGACACCGGGAGCGACTTTGTATCGCGTGTCCTTTATATTGTTGGTTCCAACTACAAAGTAAATTTTGGATGGAATTTCCAGTTGAGCATTCTCAAACTTCCTCCAGGAGAACAATTTATGTAGAACTGCGGAGGTGCAATAAGCTGCTTTTGAACATATGGCCGAAGAAGTGAATCCGAAAATACACAGATCTGAAATAGAATAAACATAGAATACTATAAGCAGTTAGGTTTCCAGCTCTAGCCATTTAAAGTTGACTCCTGATTAAGCTTAATGCTTTGATGCATTATACAAATTATAGATACTAAATTTAGAATGATTACAAAATTTCTAGTTTATTTGAATAGACTACAAAAACAAGGACCAAGTTATTTTCGACTTACAGGATTCTGTCGGCAATAAGTAAAAGGGTACAATATTTTATTTCGTTTTCCCGAAAAACCGTATCGCCAATTCGGTTCAACTTGATAGGACTTTCCAAGGCTGAAACATAAGCAAGATATTATCAGATCTTTTATGATGGAAATTATTATAAAAAAAAATAAAAGTTATCAAAAATCAAAAATTGTTTGGAAATATGCTTACATATTCACGACGCTAGAAAGAACGCTCATTAGATTTTTTCTTTTTTTACAAGATTAATTTTCGTGCTTATAAACACTCGAGACCACATATTCACGACGCTAGACACTCGAGACCACATACTCACGACGCTAGAAAGAACGCTCATTATCTTTTTTCTTTTTTTACAAGATTAATTTTTGTGCTTATAAACACTCGAGACCACATCTTCACGAAGCTAGACACTCGAGACCACATACTCACGACGCTAGAAAGAACGCTCATTATCTTTTTTCTTTTTTTACAAGATTAATTTTTGTGCTTATAAACACCCGAGACCACATATTCACGACGCTAGACACTAGAGACCACATATTCACGACACTAGACACTCGAGACAACATAATCACGACGCTAGAACGCTCATTAGCTTTGTTCTTTTTTTACAAGATAAAGTTTTGTGCTTATAATCACTCGAGACCACATATTCACGACGCTAGATAGAACGCTCATTAGCTTTGTTCATTTTTTTCCAAGATTAATTTTTGTGCTTATAAACACTCGAGACCACATATTCACAACGCTAGACACTCGAGACCACATATTCACGACGCTAGACACTCGAGACCACATATTCACAACGCTAGAAAGAACGCTCTTTATCTTTTTTCTTTTTTTACAAGATTAATTTTTGTGCTTATAAACACTCGAGACCACATCTTCACGACGCTAGAAAGAACGCTCATTATCTTTTTGGACCTACCTCGGAGGTCCTATAAATTAACCGATGTCCGTCCGTCCGTCCGTCTGTTCGTTCGTTCGTTCGTCTGTCCGTCTGTTACCAGCTTTTCTCAGGATTGGCTCATTAGTTTTTTCTGATTTTTAGCATAATGATGCAAAATGGCAATGCCCAAAATGTGACGGAGCCCGATTTTCGAATAAAAATTTTTTCCGGCCGAAAATGCCGGAAATATGCCGGAAAAACTGGTTTTTTGGCATTTTCTCGAGATTTTATCATTAGTTTTTTCTGATTTTTTGCTCAATGATGCGTATTAACAATGCTCAAAACATGGCCGAGTCCGTTTTTTGAGAAAAAATTTTTTTCGGCCGAAAATGCCGAAAATATGCCGGAAATCGCCGTTTTTCTGGATTTTCATTGGACTTTTTCCTTATAATTGGTTGTTTTTTCATTCAACAACATTATTAATAGCAATGCCCACCATCAAGCATGTTTCAATTTTCAATAAAATTGATTTTTGAAGCCGGAACTATTTAAAAATCGCCGGAACAACCTATTTTCGCCGGAAAGACAGTATTTCTTGAATTTCTCGAGCTGTACTTTATATTTTTTTATGAAATTTTGCACCCTGATGCAAAATGACAATACCTAAAATGTGACGGAGCCTGATTTTCGAAAAACATTTTTTTCCGGCCGAAAATGTCGGAAATATTCCGGAAAAACCGGTTTTTTGGTATTTTCTGGAAATTGTATCATTATTTTTTTCTGATTTTTTGCAAGTAGATGTGTATTAGTGCTGTCGAAAATGCGCCGAAAACCGTTTGTGGAGAAATTTTTTTTTTCAGTCTGTAGAACCGGAAATGTTCCGGAAATCGCCGTTTTTATGGATTTTTGTGACATTTTTCTAACTTATTCAATTGTTTATTTACAGAAAAAGGTTCTTAATAGTAATGCTCAAATTATAGCATGGTCTGATTTCCAAAAAAAAAATTTTTTGCATGCGGATCTCGTTAAAATTCGCCGGAATAGCCGAAAACCGGCATAAAACAGGTTTTCGTCACTTTCTCAGGCTATATACTTGACGGATTTCACGATTTTTTGCACAATTAAGTTTCAGCGTTAACAGTTTGTCAGAGCCAGATTTCCAGACTATGCGTTTTTTAGCCTAGCTTATCAAAAGGTTCATGAATAGATTTTTGATTACTTCTCCATCCAAAAAATTACTACAGACAGAACCATTTTCGCGCGCTTTTTACTTAGTAGATGTATTTTTTCTTTTAGGTTGGTAATATTGCATAATTGAATGAATGAATAGGTTTCCCGCGTTTTTAGCTTTACAATGCAAAGTCATCAATAATTCATTGTGTTCGTATTTTTTTCTTAGTGTTCTTAACCGCAGTGTTAATTTCTCTCTCTCTTCTCTCTTTCTTTATCTTTCACGCACTCTCTGTCTCTATAAAAAGATGCATGAAAAATAAGTTCTGCGATGAAGGGTTTGAAGAAAAAATAAATACACCAGTAAAATATTTTGTCTAGCGCAAACGTAATGGGATAATATGCACTCTTATAAAAAAGCATTTGTGTGTTGAAAGGTTGAAAATTGTTAGCTGTAGGGTGGGTGGATAGCTGAATGTGGAGTCGAATGTTCGTTAATAAATCGTTTCATGTTTTATTTTATACAAAACCTATAAATTAACCGATGTCCGAAAATGTACTTTGGAAGTATTTTGTGAAATTCTTACTCTGGAGCTGCACTTAAACATATTTTTAATGATACTTCTCTTTATCTTTAGAATAATAAGCAATAGAAATACAAAATAAAATAAAAGAAGAAGTCAATTTGATAAAATCCATCAAATACATTTTATCAAGCAATCACTTTGAAAACCCCTGATAGCTGAACTCAAGTTGCAGACACACTGAAGATTCGGTTGAAAGAAGTATTGGAAGTAGCAGCTAAGAAGAACGAAGAAATAGTAAAAGAAGAACTTATTTTATTAGGAAAATTTTGTGAAATACTTATCGAAAAAAAAGTAATAAAAGAGGCATAAAAAAAGAAGGCCGAGAAAAAGAAAATAAAAAATATAAGAAAATATAAAAACAAAAAAAAAACAAAAAAAATAAAAAAAAAAAAAAAAAAAAAATGCCCACCAAAAGAGCTGATATCAGCCAAAGTCCCCTGAGGCACGACTATAAACGCCACTACGAAAGTCCCCTGAGGCACGACTATAAACGCCACTCGAACTTACAATACTTGCAATGCCAATATACAAATAACGAACCCCTTGCTTACGATACAAGTTTTTTGCTAATCACTCGGCTTATTGTAGATGGAGATGTAGAATTAAATCCAGGGCCAATTACCAATGCAATAAAATCTCCAAGAGGAAGACCAAAAAAGAAAACGTGTTTTCGAGGAACCCCAAATAACATAGATAATGATACTGTAAATTTCATCAGAGAAAACAAACCATTAGGATTGAAAAATCTAGGACAAATGTATGTTTCTTCAATTCAGTTATTCAATCATTATACACTATTGATACCTTCCGTGAATTTGTTAAAACTCTTGATACCAATGACTCCAGTATTTTAGCAGTCAAAGACTTATTTTCTACAATTGAAAGCTCTGAATCACCCATAGAAACGTACGAATTCATAAAGTCTATAGAACTTCCAGGCTACGATTATACACAACGAGAAACAATTTGATGCTCAAGAGTGTGTAAATTCTATTTTGAACCATGTGTATCAAGTTCATTTTAATGAAATTCCTGAAGAAAGTTCATTTCGAGTGTCATTTTTGGAATCAGTTTTATGTCAAAGATGCAATAATCCTTCTGAACGGACAGAATACTATAATATGTGTCGGATTCAATTTCCTAGTCCTTTTAGTCCTGATAATTCGATGAAAAATTTGATTGAGAAATTAACTAATGATCCTTACGGCGAACTTATTGAAGACTACGTATGCTCAAATTGCCCAATAAGAACAAATGCCACAAAAAGTAGAACCCTATTTAATGTTTCTCATGCCTTGATCATTCAACTTGTAATTTTTTGCTATGATCAAACCACCGGACGCTTGAAGAAATTAGTTCCAAATTTAAATATTGAAACAGATATAGAAAACGTTCTTCTCGGGACACTTGAATTACAAGCAATTGTTTATCATCACGGTGATACACCTGATAGTGGTCATTATACATCTGTTGTAAAATATAATGAACAATGGTATTCAGTAAATGATGATCATGTTACCGTTATTAAAGGTGATGAGTTTAACTGCAAAATTAGTGATAAAATAGTTCCATACATATTGATTTACAAGAAATGCAATCGAGAAATCGATTCTTTGCCTCTGAACTCCGATAATAACATTCGTGACCAAACCTCTAGTGAAGATAGCATTTTCATTGAAAGTTCAGAAATTCCCAATACTTTCAAAATTGAATCAAAGTTAGTTGAAACCGACAAAGATAAACCTAAAGAAATAAATACAAATGGCAATTCGAATACCATTGATTTTTCTATTGATCAATCATCAAATATTCAACCAGAAAAAATGATGAAAAATGCCCTCCTCAAAGAATTAGAAAATCAAGAACGTAAAGTCACGGCATCGAAAAACAAGCTAGAGTCCGATATTATTAGGTCTACTCCTTTCAAAAGGAAGCGAAATTTCACAACTGTGTCAAAAAAGACTGCAATGAAAAAAGCCAGGTATAATCTCAATGATGTCAAAAAAGAGCTTTTTAAAGACACTGATAGAAAACGAAAGAAAGATATGAGGGATAACCAAGACGAATTTGAGAAAGAAAATGTTCGTAAATCTGATAAACTAAAAAAGGAAAGTTGGAGGAAAAATCTAGACGAATCAGACAAAGTAAAAGTTCGAAGATCTGACCAATTAAAAAAGGAAAATTTAAGAAAAAATTTAGATGAATCAGACAAAGCAAAAGAACGAAAATCTGCTTCAAAAAGAATGGAAACTTTAAGAAAAAATCTAGACGAATCAGACAAAGCAAAAGAACGAAAATCTGCTTCAAAAAGAATGGACATTTTAAGAAAAAATCTAGACGAATCGGACAAAGCCAAAGAACGAAAATCTGCTTCAAAAAGAATGGAAATTTTAAGAAAAAATCTAGACGAATCAGACAAAGCAAAAGAACGAAAATCTGCTTCAAAAAGAATGGAAATTTTAAGAAAAAATCTAGACGAATCGGACAAAGCAAAAGTTCGAAATCTGACCAATTAAAAAAGAAAAATTTAAGAAAAAATTTAGACGAATCAGACAAAGCAAAAGTTCGAAGATCTGACCAATTAAAAAAGAAAAATTTAAGAAAAAATTTAGACGAATCAGACAAAGCAAAAGTTCGAAGATCTGACCAATTAAGAAAGGAAAATTTAAGAAAAAATTTAGACGAATCAGACAAAGCAAAAGTTCGAAGATCTGACCAATTAAGAAAGGAAAATTTAAGAAAAAATTTAGACGAATCAGACAAAGCAAAAGTTCGCGGAAAAGATAAAATGAGGAAAGAAACTCATCGGCTTCTAAATAAATCAGAAAGGAAAAAACAGTTTGATAAAGTACAAGGCAAAAGTATGGTTGACCCATCGATCACCCTAACTAAAGCATTTGAAATCGTTCAGCAAGATTTTGAGTGTGCTATAAAAGAAGGCCCAACAAATAAGTGTCATATTTGCATAAAATGGGAGTATAAAGGAAACGGTAAAAGATTTCTCCACAAAGAATATGAAAATTTGACCATGTTTGAATTGTGTGATGTATGTAATACTGATTGCGATTCTGAAGAAATTTACTGGATTTGCCACTCATGTGATAAAGCCATAAAAAAAGAGCAACTCCCTGTACAAGCACAAGCCAATAATCTCCAGTTATCACCAAAACTTCCAGAGTTAGAGGAATTATGTCCAATAGAAATGATGCTAGTTTCCCAAATAATTCCGTTTATGTTCATTGTACCAAAGCATAAAGGAGGACAGCAAGGTTTAAAAGGACAGTGTGTAATGGTACCAGCAAATCTTGACAAAATTCAGAAGGTTTTACCAAGAGTTTGCAATGACGAATTTTTGATTTCACTTGCTCTAAAACGACGTCTTTCTGATAAAAGTTCAGTCAACAAACAAAACATACGACCTGCTTTTGTAACAAAAGCATTGCAAAAATTAGTTGAAGTCAATAAATTTTATGAAAATGTTGCACCAAATTCTAGATGGGAGGATGAAAGTTTACGATCAGACCCAGAATTATGGTCACTTTTAACTGATAAGAATGCTCAACCTCAGGAAGATGAAAGCGATAGTGATGATAACATTGAAGGAAATGATCACAATCTTGAAAGACAAATGAAAAATAGTAACTCCTCTCAACCAACTTTGTTATATGATATTGATGGTGCAACGATTTCTTCAGATAACGCTATCGATATTGCTCACCAACAATCTACTACTGACATAACATCTGATCAAGTCGTCAATATTGCTCCCTGTGAAAATGAAATACCAGTATCATTTTATTCGGAACCTGATTGGGAAGCTCTTGCATATCCAGCCCACTATCCTGATGCAAAAAATCATTTTAATTCTCCGAGAGATAAGAACATAACCCCATCAAAATATATTCATACTCGATTGAAATCCTCAGATGATCGATTCGCTTCAGATCCACAATATATTTTTAGTTCGTTGCATTGGATTGAAAGCTCTAATGTTGCTAGTGCAATTAGTTTCTCACAACAAAAGCATTTTCAAAGTGATATATCAGCAGGTAGATTAATGAATCCTAATAATGTTAGGCAAATGATATCGGATGATCAAATTTTTCAAAATTCTTTCAAAAATATAAGAGGAACTCCACAGTGGTGTCATAATATGATGCTAGATGTTTTAGCAAAATGTCGAGTTTACGGACCAAGCACATATTTTCTTACGTGGACTGCAGCATTATTCAAATGGACTAATATTATCAAAGTAGTTGCTACACAATACGGAGAAAATCTAAGTGATGAAGATGTGAATAGGATGGACTGGAGTCAAAAAATTCAATATTTTAAAAGAAACCCCGTGACAGTTGCCAGACAAATTGACCATGTTTTTAATAAGGTTTTCCCGAAAATGCTCATGAATGGTATGCATCCAATAGGACAAATTTTAAATTATGATGATCGCAGAGAATTCCAACACCGATCAGGTCTAGAACATGTCCATGCTCAAATTCATATTAAAGATGCCCCTGTAATTGACGAAAATGACAGTAGCAAAGACAATCAAGTTATTGATTTTATCGACAGATACATTACATGCTCATTACCAGACAAAGAGGAATATCCAAAACTTTACGAATTGGTAAATACTGTACAAAAACATCATCATACAACAACCTGTAGAAAGAAAAGTGGATCGAGATGTAGATTTAAAGCTCCATGGCCACCATGTGAAGAAACCCAAATCATTCGAGGAAAACAAATCGACAAAAACGATTATAGAGCAAGTAAAAAAATCTTAGATAAAGTTCTAGATGAAATAAATAATTGCAATAGTGACCTGCAAGATGTTACCCTTGATGATTTGTTGCGATCATGTGATCTTTCAAGAGAGGAATATTTCACTGCTTTAAACATGGTTCAAAAGAAACTAACAGTGCTCTATAAAAGAAGTCCAAATGAAACTAATATCGGTCCATACAATACTGTAATGATTAGTATCTTACAATCCAACATGAATATTCAGTATGTAACAAACATGTATGCAGTGTTAGCTTATATTACTTCTTACATGTGCAAGCCAGAAAGAAATATGAGTGAACTCATGAAAAAGGCACACAAAGAAGCATCCGGAAAAGATGTAAAAGATAAATTACGTGCTGTTGGCAATGTCTTTCTAACTAAACGTGAAGTATCGACTCGTGAAGCCATTAAGCGAACGCTGTCTTTGAAGATGAGAACTTCTAATATCAATGTAGAATTCGTTATAACAGGCCCCAAAGAAAAACGTACACGAATCCTGAAAAGCCCATCTGAACTTGCAAAACTTGACCCAGATTCCAAGAACGTTTACAAAAACAGTATGTTCGATAAGTATGAGAATCGTCCTAACAAATTAAAAGATATGTGCTTAGCAGACTTTGCTTCTATTTATACGTATCCAAAGAAAAATGAAAATGAAGAAGAAATAGAAGAACCAAATGAAACAGATGATGAAATAGTTGAAACTCTAGAGATAGATAACAATGCTCCAAAAACCATTACATTGAACAACGGAATGGGAAAAATGAGAAAACGAAGTCGTCCATGTGTAATACGTTATCACAAGGTCAGCAAACTCAAAGAAAGAAACGAATATTTCATGGTAATCCTCCAATTATTTATGCCTTGGGAAAATGAAAATGAACTAAAAGGCCAGTTTGCAACATTTGAAGAAAAATTCAATCAAGTAGAAAATGAAATCAAACCAAATATTCTAAAACACGATCCTTATTTTGGCAGAATGGATGACGTCGATTTGAATGATATGCATGTGTATGATAGTTCCGACTCAGAAAATAGTGACAACGAACAAGATGATGATTTTCGTATTATTCACCCAGATTTGATTGATTTAGATTATGAAAATGATTCCAATGATGCAACTAATGAAGCCTCTTCAGTTACATTTACGACATCTGACCAAAATCTTACTATGTGTCTTGATACATTTTACAATATGTGCTCCAACTTAAATGTAAAACAGCGAAATTTTTTCAATTTTGTGTTCAAATATGTACTGACTCGCAAATTTTCAGAAAAAATACCATCAATTGAAAAACCAAATCCATTTAGACTTTTCTTAAGTGGTGGTGCAGGCGTTGGAAAAAGCTTTTTGATAAAATGTTTGACAGAACAACTGAAAAAAATTCTGAAAGAACCAGGACAAAATATTGATAGAGAACCATCTGTTTTTGTAACAGCATCAACCGGTAAAGCGGCAGCAAATGTTGATGGCACTACTTTGCATTCAGCTTTCATGTTACCAGTCTATGATGAAGGAAGAGGAATTGTGCAAAAACGAAATTTAACTGGAAATGTATTACATGAATTAAGGTTGAAATTCAAATATTTAAAGGTTTTATTGATTGACGAGATCTCAATGATAGGAAAAAGGAGTTTTGACGATCTAAATAAACGATTACAGGAAATTAAACAAATCAAAGAGCCGTTCGGTGACGTTTCATTATTATTGATTGGTGATTTTTTTCAATTACCACCTATTAAACAAAACTCAATATACAAGACAAAACTTGACTATGCTTGGGAAGAATTCAGACTTTATGAATTAGATGAAATTGTGAGACAAAGCGGAGATTCAGAATTTGCTGCATTGCTAAACAGACTTCGAGAAGGAAATCACACGCAAGCTGATATTGAAAAAATTCAGTCATTTGAACATACTGATACATCTGAATGGCCTGAGAATTTCATGAAAATGTACATCACAAACAACTTGAAAGATCAACAAAATGAAAAGAGCTTAAAATTGTTACAGGATTGGAATAATAAACGCACTTCAATTGCTAAAGATGAATCGAGACAAAAAGTAACTTTAAATAAGTATGTTCCAATTAACAAAACTGCTGGACTCCCAAAAGAATTAACATTATGTGTTGGTGCTAGGGTTATGCTTACAATTAACAAAGATGTAGAGGATAAACTCATCAACGGATCCACTGGAATAGTGAAACATATCCAAGGCTTAAGAGATAACAAACCATGTGGCGTTATTTATGTTCAATTTGACAGTTCGTTATCCGGAAATAAATTGAAGAATCCAAGATTGAAAGGAGAATTAAAAACGTGTGTTCCGATTCTACCTGAAGTAAAAACATTCAAAACGTCGAAGAATATCTATGTGACAAGAAAGCAATTTCCACTAATCGTTGCTTTTGCTACAACAATACATAAAGCACAAGGTAGCACATTAGAATATGCTAGTGGAAATCTTGATCAAACGACTAGAAGCGGAAAAGGATTAGCACCAGTTGGACCAGGATTACTTTATACACTTCTATCTCGTGCAACATCCAGCGACAAAATTCATTTACTAAATTTCATTCCTGAGAGGCACATTGTGGTAAATTCAGAAGCAAAGAAAGAAATGGAAGAAATGAGAACAAATAAAGTGTTGTCAATATTACACCCGCTTGAACAAATGAAGGATAAAAATATGTGTCTGTACAATATTAGATCGTGGAATTTACATATCAATCATTTTCTTTCAAATGACTGGCACACATCTAGATGTTGTTTGTTATGTTTCACAGAGACTGGTAATAACGCTAGAGGAAACATCGAGGATAATGAAAAATTACAGCATTGGAAAACGATTCATCAGAGAACAGTCCATGGCTTAGCAATCAGTTACGATAGAAACCAAGTAAATGTGATAAAAGAACTTAACACTATTAGTGATTTAGAATTACTTCCACTTTTGTTGAGCATAAACGACAAACACTATTTGATTGTTTTGATATATAGACCTCCAACGAGCTCTGTTCCTTTATTTGCACAATCTCTTCAAATTGAGCTTGATAGTCTACGGCAACAAATTGACACGAAAAATTACTCAACCATTGTTCTTGGTGATTTCAATTTACCTGACAACAAAGAAATCGTTAATGAAGCACTACCACCAAATATCTTTCATCAAAGATGCAAACATCCAACACATGTTGATGGAAATATTTTAGATCTTATTTTTGACGATCATTGCGATATTCCAGCTCAATGGATGCCATCACCATACAGTGATCATTTTACTATTTTCACCGGTCTGGCAATAGAAAATTAGAATGTATATTTTTAAATATGTAATATCTTTTTTTGACATACTACAGTTTTTAGATTTTTTTGTAAATATATTTCAAATGATTTTATCATTCATTCAATTCAAACTTTCCTTACTTTGTAAATAATTTCAATATGAAAAATCCCAGAAAATCCGATAAAATTTAATTTTTGTAGATACTGCGATAAATGTTTATCTAGATAATTGATTTTTTTAAACATTCCATGGGTAATGTAAATAATAATATTGTATAATAGTCTGAATTTACAATGCAAATATTAAATTAATATTTTCACTCCCCTCCCCCAACCCATTCCCCCCGTCAACAATCGATGATGAGATATTTAAACTGATGCATTGTTTTACATTAGTTACTATAAACTCTGACTGATTGTTGTCTATTTTCCCCTGTGTTTTATATCATCATGTACATCTTTTCAGCAAGTTACTGATTTCAACTTAAGTATTTTTTTATTACAGTTTTTTAATAACGGTACTTAAAAAGCTCAAAAAAAAGTTAGAAAAAATATTTTCAAAACTTCTACATTTTGCCTCAATTCTTATATATCAGTCTCTGTTATTTAGTAATTTTCCACCCAGGGCATTCTTATTCCAACCCCCCTCCCGTCAATTAGTTTTTGAATAAATTTCCAATCCCTCAACTTATTCCAGACCCCTCGTCTATTAGAGACCTAAGAGTACTTCTATATATTATAGCGGTGCTTATTTGTGTGTCTGTGTGTCACCACTTTCGTTTTCGCTTTGTTTGTGTTTTAGAATTATGACTTTTAGTCTCTTGCTCCACAAATTTGTTCTATTGGATTCGCGCCATTTGCAAAAGATTTGATAATGACGATTGATATTTTGCAGATTTAACTACTCAGTACTTAACTGCTTGTATTGGTATCTTTTAATAAATGACATTGTATATTTAATGTCGAAAACATATATTTTTTGATAAGAATATTTGACAACCTTTTAATGCATCATAATATTATGCTAAATTCTATAAGCTTTCAGTTCCTTTTTCGTCCTTAAAATTATCATTTGAAATAACATGCTGCGCACTTTTGTTCCAACAATGCATTGCGGTTAAATATGCTTTCTGTATCCTCGACAGTTTTTCGATGACACACGCACAGCATCAGATTACATGTGTCTTTTGTTTTATTGAAATTAATAGTTGGCAATTAAATTATGTGGTATTAGATGTCAATTGTTTGGTTCTGATACATGTATTGGTGATTTAGTTCCAAATTATATAATTTTCAAATTATGGTGAGTTCTCAAGCTTGATAAAATATTATAGCTATAAACTCTATTTTATTAATTTTCGCTGGCCTGTTCCATTGTAATTTTTTTTGGCCCTCTATGCCCAGGGGGGGGGGTGTACTCTGTAATGGTTCTTTTTTCACAAACTCGACTCAAACAATGGTAAAAAGTAAAAAAGCAAGAAAATATTTTAGAAATTAGAGAAATGTTTTTGAAAATCAAAGAAATCGCTCTCTAAGCAAGGGGTCACCTATTTAACAATTTATTCTCTCTAAGGCGAAGTACACAAATAACTTGTGTTCGCGTCGTCCAACCGACTCACTTTTGATCTGAAAAATCTGATTGTTTTTAGTCGGGAAGTCCCCGGATGGTGATAGGTGATATTTTCTAAAGAACATTTTGCAGATTTAGCGCTAGTTAGTTTTTAATCATCAAGCGTTTAAAACGATTTCTAACTGCAATTTTTTAAAGATTTTTTGCGCTTTCGAGCGCTACATATAACTGATTTTGCCGTATCACGTGTAACAATAAAGAATGTCCTGTGTAGTACCGTGAGATTGAGTAACTTGCATCAGTGGAGGCTAACATGCATAGCCCTCAAATAAATGACCTGGCTGGTCATTAAAATACAACTACGCAGCTCTGCTCGCAGCTCTACTCTACCATTTTTGTTTTGATTTAACTTTGTGTATTTTAATGACCTGGCGGTCATTCATTTGAGGGCTATGCATGTTAGCCTCCACTGATGCAAGTTACCCAATCTCACGGTAATTAGTGGCCGTCTATAAGATAAATAAGATAGTATAAAATGGATCGTCAAAACAATTGATAGAAGATCAACATATGATCGATTGATTACTTATATTGATCCCTATCACCGATTCAAATAACTCAAAAGTAAATTTTTGATAACAACAATTACATAACTCGTATTTCAGATATTTTCATAAATGCAAAGTATTTCATTTTAAATATTTTTTACTAAAACAAAGATTAAACATCTCTTAAATAACCAGTCTTTATAAACACTATATATATACCTATTTTGCATATTTCTGCATCTTCGACAACAAATGAAAAACAAATTATCTTCCTTTGCTCACACTTACTCCAAAATTTTGATTTCCAAAAGTTAGCAATTACCCTAAGGAAAGAATTTTCATAAAATTTAATTTCAGGATTACAGTACAAGACAAAAATTTGTTTGTTTGTTTGTTTGTTTTCAGAAATCAAATTCAGGATACACCCAAAAACACAAAATTACACACCGCAATTTTTTTTTTCAAAGATTTCTTCCTTTAGATTATTAGTTTTTATCCTCTGTACCAAATTGACAAAGGTTTTAATCTTGCTACCTTAATTTATCATTTCAGATGGCTTCCCCAGCAAAAAAAAAATTATTTCAATCTCCCTCTAAAAAACAACATCTTGAAGTTGCAAGATCAACAGTCGAATTCTCCGTCAAAAACTTGTCCGATGTGATTACCAAAATGTCACCAAGAAAAGGGTCGTCCCACAACACCAAGTGGTTTCAATTTGCTGCTATAAACAAGGAAGGCTTCAAACGTGGGGTTTCCTTCTTTCCCCCACTCCATCAAAAACTTGCCGAATCTAACAACAACAACAAAATAGCTGTAAAGTTTATAAATGTTATCGAAGAGAACAATGAATACAAACTTGATGCAGAAACACGACTTGTGGAAACCATTCCTTTACAAAATCCGTACACAATTAAACATGAAAAAATCAAACCTATCGATGACTTGATTTTTGCATTAGACATTGGTTCACTGACATCAATCAAAGGACAGGTTGTCAACACAGACATTAAGAGAAATATCAACTCAACGCTTTACTTTTATCATTTACGTGATAATACTAACACAATACAGTTAGTATCATATAAGCAATTGGATTTGGAAAAAGGCAAGTCTTATTCCATTTTTAATGTACATCTTTCTAGCTTTGGTCAAAACAGACAACTTGATTGCACATTAAACACCTCGATAGAAGTAAACAACAAGTTTAAATTGAAACAAAATCAGGAAAGTGAAAGTTCCAATTTAAAAAATGTAAAAATCAAAACCCTCATTGTAGTGGATGAACGTAATTGTTTGTCATGCAAAATGCCTATTCCTTCGAACCTATTTGATGAAGATGACATATACACATGTCCCAATTCAGATTGCAGCATTATGTCATCTGAAACGACGTCACACAAAGGCGTTGTTTGCACTGTGCAGATTAATGGTAGTGATGTTGTAGAAGAGTTCTTTCTAGATAAAGAGTTGGTTGATAAAAATGGTGGGGCTAAACAATTATTGAAAAAAAAACACTTTCAATTCAGCTTGGATGGAGAGGAGGTTATCGATGTAAAGGAGATTATCGATGTAAAGGAAGTTAACAATTAGGTTACATTTAGCATTTAAAGTTTACTTTTTGCCTCTAAAGGTTCTATTCTGTCTACATATTTCTTCTGTATTTTAGAACTGCATTTTGAACAACTTTTATTTTTTAACTTTTATAGCAAAAAGTTTAAGATTTCAGTCTAATTTTTTATACAAATAGATTTTGCTTTTAAGAGTTTGCCAGACTTTGTATGCCTGAAGAGTCTTTTGTTTACATCATATATAAAAGCTTAAAAAACAACAAACAATTAGAGTATGCCTTTTAATAAATTTGAAAGCATTTAGAAAAGCTTATTTTTACATTTCTATTTTCAAAGTATTTCATTTGCCTCATTTAAAAGCATATGACTGGAATTCCAGATAAATGCTGAATTTTCAAAAGTAAAAAAGTTATACCTTTTAAAGAGAAGAAATTTTTGCGGAATTTAATTTTGCAGTTTTTTAAGAGCTTCAATGTTAAAAGTTTCGCGGAATTTAATTTTGCGGTTGACAGTATTTTCATTTCAAAATATACGCTAATGTTGCTCAAAAAATACCAATTTTGAAGGTGAATCTTTAAATTCAAAATTTTTCGTCTTTCACAGAATTTAATTTTGCGATTGACACTCAAAACTGCAATATTTAATCCTGCAAAAATTTCTTCCCTTAAGCTTGGTACTCACTTGTTGAAAAAGTAACTCTATACGCGGGTGTCCAA
This sequence comes from Clytia hemisphaerica, assembly GCF_902728285.1. NCBI lineage: Eukaryota > Metazoa > Cnidaria > Hydrozoa > Leptothecata > Clytiidae > Clytia > Clytia hemisphaerica. The sequence goes on from NW_027104152.1 coordinate 97,342, forward strand.
AACCATATAAGATCTCTAGTGAGTACACGCGTTTATCAAACTTAGGAAAAAAATATTTAAACGCCCGTTTAAAGTTCAAAGGCACTGCCAATGTAAACGAGATTAATTCTTTTCAATTCTTTTGTAATTTTTGGTTTTTACTTTCGATTTCGTTTCACTTTTTCCCTCTTTCTCTATCTCTCTTTGCTAAAAAGCTCCCAGTGAGTACATAGATGATCTGAAAAGTTAAACGCGTGCGCCTAGTGTTAAACGCCAATTTTTTTAATAAGTGAGTACCAAGCTTAAAGGTATCTTATAATAAAATCGAAATGAGTGGTTTGTTTTGATTAAAACTTGTTTAATATCTAAACTTCACTTTGAGACTTGATGAAAACAAAAAACAAACTGCATTTATTTTGATCAATCTAATAAAGCTATACTTGTATTTCCTCACTGAACGTAAAGCAAAATTCTTTGTCCATGGTGTTTATTTGTACTTTATTTGTATTAATTTTTGCCGGATAAAATCTTGCGATATAAATTTTTGTGATACTTATTTATGTGAATTTGGCCACCATTCACAAAAATTAATCCGGCAAAACTTTTAAAAAACAAGCATTCGCAAAAATTATCTCGTAACTTTTTCAAAAACAGGCGTCCTGCAAAATTAAGTTTCGGAAAATTTTAAAAATTACAGATTTATGGATAGTTTTATACAAAAAAATCATTCCAAAAAACACTTATTGGTATCATAATTTTTTCTAGATCACCATCATTCACAAAAATTATAGTATCGCAAAATACAGTTTTTTCAGCCTTCATTCGCAAAAATAATAATGTTGCAAAAGTTTATCCCACAAAATATGGTAACTGACTTTGACAAGAAATACCTCCCTTTTGATAATAAACACTATACCCAAAGTTTAGTTATTATGATAAACAATTGTCACATTGTCATTTTTGGAAGCATTATTTTGATGCTTCTTTTTACCTTTTTATTTTGTATTTACTTGCAAGTCTTTTGATTTTATTTGCTTTTAACAAAATTTTAAGTTTCTTGTTTCTTCTGTCCTTTAATACAAAAGATATTCTTAGTTTATGTTAATTTTCCTGACTGACATTTTTGTAAGTTCTGAGCTGTTCTGTGTGATAACTTGGCATGTATGTTTAGTTGAATTTTATTTGAATTTTTTTTTCATTTAGAATTCAAGCAAAAGTAACAACACAAATACTATCAAAAGAAATTTTGCTTAAACAGGAAGACATCATATTACATCATCGAATGATCATTTATTGAAATGCACTGTTTGTTTCCCAATACCTTCGCTGAGTTTCTGTTTCAATTTTTTCATCAAAGACATACAAGTATTTCAACAACTTAAATTTGCATCACATAAAATGTGCCATCTGAAATCGACTATTTCTATGCATGGCTGACACCTTCGGCACCTGACAATTTTTTAGATTTCAAGTTCTTTCTGTTTCAATGCAAATGAACAGCATGTCTCCTAAGGGAACAAGTCAGAATATTTGGCATGAAATTTAGCATCTTTTATTGAAAAGGTTATCAAGTGGTCATTTGCTTGCACACATAGTAGACTATTTGGAGTCTTTCTTTTGGAGGGGATTGTTGGTATAGGTGGAACACAATCTTTTACACAAAGTTGCCGGTTTAATTTATTGTTCAAACAGAATCTTTGATGTGAACTAGTGGAGTAGGAAAACATGTAAGAAACATTTTTAAGGCTCAAAAGGCCGATTTCTTAAGAAACATTGAGGCTGCTTGGTAAAACTAGTTTTTAAAAAAAAAACGTGTATTGCATTGTAAAGTTGCAAATGTATCCAAGAAATTTATATACCGCGTGACATAGAAGCTTCATTTTGGTTGGAACTAAATTTGGATTTTTATAAAACCGCAAAATCTGTTAAACTTTCTTGTTAAAATTGATAGCTCCAGGGTGGGAATTTAATTTGATGAATGACATATATTTTTATGTGATAATATAGTTTTCATATTAAATTTTGTCAGTATATACATTTTTGCTGTAATTTACCTTTGCGAATCTTATTCTTTGGTTTTACAGAATAGTAGAATGTTGTTATAAAACAATAGAAACCACAAAAGTTAGTTCCCCGCAAAATTTGTACTGTAGAAAAATCAATATATTGCTGATTTTAAATGTATATTTTAATAAATTTGCGAGAGGTTATAAATAATTTTTTGCAAATTATGTAATATACACCAAAATAAATTAGAAATAAATAAATTATTTTTAGAATTTGTGTTATAGGGACCATTCACATAGTACATACGCACTAAAGGGAAGGGAGGGGTCGTACGCACTAAGGGAGAGGGAGGGGGTCTCTCCCCAAATCTATGCTTGCGTACAAGGGAGAGGGGGAAGTCCAATTTTACTCATTTTTGTGCCTATGTACTCTGTGAATGGCTCCATATGACCAGACGTTACTAATCGATAAAATCGATTATTGATTAAAATTGATAGCTAATCGATAGTCAATCAATTGATTAAATATCGATAAAAAACGATGATAAACTGCAAAGGCAGACATAGAAAATTTTTACGGTTCCCGTCTCCCGCCCGCATCACTTTTTTTTTTTCGAAAAACCCTGAAAATCAGAATTCTGAACGTGTTCCTTCCAATTAGGGGTTACCGATTAGAAAAACCCGGCTTTTTGCCGATAGACCGCCTGCCCACCCGCATGTATTTTTAAGACACAAACAAAACAATTTTTCGATGTCCGCCTAAAATGATTATGAAATTAGAAAAAAGAGAGATAATTTTTTCTGATTTTTGGCACAAATATGCAAAATGTGACGGAGCCAGATTTTAAGGAAAGTTTTTTTGGGCAAATTTGGGCCAAAAACTGCTTAAAAATAGGGTTTTTTGGGCCTAAATGGTTTAAGTGATTTTCGTATTTGGGGAAATTCCTTTTAACCATTTTACAATATTCAACTCACAAGCTTTATTTTTCCATTCTGAATTTTTGTACAATTATTGTCACTTTTTTCTTATTTTCATCTGATGTTAATCATTAGGTAGGTCCATTCAGCATGTTGCTTGTTTCTTTTTTTACAAGATTAATTTTTGTGCTTATAAACACCCCAGACCACATCTTCACGACGCTAGACACTAGAGACCACATATTCACGACGCTAGACACTCGAGACCACATATTCACGACGCTAGAAAGAACGCTCATTAGATTTGTTCTTTTTTACAAGATTAATTTTCGTGCTTATAAACACTCGAGACCACATATTCACGACGCTAGACACTCGAGACCACATATTCACAACGCTAGAAAGAACGCTCATTAGATTTGTTCTTTTTTACAAGATTAATTTTCGTGCTTATAAACACTCGAGACCACATATTCACGACGCTAGACACTCGAGACCACATATTCACAAGGCTAGAAAGAACGCTCATTATCTTTTTTCTTTTTTTTACAAGATTAATTTTTGTGCTTATAAACACCCCAGACCACATATTCACGACGCTAGACACTAGAGACCACATATTCACGACGCTAGACACTCGAGACAACATAATCACGACGCTAGAACGCTCATTAGCTTTGTTCTTTTTTTACAAGATAAAGTTTTGTGCTTATAATCACTCGAGACCACATATTCACGACGCTAGATAGAACGCTCATTAGCTTTGTTCATTTTTTTCCAAGATTAATTTTTGTGCTTATAAACACTCGAGACCACATATTCACAACGCTAGACACTCGAGACCACATATTCACGACGCTAGACACTCGAGACCACATATTCACAACGCTAGAAAGAACGCTCTTTATCTTTTTTCTTTTTTTACAAGATTAATTTTTGTGCTTATAAACACTCGAGACCACATCTTCACGACGCTAGAAAGAACGCTCATTATCTTTTTTCTTTTTTTACAAGATTAATTTTTGTGCTTATAAACACCCCAGACCACATCTTCACGACGCTAGACACTAGAGACCACATATTCACGACGCTAGACACTCGAGACCACATATTCACGACGCTAGAAAGAACGCTCATTAGATTTGTTCTTTTTTACAAGATTAATTTTCGTGCTTATAAACACTCGAGACCACATATTCACGACGCTAGACACTCGAGACCACATATTCACAACGCTAGAAAGAACGCTCATTAGATTTGTTCTTTTTTACAAGATTAATTTTCGTGCTTATAAACACTCGAGACCACATATTCACGACGCTAGACACTCGAGACCACATATTCACAAGGCTAGAAAGAACGCTCATTATCTTTTTTCTTTTTTTACAAGATTAATTTTTGTGCTTATAAACACTCGAGACCACATCTTCACGACGCTAGAAAGAACGCTCATTATCTTTTTTCTTTTTTTACAAGATTAATTTTTGTGCTTATAAACACCCCAGACCACATCTTCACGACGCTAGACACTAGAAACCACATATTCACGACGCTAGACACTCGAGACCACATACTCACGACGCTAGAAAGAACGCTCATTAGCTTTGTTCATTTTTTTACAAGATTAATTTTTGTGCTTATAAACACTCGAGACCACATCTTCACGACGCTAGACACTCAAGACCACATATTCACGACGCTAGACACTAGAGACCACATATTCATGACAGAAAAGACGCTCATTTGCAATTTTTTTCTTATGGAAATTTGTACATATAATCACTAACTTATTTATCCCTAACTTTTTATTTAATTTTACTAATTTTAGTCCAACACTCACAGATAATGAATGATGTGACATGTATAAGTTTTTTTTTCACGTGGAAAAAGTATAAAAAATTAAATATAAAATCTGTAAAAACTTACCACTTGTTATGATGATTCTCTGATGGCATTTTTCAGGATTAAAGCAACAACATTTCAAACGAGAGAAAATTTATTAAAACGCAAAAATGGTTAAAAAAGTAAATATTTCGATATTCTTCCAACTAACGAATGAGCTGTTTCCAACACAAAAGTATTCGAAGTAAGAACGCGTATTACTGTTAACCGATAAATTAAAGAGGCAAAAACTATTGAAGATATTACACAATGCATTTTTGCAACTTTAGCGTTGAGCTGAACAATTCATTAAGAGAATTTATTTATTAAATAAAACAATTATCTTTTAGTACACAAGAAAATATTTTCACAAAAACCCCCTGTAAACATATTTTGTAATTTTGAAATACTCTCCTTCGCATTTGCTTTCGAGACCACATATTCTTGAAAAGACCACATATCCACGAAGCCACATTTTCACACTAGTGCTCGAATAACTGGTGAATTGATTTGCATAAATTTAATACCTCTTTTTTACGTGTTTTTTCCGAAAAGTGAATTTTGACTTTAAAAGCTCATAAGTAGAGAACAAGTTGGTCAAATTTAAAAAGTGATGGCTCAAATATTAAGTTAGGATATCTACTTTCTAAATATCAAAACTCCAAGCACTTTGGGACATCTGTTCGGCCTCAAGATGTCGGGAATCGTCTGAACTTTTTCGTGGGTCACCCGGTAGTACATCTGTATATTGAATATATTGAATATATTTATATTTTCGCTGCAACGCAGCAGGATAACCCCCATCCTATCCTTGTTTGCCTTTTCATGATCATTTTCTGTGTTTCTTTGCAAAAATATCTATTAGTATTATGTTACGTGTTATCAATAAAGAGAACAGGAAAAGTTACAAACATTCTGCTAGTTATAAAAAGAATTTAAGGTTTTGAATCGAATACATAGTGTCGATTAGGGTTACTTTCTTAAAAAGCCAGGAGTAAGTTTAATCATTGTTCTGGTCTGCAACTTGTGAATTTACCTTAGAATTTAAACAAGCTATGTCATGTTCTGGCTTTTTTGAAAGTTATCCCTCTCTTAGTGAAAGTAACCCCAACCGACAGTAATTTTTAAAACATTCCTCATAAACGTTTTTATCAATTTTCAGGTCATGGTCTTGATGCAAAGCTATTCGAAATCAATGTTTATCTCTCCGTCAAGGAAGCAATTGATAGTGCCTTGGAGGACCCATTTTTTCCAGACGCAGTCAAAAATCAAGCCAAATTTCTGAAGACAATGGAAAAAGACTTAAAAAACTATTCTGACACAATTAGTGACAAATATTTTGAAATGTTAAATGAAAAGGACCCCTCCAATGAAAATTTAATAAAACACTTCAGCAAATTTATCCAGAAAAAGGACACATTCAAATCCTGGCAAGAGAAGTTGAAAGTGGATTCAGATTCAATTGGGCTGTATAATTATTTTCACCACAAAGTACTTGAAAATTTGATCGCCTACAGGACAAAGTTTTTGTTTCCAACACCAAGGAAAGTAGTAACAGAGCTTACGATAAACGAAATCCAATCAATAAGATATGTTGCCGGGTACATCTGCTATAGCATCAAAAAAGCCTTCAGAAAGTCCGAAACTGCAGAAGGAAATGCTATTCACGAAGTGATCTCCAGTTTCGATCTTGAGTATGAAGGTGAACTCGTGGATGACAACTGCATGTACAATTTTCTTGAATATACAAATGAATGGGTGGCAGAGGTAAATAGAGGAGGATTGTTTGATGTGAATGACCACTTTTTTCTGGTTATAAAAGCAATGGAGATTGTTGTAAGATATACTCTGACTTTAGACTTCATCATATGTTACACTGGTCAAGATTTGAGACAAATTTTGTTTGATAAAATTATCAATGATTCAGAGGTAACAAGATTATGGCAGCTCACTACACGGAAACTCGACAGTAGAAAATTAGCAGATAAAGTTTTGTGTAAAATTATACGGAAATGGATCAATGTGCGTGTGTCAAATTTTGTAAAAGGACTAATTCAAGTAATGAAACTGAATGCATATAATAAAAAGAAGCAGGATAGAGCTAGTGAGGTTGCTCAACCTGGGTTCAGAAAAAGACTTTCCAAGTAACTTTGATCTTATGATAGCTTTTTAATGTATTGTATTGGATTGATTTTCCTAAAATTTTATTTTCCATGTGAAACTTATACTGTAAGTGCATTCTTTTGATAATAGCATGAGATATACTTTGTTTTCTGAACTTGAAGGAAAGTAATTGAATGAAAATTGAAATTTTAAGATTGGGAACCTATTTAGATTTTTAATACTCAATAGGTTTGCTATACTCAAGACATCCAACCTGGTACTTATTATTCTATTTTATATTGGTATATTCTACAATCTTGTGTTACATATTTAATATTTAATCTGATATTTTACAGATGCAGTATGTGTTCTTTATTTTAAAAATATTGGAGTAAACTTTTGATTACTTTGGAAATTTCATTGGTGTCCTTTTTCATTTCTTTGTGTCTTTTTTTCAAGTATTTTTTGTTTGAACATTTGAAATATTGTATTTTTTGGAGCCCAATTCGACCAATCCCAATCGAAACTTCACTTATTACCTTAAATATAGAATGAAAAAAAGAATTCTTTTGACAGAGATGAAATTCAAATTCATGGACTATTTCATAAACTTAATTCTCAAAAGAAATCTAATAATATAGTCTCTGTTTCATCCTTTTTAGTTAAAAATAGGTCGTTCGCCCAAACTAATTCTCGCTAAATTTAAAAAATTCATTAAAGCGTCAAAATAAATTGCACCAAAACTGACGAATGACCATTCGCAAAAATTTCTTCCCTCATTAAAATTTTTTTTCTAATGTATCCTTTATTGTGTCCTGGGAAAAAATTGAAGCTAGACTAGTTTTAAAAGTTTTCAGAAATGAATTTAACTACTTCACCGGCAATAGGTTCCCATTTATTTGGAAGGTTTTCTATTTTCCCCTTTTCTCTCGATCCCTTTTTGGTTTTCAGACTATAACTATAATGTGTTTCTTGCTTTTCGAATGCTGATTGGACAGTTTTAATTCCGTTTTGATCGATATTCATTAAAAAAAAAAAAAGGAACAACAATAGCCGACGCCGTAGTATATTTTGAATTCAACCGGGACTCCCGAATAAAAACTTCAAACTTACTCTCCTCCTTGGCACGGCCATTCACTTTGGCTTTTGGCGCGACATTTGACAAAACGGGCGTTTTTGAAAATGTCCACGGGCGTTTGTTGAAGCGGCATGGCGTAAGGCGGGCGTCAAAACACAAAAAAGTTAATATTGTGGAAAATAAACATGTAATTTGATGTTTTTTTGACTGAAAATGACAAACAGGTTGCTCAAAATGAAATTTAAAAAGTCAAATACTCCTAATATCTGTTTTAAACACAAAAATCTGCCAAAATCAGCATGAGAATTTCCATGCAGTAGGGGCCAAATATCGACTTGAAGAGAAAGAACGAAGCAAAGTTATTGCAAAAACAAAAAAAACCTGGAAAGGCAAGTAAATTTCCAAACCTGTACCGAAGTAAACTTAATTGTGTCATTTTTTTTATAAAAGATAATGAAGATTATAGACAGCCACTTTTCGGAATCTGAAACCCATTTTCGTGTTGTCATTTTGATCCGCCATCTTGAAAAACAAGATTCGAATCGTCAAAACGTTCGAAAATATCGTCAAAACGTTCGAAAATATTTTGCGCGGGAAAATTTTTGTTCCAAAAGCAAAACACAACCAGAAAAAGTTGCAGACCAAGTGAAACAACCGAGATTGACTTCTTACGGTTTTGATTGACAAGATTGCTAGAAATAATGAGTCATGATGATGCCCTTGACAACCTGTGTCTGGTTTGTGGATGTCTGTTCAAAAACTTGAGAACAATAAATCTTTCTGACCTAACCAGGGAAAATATAACCGACCTCGAGAATGTGTTTTACTTGGACTTATCAGCGAATAATGGTCTTCAGCTGCCAAACAAATTGTGTTTTAACTGCTTTACCAAAATGAGAAACATTAAAAAACGCCCCACCGCTTCAGTAAATCCAATTTCGATACCAGCCTGGCTTCCCCACAGTGAAAATTGCAAGGTGTGTCACCACTATAATAAACAATGGCTCGACAATCAAAGTGGGGGTCGTAAAGCAAAGAAATCAATTCCAAAAGGAAGACCATCGAAAAAGGCCGAGCCAGTGTTTTGGACAAGGCAAGCCAGTATAGAAATTGCCGCTCGCATCGAAGTCACCTTCTCAGAAAACTTATTTTTAAAAGATTTTGAAGAGAAGTACAATCCTCAATTGAATTTATGCAAATGTAACTACTGCCTACAATTGAGCAGAAGACCAGTCATGATTTTGGGGTGCGAGCACAGTTTTTGTTTTAAATGTTTATTAAGGTCAGTTGAGGGGAGTGCACTTGACAAATTGCAATGTCCAACTTGTAAAAAAAATTTAACATCCACTGACATTGTACCAAGTCGGCATATTAGTCGATTGTTGATGTCTTTAAAACTTGGTTGTGAAAAGGGATGTGGAGAAACTTTTTCACTAGATGGCATAGAGAAAAAATCTATACATGAGAAGCATTGTGAACATTTCAAATTGATTGATATTTTAAACATGCCGACAACTTCACAGCTACCCAAGATCGCTGAGCAAGCTGCAGCCTCGGTAATACGACACAAGATGGCTAACTCTGAAATGCCAAATAAAGCTATCGCCATTTCATCAGGTGGCCCGAGGGTAAGAAATATATTTATACATTTTAAGGATTTTACTAAAGCCTCAAAAAAGTTCTTTTTGAATCGTATAAAAATATTGCTAAAAAAGTTCAATAAGAAAAATATAAACTTAGATTATTTGTTCAATAAAAACCAATCAAGCCTTGGCTAAATCCTGAATAAATAGAGGTAACGTGGATTTTTTCGATGTAAATTATCAATAGAACTCTGTGCTTCAAAGTAAGTGGGGTAAATATTGTCCTATAATTTTCATATCTGACAAATCGGGTTTGAAGTCAAATTTAAAAAAAGGGTCAGGTTTTGAATAAGTCTGAGTGAGAAAGGGAAAACTAAGAATAATAAGGGAGGATAAATTTCGAGAGTACTTTGAAGGGACTAATTATTGATAAAACTTATAAGAATTATCACGAATATTGAAAATTAAAGTAATATACATCCATTAATAGCCAATGATCATGACACAAGTTCCAAACGCTCGGAAAGACAGCACTGAAGTGACAAAGCGAACATTGCAAAGACGCAACAACTTTCTTAAAGACAACATCTCCTTGGTTTCTGGTGGAGCAACAGCATGCCAAACTTCATCGCTTTTAAAATCGTTTTCCCGTGACATTCGAATCAGCATTTTGACTAAGGCGAATATCACACCGTTCATAGACGAAAAAAGTCTCGTTGCCATGAGGTCAGATCTTGGATTGTCCTGGGAAAAAATGAAAGCAATGGCAAGGTAAATAAACATAGTTAAAATGTTTAAAAACATAGCCGAAATCTCCTGGTTAAAAAATTAATCATTCTGAATATTATCGTCAATTCAATGAATTTTTTTATAGGTGGATGCTGTCTTTTAATATAGAAATGGCTTCAAATCATAAACAACGTAAGGTGTCACGTGAGTGGGCTGGTGAATTGTTTGCCGTGGAAATGTCACCTTTCTTATTTGAAAAAAAAGATAGAAAAAGTCAATACCACATCTTATCTGCACCATGGAGCCATGTGAAGAATCTTCCGTCATTTGTTGTTGACTATGTTGACAAGCTTGACAAGTAAGTCTTACCTAAAAATATCAATTTTTTCAAAATTGCAGTAGTTCTGATTCTGAAAAACTAAATAGAATAACATTAGAAACACCCCCACAGATTCTGGAAACAATAGTTAACTCAATGTTTTAAAAATCTCATTTAGCGAAAACCAGCTCATTCACCATCCTCAAATGAATCAAGAAATACATGTTAAACTAGGCGGAGACCACGGTGGGAAGTCTTTTAAAGGAGTCATGCAAGTTTGTAATACATCTAAACCAAACAGTCAAGACAATACCGTCATCTTCTCATACTTTGAGGCAAAAGACTACAGATCAAATTTGAGGGCTGGATTTGGAATGTATACAAGTCAAATCGATGAGCTCCAGCAAATGAAGTGGAAGTAATAAATTCGATTTCCATTTCAATTTACTCTATCATTTTGATTCTCTTTTAAACAGGTGACATCATCCTGACATGCAGATTGTTTGAACCCTAGTTTTTTATCTTATATCACCATCTGAATAAAAGTTATTTTATAATTTTCTTCATTTCTAGTGAATATTGTTTCCGGGTCTTTATAACAGGGGACTACGAGTTCCTTTGTGCTGCTTATGGTATCTCAGGTGCATCAGGTAATTTTTATATTCACAAATAAAACATTGAGTGCTTTATTCTTCAGTTTTAGTTTCATTGATCAACTCATCCAAATAACTAGGATGTATTTTATATTGCTGCAAGTTCTAAGTCACTAAATATATTTTTTTATCAGGTCGATATCCCTGTCTATTTTGCACCATCACGAAAAGCCAATTGAAAATACCACGAAGTCAAAGAAACTGTATGTTAAGGACCCTTGATTCACTAGATGAAAAGTTACAAGAGTTTCAAAAGCAGGACGACAAAGCAAAAGCTAAATTTTATGAAAATGTAATCGGAGAACGAATCTTTAATGTGCCACTTGACCAGGTAAAATCAAAATCCATATAACAACCCTGATCTGGAAGTCTTATTTTGTTGTAACTTTTACCCCTTTTCTTTGTTAATAACAAAAGATAAAAAATCGACTTGCTCATTGTTTTTCATATTACCAAATGCTCCTTGGATTGGTACACAATTAAATCACATGATCAAAAAGGCAAGTAAAAATTGAATAGTCGGTTAACCTGTTAGGTAGTTTATCTTGTTATTTTAATCAAGTAATCATTAATTTTTTATTTCAGGTTGCTTTGCCAGCCTTACATATCTCTTTGGGCACTTTCAAGAAATTCTATGATTTACTTGAGAAGGAATGCAAGGTATAATCAACTTATGGAATTTTTGAGCCACGCTCTGAACGCTTTGAATGTAAATATGTTAGTAATTTAATACTGCTTTGTAGATTAAAGGAAATTTGGAACCTTTCATTTCTAGCTTATTGATCTGAAGATTGCAGTTGAAAAAGGAGAGATGAAACCAAGCATAATCAAAACATACCATGACGTTGCTGCTCTTGAAGACGAGATTGATGTTGCTAACGAATATGTTGATTTGATCCAGTCAGCTATGTGTATGCAAGTTAGTCGGAATCCTGAAAATGAAGAAGCAATTTTCAAAATTTATAATCCAAGGATTGATCATTTTATGAAAATAGTGGCAAAAAAGGTTAGCAAAAGATTACGTTAACCACAAACTAATACTAATAATTTGAATTTAAACTTTCGTACCTATATAATATGGATTATTTTTAGCGAAATAAAATTTTTCACCTTTGTCCCAAAAGATAAATTTTGGATAATCTAATATACATTCCAGAAAATTTCACATTTATTTAGCTCAAGAAATTAAATCTGCAAAATTTATATGATAAAATTATTTGTTATCTACATAATTTTAGCAAAAGGAGATTGGAAAGCTTATGAAGAAACAGGTGGCAGAAGAAGATCAAGAAGAGAATGTTAAGGATCAAGAGAAAGAAGAAGAAAATGATGATGCAGAAGACCAATTACAAGGAACCAACTCTATCAAGAAGGGTCCATGCACCCTTGCTCTTGATGCGCTTTTAAAAAAGCTCCACATTTGCAGACAGGCATTTCACGGAAAAAGTTTCATTGGCAATCATGTACATAAGATGCTACATGTATGAAGTTTTATATCAGACGGTGGCCTAGCCTACCTAAGCAAAGATTTTTGTTTTGAATTTTTTTTGCCACAAATTAACCAATATTCTTAATACTTTATTGAATTTTGTCCAAATTTAATGCCTCTTTAAATTAATCTGTCTGACATGGAGTAATTTTGATCATTTTCCCAGAAGTTACAGTAACGGGTAATATGCTATGAAAATAAAACATTTACTGCGTTTAAATTTTTAGGAAGAAAACATCGTGAAACTTTGCAACACGGTGCCAATAATTGTTTGCAGTGAGGGGTTCGCAGGAACTGAGGTACATGATGATAGCATTAAACTTAACAGAAATTTCAAATCACTATTTGGACTCTACAGCAAGTGCCACATTGCGATCAACCGGGCAGATAGAATATCACCTAAAGAACTGAATTCCTTACGTGAGCACCATTTTTTAAATATTCATTTTACCTTTTCACACTAGTAGATAAAACTAATTTTCAAGGAAAACCTATACAGTATTAGTCGTTATTTGGTTTATCAATTCCAAAATCTATTCAGAGAATTGGTTTAAGTGACTATAATAAACTTACCTCTCAGAAAAAGATATCGATGATTTACTATCATTCTTTCGACGGAATTTTCAAAGTGAAACGATAACTCCGAAATTGCACCTTTTGGAGGACCATGCGGTTAACTTCATGGCAAAATGGGGCTCATCCTTTGGAATCTACGGCGAACAAGGAGCTGAAAGCATACACAAGACTTTCAATGAGATGAAAACCAATTATCACTCCATGAAGAATGATGTTCAACGTGTTCATGCTATGATGAGTCGTCATTACGAAATGGTACATCCAAAATCAATTTCACTTCGACCATCAAAGAAGACCAAACTTTCCCCTGAAGAGTAAAATGTGGATTAATTTCAATAAGCATAAATTTTAGTTCAATGTTCAAATGTTTATATATATATTTTAGCAATTTGTATTGTTTCTATGGTAGGTTTGAAAACCTTTGCATAAACCTGATTCCAGTTAAGTTTTTCTTGAGAGTATTATAGTGAGAGTATTAAACTAAAGCAGCGCTGCCCCTGAGTTAATAAAAGAATTACCGGAATAATTTATGCCCTTGTGAAAAGACTAAAATATGACAAAATTAAGTCCAATTAAATTTTTCTTCCTATTTTTATAATCAAGTTCTTGTAACTGGATATTGTCAATTTTATTGAGAAGATAAATGTCTTCCACACAGTGGGAGAAAGAGTAATCAACCGAACTATTGCCTTGATTATTCTAGCGAAAAGCCAAAATATAAGCCTTTTTCATACCAAGAGAAGTTTAAATAAAAAAATGACACAAAAAAAATTTTTTCACTGGCTGATAGGCCTGCCTCTCTACTTTCCAAAAAGCTTTATTTTACCTTTCTAGTTTGCTCCATCCTTTTTTATTTCTTCCAGCCGTGCACCATACCAGTACCTTCAATATTGACCATATCTTGCAAAAACCACAATAAAATTAGAAAAGTTTGGTGTTGAGACCTCATTCCTTCAGGACCTTCTTTTGCCAAGGTTGTTTTCGAGAACGACTCATGTGATCACTTTCTGTCGATGTTTTACGGCCTCGTTTTCAAACTGTCAAAATGAGCAAATTCGATATGCCCACGTGGGGCGGCCACCGCCATCAAATTATTTTCCGAAAAAAAGAAGCGATTGCAGTGCAAACCGTTCTAAATGTCGCGTAGTGAATGACCGTGTTGGGTATTATTTTTCATGAAAAATGACTGTTTTTTTTTAATAGACTTTAAATATAGTCGAACGTGCGCAACGCACTGGGCTCAACTTCAGTAGCTTCAAGTTATTTATAGGCCCAATTGTAGACCCCAAGATATTCATCAAAGGAAAAAGTGTGCCAAATTTAAGCCAAGTCTCCAGGCTGCCCTAAGGTTTTAGCCTCGTTTTGGTGAAATACTCGTCCCCAGGCCCCAAAAATCAAAAATTTTTGAAAAATGACAAAAACACCCCCAAATATTCACCCGAGGAACAAGTGTGCCAAATTTAAGCCAAATCTGACAATTTTTGAAGTCTCCAGGCTGCCCTAAGGTTTTAGCCTCGTTTTGGCGAAATACTCGTCCCCAGGCCCCAAAAATCAAAATTTTCAAAAAATGAAAAAAACACCCCCAGATATTCACCCAAGGAACAAGTGTGCCAAATTTCAGCCAAATCCGACCTTTTTTGAAGTGTCCAGGCTGCCCCAAAGTTTTAGCCTCGTTTTGGCGAAAAACTCGTCCCCAGGCCCCAAAAATCAAAATTTTCAAAAAATGAAAAAAACACCCCCAGATATTCACCCAAGGAACAAGTGTGCCAAATTTCAGCCAAATCCGACCTTTTTTGAAGTGTCCAGGCTGCCCCAAAGTTTTAGCCTCGTTTTGGCGAAAAACTCGTCCCCAGGCCCCAAAAATCAAAATTTTCAAAAAATGAAAAAAAACACCCCCAGATATTCACCCAAGGAACAAGTGTGCCAAATTTCAGCCAAATCCGACCTTTTTTGAAGTGTCCAGCCTGCCCTAAAGTTTTCGGACGGACATACATACATACATACAGACATACATACATACAGACATTCTCAGATTATAGCTCAACTGAAGTTGAGAATTAAATTCAATAATCTCAATCAATCCCATTTTTTTTCACTTTTGAGGCAAAAGAGTGACAAAAACAAACAGGAGCTAATTGCCGAAGGAGTTAAAAATACTGTAAACTTTATGAAAATAATCTTGGGAAAGTAACTCCGATCACTTTATGGCGACTCTCCCCCCTCCCAATTTTCTGAGTTTTATCTTTGAATAATACAGAGGCCCTATAAGTTTTAAAGCATATATTGACTTCAGCAATTTGACAGGTAAGGTTAAGCCGAAAGCAATAAGATAAAAGTCAGAAGGTTTTTTAAAAAAGATTTTAAATCAAAATTATTTTTTTATTACTTGGGAGCACTTTACTATATTTTACAGTATAAAAGCGAATCGTGGATAAAGTTTTTACAAGCATGCAAAGCCTAGAAAGTTAAAAAAAAGATTATGTAAAAAAATTAGGGTAAGTCAAATGCGTGATAAAAACTGTCCAAAAATAAAAAAAGTGCCCTAAAAATTTAACGTGTGAACCTCACTTATAAGTTAAGAGCAGCCACCGGCTAGGAAGTATGAAATATCTAGAAAAATCTGTTCTTGAGGTCCCTTTCTCCTGGAAAAAACTATCTGTTCTGTAGAAAGAAGTTTTTTAATACTTCAGCATTTTTGTCATCGATGAAAGGTTTCGACCAACATTATCCCAAACTAACAACCAAAATTAAAAAACATAATAGAAATATTTACTTGAAATAGTAATTCCAACCATTGTTTGACTGCTGAGGAAAAACCGTTTCTTTTCTTCTTTGGGTAGGTCAAGGTCTTCTACTTCTTTGCGCCATTTCTTCAAGCCTCCCAAAAAGCCATCAACAAGCCACTGTAAAAAAAACACAAAGAAATCCAGTTTTAAGATTTGATGTCATATTTTAAAAGTATTAAAAACGAAATGACACAAGGCTAGCAATATTAAACGATGAGAACCTCCGATGCTAAATCCAAAAAGCTTTTAAATACTAAGAGATCGAAGAAAAAAATCAATTACAGTAAAGTGTGATTCGAAGGGGTCACTACCGAGATAGGGGAAAAGATTGGGTTTTCTCTTCTTTTTGCCAATCCATACATTGGTTACATTGAAGCAATCAAAGAAATCATCCACATCGTCAAAGAACAATCGAGTTCCAATGGTTTCGGGTTTGTCTTGTTGATTAAGTGCTTTGACGACCTTTTTACTCATCACCTAAAAACAAAAACAGCATAACCAGATGTGAAATTTTGTAACAGCTATTACCAAAAATTGGCTGCTTGATATTATGAGTTTTGTTTTATTTGGCATTTTTAGAGGTATTTTCATTGGGGGTTTGAAATTAGGTAGATATCATCATACTTTTACTAAAATCTCCTGATATTCCAGTACCTTTGTTTGAAAAAACAGAATCAAAAGAAGTTATAAAAAATCACCTGAGCAGCCAAATTAACACGCATACGTGTTCTTGGTCCAAGATGAACATGTTCATGGGTTAATTTTGATAACTTTCTTAACCCAATGGTGGAAGTGCCTGGGTCCAAATCTTTTCCATACATGTCGATAACATGTTGCCAGCTGATTACGTTGCCCCCACACTACAAGATTAAAAATTGAGAAAACAATTACTATTTCAATCAAAAATGTCTTCACAGTTTTGGCAGTTTGATGTCATTTATCACCAATAAGTAATTTTGAATAAGACAATACTGTCAGTACATTAAAACAACTTCTACCTCCTCAAAATGTTAAGTATTATTTTGCATTTGAACCCTTTTAGATAAAATAGGAAAGTTGAGAAGGTACCCCTAAATAAAACATTTTTTTTATTTGAAAAATAATTCTTACGATAAGCTTTTTGGTATTTTTGTTGGCTCCTGAATTTTCAATGTTGTTTCTGATGGTCTTGATTAGGTGAGGAGGGTCACAAATAAAGTAAATTTTGGAGTTAAATCGGTATTTGTTCCAGGTCCAGTAAACAACACCATCCTTAACATTTTCGTTGTCTTCAAGTAGATGAAGTCTGAAGAACTTTCGATTGGGTGCAGCTCCATCACAAACAAATGTTCTCACATGAAAACCTGCAAAAACAATCATATGAATTTTATACTGAAGATCGATTTTGTTATTAAAGGTCAAATTAAAACTGAAATCCTGGTTATTGATTTTAAAGGCCACAAAAGATTTATGGGTCAGGTGGAAATAACAAACCAAAATTTAACAAGTGATACTTTTATGGACCTACCTTGGTTATGCATTTTACACATTTATAATTGATATCTAAGTGACGTGACCATTAAACAATCATTCAGAACACAAATAGTGACGATCTATTTAAATTAGTCGTTTGTTTCTTATAAAAAAAACGTTTAGAAACCAAAATTTCATGCTCTTGAAATATTCTTTCATATTCAAGACTTCGTGAGCAAAAAAAACATCTATCTCATCAAAAAATTGAGTAATTCGGCTAAGAACATTGATGTATGCTTATTAATAGTGATTCTTATAGATAAAGATGCGTTTTTTGAGCCGAAAAATTCTTTTTTTACAAAAATCTGCTTGAGGCATCTTTTACCTACGTTCATGTAAAAAATCAGAAAAAAACAATGATCCAATATTTCACAAAGTCCAAAAACCCGTTTTTAGTCGTTTTTTGGCCCAAATTTGCCCAATAACATTTTTATTTGAAAATCGGACTCCGTCACATTCGAAGCTTTATAGTTATGCTTCTTTGTGCAAAATATCATAAAGAATGAAAAAGCCAATCTCGAGAAATGCTAATACCTAAGTAATTGATAATGTGCTTATAAAAAAATATCGAATTTGGCCAGTTTTTCTATAAGAACACGCCAAACAACTAAAATTTCCTGTCTTAAACACACATATTCTTCAAAAGTAAGCCCTCATGAGCAAAAAAAACATCTTTCTCATAAAAAAATTGAGTAATTTGTCTAAGAACATTGATGTATGCTTATTAATAGTAATTCTTATATATAAACATGCGTTTTTTGAGCCAACAAATTTTTTTGCAAAATTCTACTTGAGCCATCTTTTACCCATGATGGTACCCTACTTTCATGCAAAAAATCAAAAAAAATTAATGATTCAATTTTTCACAAAGTCCAAAAAACCCGTTTTTTAGCCGTTTTTTGGCCCAAATTTACCCAAAAAATATTTTTTTCGAAAATCGGGCTCCGTCACATTTTGGCCACCACCATTTTGTACCTTTGTACCAAAAATCAAAAGATTCCTATGATTCAATCCTGAGAAAAGTTGGTAACAGACGAACGGACGGACGAACGGACGAACGGACGAACAAACACAGGTTAATTTATAGGACCTCCACCGGGGTAGGTCCAAAAAGTGATAATAAAAATCATTAACATCGTCAAGCAAGCTCAATATTTAAAAAATTGAAAACATGACTGATCTTGTTTTATATTAAAATCAAAACACAACTGTTCAGACAGATACATACCTTGACTTTCGCAAACTCTGACTGCTTCCCAAACCAGTGGATACAGTTGTGATGCATTGTATCCATGATTTGAAGAGAAAAATCCAATTGGGTAATTGTAGTACCGAACCAGTCCTCTCACCATGAATGTGAGTATTGTTGTTGCCAGTTCACGCTCTTCTTCTTTTGATACTTTCAAAGAGAATTTGTTGAGCTCATCATTGATTGATCCCATCTCAGTGAAGCCTACAAGTCTTCCAGTGGAACGACTAAACACCAGACCTGATTTTATGTGCATCTCATCAAACATTAGAGATACATTTTTCCCGTGTTCCTTAAATTCATCAAACTTGATGTTGTGCTTCAGTCTGTCAATTACATCTTTGTTAAAACCAGTTCCAGGGTCAGTGTAACTGATGTATTGTTGGAGAGTGTTTTTGTGTGGAAGCTGAATGAAAGGGCCATCTCTCAGATGTTCGTAGGTAGCTGAAAAAAAAATTAAAATATTGATAAAATCTTCTATTGACTTTCCAGAGTAAACAGTTAAAATATGCAGTCGTAAAATCACAAAACTTTAAATTATTCCAAACAGAAGGTTAAAAATTTAGATAAGCAATTTCTATATTAGGAAAGTTTTTCGGGGCTTAGTTCAGAATCAGGCGTTACAAGAAATTATCTTCCTGTGTACAAATTTTTAAAGCTTTTTCAACAGTCTCAAATTTAAATTATTCATAGAATAAAGCACAAATAGAAAAATTTATTTCAGTAAGATCAGTACTCAGGTATGCAAATTTATATATGAACAACAAACCTGGGGATTTCAAGTAGATGCTTAAACACCAACGAATGCGAGCTTTTGAGCTCAGAAATTTTCTTCTGTTGCTCCCGAAGTAGCCCTTGGGGTGTGTCAATTTCAAATGGTGGCTTCTCATTTGTCAAGATCTCTTTTAAAAGGGTGTGGTCCTCTCCACGACACTCAAGCTTGTCACTTTTCTTTGAAGCTGCCTATTGGTCACTTGTAACGAGGTTGCTTTATGGAGAAGTTCTTCTTTGCTCCTATGAATGTTTGGTTTGTATTTAGAAGGAATTTCAGGTGATTTCTCTTTTCTGAAACGCATTCTGTTTAGACTATTGTGTCTATATTTGCTGCAGTTACTGCAACGTAAAGAAGAGGGATCGACCAACAATTCACAGTCTATTGTCCTGATTGTTATACTGTCAGGATCGATCTTGTGCTGACAGCCTGTTCTGCCTGAGACAGCAAGCAAAATGCCAAACCAAACAAACAGCCAAGCAGTAAAATATCATCTTTTGCAAAGATGAACTGCTTTGAAAGCATATTTTTCTGGAAAATATGTACTTCCAAAGCATGAATGTTTAGTTATTAAAAGAGAAGAGAAACAAAAAACACAAACATTTCAACCAGTCAATTTCTTGAAGGACTTTCGTACCAACAATACTTCGATTTGTTTAGCCTCGAAATTACAGCATGATAAAAAAAGTTTGTTTGTAATTTACTCTAGCTGTAATATAATACCAATTGTACAAACAATAACCCATGAAAAGTAAATAAAAAGCAAGTTTTTCCAGCAAAGCATCCAGAAACTACCTCCATTTTGTAGAAAAATATCTTCCCGCCGCCTCTTTCGAATTGAGAAATCAGTTTTTGAAATTTCAGCCTGTACCCGTGAGCCTGTGCCGCGGATGTATTTTCCAACCAAAATTTACTACGGACTTTGATACTGGCTGAAAATTGAATCTGGTCTTTAAAATTAATATTCGGCGAAAATCAGTCTAGAATCACAGGAATTTTTTCTTGGTAGGGGTGTCTGTGCAAAGTTAAAAACTGCATGTACTTCCCATCCAAAACAGCCCCATATTTTTGTTTTTTCTGAAAGCCAGATAAATTTGCCACATTTTTCTGCCCAGGCAGATGTCCGCAATTAAAATTAATGGGGTCACAGAGGCTGTCAAAGTGAGATAGCACGTAATTTTTGACACATTTCTTTAAAAATCAACAGTTTAAAATTTTTTGAACCATCAGCCTAGGCTAATTCAGGTGCAGATAGGACTGTTCAACCCAAAAATACAAAAAAATCCATATGCGTCAGGCAAAAAAGTTTATGCTCAACGCCAAAAACCGTCTAAAAACAAACCCCTACTGGCGTCTCAATTCTGGCTTTCGGGAAATGTTTAGGTCGGAAAGTTAAACTTTACTGGACACAAAAAGGATGGAACTTTCATATAAAACTGTTTCCAATCGTTTAGCATGCGTATAACTCGAAAAATTCAATATCTAAGACCTGGAATCTCAAAAACCGCAAAATCGGTATTTTACAGACTGGGCCCCTTACGATCGTTGAGCTTGAAGGGCTGCACTAAAGTTCTGGGGGCTAACTACACTAATTAAGGTTTTAATGTTCTGTTTTTAAATATTCTACCGTTTTATTTTATCTGCGTGCGAGAGGGGGTGGTACACAGATTTCAACTGGGACCTGAAGCTTACTGAAAAGTGGGGGCACCTAAAACTTAGGGGGGACCTAAATTTGTTGGGGGGGGGCTAGAACCCCATTCGGAGCCATGCTGTATATAACACTGGAGTTTTTCTTTGACTTTGACTGTTTTTTTGTCTAAAAATTGTATTTAGTTAGCGTTTTTCGATTCTCAATAATCATCTAAAAATTTTGATTTAATAATGAAATCTTATGTATTTAAATTTTATTTCAGGTCTCGTGGACTATCCTCTTGTGCCAGAGGAAATGGCAGCTTGGTTGAAAGGTATCTCTTTAAAACTAAATGCTACCTTAAAGGCGGACTTGAGAAATTTATTTTTGTCATTGATTTAACTGATATGGTAATTTGAACCACTATGTAGTAAATATTTCTTCTTGAAATTCATCTCTCTTCTCTAAAACTATCTAAATAAGAGTAGGTAGAAAGAGGGTTTTTAACAGACCACACCTTTTGCACCTAGACTGAGTTTTACTACGTCACTAAGTCATAGCTTCAAACAAGATTTTGTTTGTTGTTGTTATTAGAAATACACCTGCTAATTTCTTCATTTCAGAACCTGCTTACAGTAAAGAGAGCAATACACCAGGGTCTCCTCAAATGCCCTACACACCTCCTCCTACCTTTCCTGTAGGTGATTCTGTCCTTTCAATTTTAAAAAGTATAGTTGATTATCCATACTTATTCATAATACACGATCTTTAGTCTGTATCCCCTGATTCACATCCTCTTTTTAAACTTCAATAATAAGCCAAAAATCTCTATCTTTTTCAGGTAGCCCTTCTCAAAGAAAACTTGCTCAAAAAGCAGCACGCTCCGTCCAGTGCAAGGCTTGTCAGGTCAAAGATAAGGAGATAAGCAGGCTCAGAAAAGAAGTTGATGCTTGTATGTTTATATACAACTAATAATATTAGATAAATTTGAAACAACTTTCCACATGAACAGCCTACCTTTCATACTCTTGTGTGCTTTGTAGGGGGTGTGGGATAAGCAGGGGGACCCCCCTTACAATTAAGCACACAAGATAGTGGGAACTCGCATTCTTTTGGTGGGGGAGGTTTTCCGAAATTTTCATGAAGGTGGGGTGACAAGTATTAGTTTATTATTGGATGAAATCAATTTTCAATCTATCAATGAAAATGCATGAATAATTTTCAGGTGGGGGTAAAGCTTTACAGGTGGGTTGACTTTTTTAGGTGGGGGTTGGAAGGGTTTTGCCCACAAGGATGTGTGCTGTTGCCTAAAGGAGTATATTTTTATTTATAATTATTACACAAATTTATTTGTCCTATAAAAGAAAATAAAGCATA
The DNA here is from genome assembly GCF_902728285.1 of Clytia hemisphaerica. Classification (NCBI taxonomy): domain Eukaryota; kingdom Metazoa; phylum Cnidaria; class Hydrozoa; order Leptothecata; family Clytiidae; genus Clytia; species Clytia hemisphaerica. Next base: position 119,982 of record NW_027104152.1, read on the forward strand.
GTTTTGTTAACAGAGTCTTTTTTCTTCTAATCCATTCAGTGAAACAAAAAAGAAACAGGGATTTCACTCAATTCCGAAAGGTAAAATCTATTTTTCAGAATTTTTATATTAATTATACTATGAAAATATACACAGCGAATTTATGTTGCTGCAATATTGTTGAAAGGAAAAAAGTTCTGGTTGATCTCCTTTTTTTTTGTATCTGCATATTCCCTTTTCTTTAATTTAAGGAGCAACGTAGAAAACAGCCTGTGGGACAGGAGTTTTATCGAAAACCCTCAAACAATAAGGTATCTTGATAGAGTTCTGTAAATTTGATTTGTTACTTTTTTTTTGATTTGATACTTACTTTTGTTACTCTATTTTTGCATGGCTTTAAATGGATTATTAACCTCGGTAGCCTGTTATGGACACACGTGTCCTCGGTTAATATTTTCCCAGAGAGCTGGTCTTAATAATCCTTATTAAGAGATNTAAAGTTTTCCACCAAGGACTTTCCGATCTCAACTCCCTCTAGGTGTAAAAAGTCTGGCTGGATGAGTAGACCAGAGAGAGTCTATTGCGCTACTGCGATTGAGTTCTCACTAAGAAGGTTGCTAAATTCCTCACATGTTTTTATCTTTTATAGATTGAACTAGTCAAGGGAACTGGCATATATTTGTCCAAATCTACTGTGTGCACTGCACATTTGAAACCCAAGGTTGGGAATTGCGTGCCATACCTTATGAAAAAGTAAGCAGTATTAATTTTATCTACACTCAGTGTAAAGAAGCCTTTTATTATTAAACTTTTCAATACTAAAATGATAAGCTCTGGCATCATGAAATGTCTAGAAAATACTTCTTGCAAATTTGAATGCCCAAATCGAAAGCATAAATTCTACATATTTGTTCGGCAGACAATTGAAATATTGAATATTCCAAGATTTGTTGATTTCGGCTACTAGTATTATGTTAATAGATATTTTTTAATGTAATTTCTGGAAGGATTTTGTATCTACTTTTGTCTTTTAGGCTTTTCTCCCAAGAAGAACTGATGACAATGAGTCACAAGGGAGACGATGGCAATGATCAATTTCCCAAGGACGTCATCAGTGCTGTAACTGGTAATTGAATTTTTTTTAAAGAAGATCAAAATTTGTGCTTACAGTAACGCCACTTACTAGGGTCCTAAAACACTAATAAAATATGGCTTTCTCCAATGTCTTCTGAGATTACATCACGGACCCAGCAGCTGATTGGTTGCAAGTGACGTAAAATTTGTCAATACGTCACTTGCAACTAATCATCTGTTGGGTTCGTTGAAGACATTGCAATGGTGCATATCATGAATAGGGTGGGTGGAATATAAGCAGGGAGTGGTAGAAAAATCATAAAATGAGTGATTTTGGGGTAATATTCCCAAAGACTCTTACTTAGGAAAATGAAGGTTTTAGCACTTTCATAAAATTGGGGGTCATTATATAGTGACATTGGGGTGATTTTTTTCGAAAAATTGCAAAATAAATACAATACAATTAAAGCTCACAAGAATAAATACAAAAAGAAAGTTAGTTCTTGATGGTTTAGTTTTCAATGTTATTTTCTTTTTATATGAAATAGAGGTACTTTCTTTCACATTATTTCCTCAAGATCTAGATCTTAAGGAAACATTCACGAAGTTTTCCTTATTTTTTTCAGTTTTCGTGAAAGAGCTCTTCTTTGACACTGAAAGCAGGTACAGCACTAAACAGGTCCCTATCACGGAAGAGAGGGTACATAGATTATGTACATCATTGGTCCAATCGGCGCGAACCTACTTCAAAGATGGCAGGCCTTGGGTCACAAAATCCGAGGCTGAAGAAGTGATTTAAAGTGGATTCCTATTAGGAAGTGGTTAGAAACTATCTACTAGGGAGGATGGTGGATGTTTTGAAAAATCCCAAAAAAATTTTGCACCCCCTCCCCTAAACTGGAAAAAAGTTTTGAACCCCCTTAAGAGCCCCAATAATTTTTCGCACTCCCCTTACTGGAAAAATTGTTGGTCCGATGGGAGAATTTTTTTTTGAAAATCAGGTACTTGAGACCATTGAGTATAAAGCCCGGAAGGTGCTAGGGCAGAATCTCTTAGATGGGAAATGAAGCCACTTCCTATCCAGAACCCCAGCGCATGATTTTTCACACAAACGCTGGATAGAAAAAGAATTTGTCGCTAGATTTCAAAAAATGTAGTACTCATTAACAAGAAAACTGCTTGATACAATATAATCTTTTGTTTTGACAACTCTTTTTTCGAAAAAGTACTTTTTCAAACCACTCTGAGCTGTGAGAGGCACTAATCTACCTCTCCCACTTGTGTCATAATGCTACAAACTCAAAGGGCAAGGCGATGATGCCCCATGATGAGACAGATTTGTTGATTAGACTTCCTACATTGGAACTTGGACCCCCCCAGAATCCTCCACCCCCTTTAGTAGATACTTTCTGATCACTCCCTTATTTTTATATTCTCAATTTTGTTCTCATTTTATTTTATACTAAAATTTGCAGGGGTTGAGTCACTAAAATGAAATTAAGAGAGAATCTATATATAGCATTAGGGTGCTTTCCCATGAGGGGATGCAAATGTATGACTCTATGCAAAAAACATAAACAATATCCTGAAAGTTTTACTCCCTCTCTGTTAATCATAAGTTTATTTTCATTGTCTGTCTTTTGGTTACTCTCTTGTATATACTAAATAGGGGGGTTTGGAATAAGTGGGATGGTTGGAAAAAATCTCAAAAATCAATAAACACTAGGGAATCTCCTGGATGGGAAACTTAGTCTAATACAGTAAAATAAGGGTGGGTTACAAAGGGAAATTCAAAAAACATATTCCCAAAGATTAGTAAACTGCAAGCCAGGTTGGAATAAGAATGCTTATTATGGGGTTATTGGGAATGCAAAAGTATTTTAAAATGATATTTATAGTATAAAAAAATTTACACATTAATAAATATTATATTAATTCTATCAACTTTTAATCAATTAATTATTTTCTTGTTATTTGTTCATATTTAGCTACCTCGAATTTTGGAAAATTGCTTAAGAATTTCCAATTTCCGAATTTTGCCAAAAAATTTTCATACTCAAGAAAATTTTCTATCACTTCTATAAGTCTCCATTTTTCCTCATTATACCCTTTTTGCTCCTTTTTCGAATGGACCCAATTTCCCAAATCTTTCATGTCAAAAATATATTTCTTTATTCCTTAACTTAGGCTTTAATGAGTTTTGAAGATACCAGTTTATTTTAAATAACATTAAGGACAATGGACTAATCAAGCTTGAAAATACTTACATTTCCACAATAAGCAATCTTTCCTGCACTATTTACCTTGATACATGTTTTATCATTTCTTCTTTCTTCTCTAGATAAAAAAAAAGAATTAATACAAAAACTATTAACAGTCAACTGTGTTACGCGGAGACAATTGGTCTTTTTAAACTGTGTCCGTAAGTGCATTTTCCTATTTTTTCTCATAATTCCCTTTGAATCGCGGGTGGCAACTATAGGTCTTCCTGTATGGTGACTGTCTTGATGTGTGGATAACTTTAGGTCGGCACAAATGCATCCAACATTTTCACACTTCTTCTTTTGGCACTTTACTGTAGAATCTCTTTCATTTGAAAATAGCAGTGTATAGGCTTTTCTATTAATGCAGGTTTTCTTTCCTATGTCAAACATATACAATATTTTTTGTATTGAAAATAAATTTGTTTTTCATACAAGGCGTCCAAATTTTGGAAACATTGATTTGGGCTAAAGGGTGACCTTAATGGAAGAAATTTGGGCGGGAATTTAATTTGGCTGATGGGCCAAAAAGCTTTTTCAGAGGGAATTTAATTTGGCGGATGATGGTTTTCAAGGATTAAAATAAATGTGAAAATGTTTAAAATAACCCCTTTTATGACCTAAATAGTGAAAAATCGAGCACTATTTGGGAAAATTTAAATTTGGGAATTTAATTTGGCGGATGGCAGGAAAAGTTAAATTTCCACCAAAATTTCTTCCTTTAATGTAATCCATTTACAATCCATAATTTGATTCATATGCATTCTGAGCTACATTCCAAAAGCACTTCGTGAATTGCTTATGAATTGTACGTTGACATGCATTTGGATGATATATTGGATCATAAATGAATTACCTCATTCTATAAAGCCTGATTGTAATCCAGTTGTGATCCAATGAGTATAATTCAAATATGGTTCAATGAAACACATTTGACTCACCTTATTGGATTACGTTTGAATTACTTCCTTATAAAAATAGAGCAAGTGATTCAAATACATTCTAAATGCTCTAATTCAAATCTAATTCAAAAGCAGTTCACGAACTGCTTTTGAATTACTTGTTGACTGCAAATGGATTATTTTCTGGAATGTATTTGACGCTTATTTGAAATACCTTTGAATTATATAATCCGAATACAATTCACGTTCGTAGGGGAAACATCAAAGAGTCAAACTTTGAAGAGAATTCTTCCCTTTAATTTTGATTTCATCGTGTTTAAGCCACTTCCCAACATCCAAAGGACTTTAAATGCGTTCAGCAAACAGCTAAACCGGCGTGCGACGCCGGGCACCGGCTAGTCTTTATATTAATAGCCGTAGTCTGTATGTGTGTTTGTTTTTTGTGTGTCACTTTCGTTTTCGCAAGGAATGTTTTGTTCTTTTAAAAGATGACTTTTGCTTCTTGCTCCAAAAAGTTAAAATTTCCTATTTTTCCGATTCTTAGTGGGACTGTAGTGGCACCCTTAAGGTAGGGGGGACGGAAGTCGGAAATGTCGAACGCGACAAAATCGGCGCGCGGGAAAAAAAGAGCTAAGAAAAGGTTTAGAAAGGTTTAGAAAGCCATATATCAAAGTTAAAAATAGATATTTACTTACTTTTTTTTTTAAACGCAAGAGAATTTACTTCTCGTCTTAATGCAAAAAAACAGAAGTCTCTAACTGCTTTCGTTCGCCAGCTATTAATGTTTTTGTTGAGTCGGCTACCATCTTTGTTGACAAAAACCCCACGGCACCGGATTTTAACGTTACCAGCAGTTACTATTATCTAAATTACGAATGAGCAGTTCGGTCTCGTAACAAACGCGGTTTTCTCAAATGGAAAGAAGAACAATAGGGCTTTCTTTTGATACCGTTCGCTAGATGGGGTCACTGTTCGTCTTCCTTTCAGCACAAATTTAAGAATTAAATCCGTTATTTTTCTGGGAATCAAAGAATTTTTCATATGGTGTAAGGTAACAGGAGAAAGCTAAAAGCTTCTTCTGTCTCACTGTGAAGTTATTTATCGTGCATTTCCAGCTGCTCATTCGTAAATTCAAGATTTGTACTGGTGGGTAAGAGACTTTTTTCCACTGAAATATTTTCCGCGAAAAAACTTTTCTCCTCAAATATGACGTAAGTAATTAAGTTTTTCTATCGTTTCATTGGTTAAAAGTTATCTAAAATGGCGGCCTCAAACGTAAACAATACTTTTTGTAGAGAGCATATTAATAAAATTTTGTGTGATAAAGAGCTTCCTGAATATTGGGGCAAAGACAGTAAGGTAACTTTTAGGATGCTTTCTGAAATCTTTTCTTATCTTGATGAAAACCGTTTATCTAATAGTGGTAGTTTGGTTTCAATTTTGGATGTTCTTTGTGGTAAGGAGACATTGCCGATAATAAAAAAGCCTTCTAACTTTATTCGCAAAATGAAGCTCTTTATGAGAAAAAACAGTAACTGTCTTGATAACTATGTGAAGGATCTCTATGAGAGTGATGGCAAAACTTCTTTCTACATTGGTCCCTTATGTAGTAGATTTGGGTTGACTTCTGAAAAGATAAATCCGAATGATTCAAACTGCTTGAAAAATTCTTTCGAGGGAATTGTTGTCAATCGAAATGAAAATGCAATTAGTAATGGGTTGCTGCTAGAGCTGAAATCTTTCTGTCTAAGTCATGGATTTTCTTGGGCCAAATTTCATCAATGTGTTTCTCAGCTCTTTCCTGAAGCTGAAGTTCAATTCAATTATAATTCTCTTGACAAGTTTAGAAATGCGATTAAGTTACTTATCAGTAAAAGAGAGTCATTGAGACTGAAAAAATTGGAAAACTTTTTGAATGAACCCTTTATTTTTCCCTATTCTAATTCAAAACAACAGGTTGATGGAAAAGAAAAAATTAATGAGACAGTCGAATACCGAGAGCTCGATATAACCATTTACACTTTGTTGGATAAAATTGAAGAATTAGAGTTGAAAGTTTTTAATATCTGCGAAGCTCTTCGAGAAGAGAGTAGAGACAAACTCCAATGTTTGACTGAAATAAAAATTTTAAAAAGAGAAAGTGAGAAAACCTCCTTAGATTTAAGCAAAGCATTGTCCAAACTCTCTCATTTGTCTGCCAAAAATGTTAACAAATGTATTAATCGTCAAAAGAAAGAAAAAGAAAAGTTGAGCGAAGAGCTTTCTCAAAATAAAGACCATATAAGTGCCCTTGAATCTTCCCTTGAAATGCAATCTTTAGAGCATGAAAAAGCATTTTCTCAAAATAAAGACCATATAAGTGCCCTTGAATCTTCCCTTGAAATGCAATCTTTAGAGCATGAAAAAGCACTTTCAAAACTCAACGAGAAACTTCAAAAAACATTGCAAAAATCAACCAAATATAGAAGGCAAAATTATAATTGGAAAAACAAGGCAAAATCATTACAAAAAAAACTAGATGAAACCAGTGATGATGGGTTTCAATCCCATTCTAAAAATCTTACAGCTGAAATAAAGGACTTAAAAGAAGAAATTAAATACCTCGAGTACGAAAAACTTAAGGTTGAAGAAGAGCTTGAAAGTTTTATGAACAATGACGAAATCAGGGTCTTTGAAAATGGTCGATACAATAGTGACATAAGAGCAGTTTATGAGGATTTACTATGTATGGGTGTGTACTAGGAATGTGAAAGAGGTTGTAAGAACAGTCTTGAAAAATATTGCCAAGAGAAATGCCCCAGTACTTCCAGGTCAAACCTTTGCAAAGGGGATGCTCCTGGAAGCTCGATGCTTAGCTCAGCAACATTTAATGTACGAATTATCTGGAGAACTTATTTCGGATAATGAAAACCTAACAAATTTTTCTAATTTGAATACTCTTCATTCTGATGGCACTTCAAAAAAAGGTCGCTCTTATTTAACATATGATATTACAACAAAAAGTGGGAAAACTCTAAATGCAGGTCTTCGAGAAACATCATCTGGGGATGCTGAAATGCAATTGAAAGTTCTACAAAGAATCTTTGATGATTTGTCTATAAAGTCCTGTGACAAATCCTTTAGCAGTAAAGTATTTGGCTCTATAAAAAATCTTATGAGTGACCGCAGCAGCACTCAAAAAAGTTTAACAACCTTTTTAAAGAATATAGAACAAGTGTCTTACCACAAATTAAAGAGGGATGGGATACCCTGCCTGAAAAAGAAAGAGCTAAACTGATGAGAGTGAATGAATTTTTTTGTGGACTTCATTATTTGGTCGGCCTTGCTGATCAAGCTGAAGCTACTTTAAAAATTTGGGAGGGTTTACTGTATGATAAAGACAAAAAAGTGGGTTCCCTTGCTCATGGTGGGTATTCAAATGGAGAATCAGGTTGTACTCGCACTATCAGGACAGTTTGTAAATCTGTCCAAGAAAGGGGCTGCGACAAGAGTGGTCGCATGGTTCAATTCTCCACCTATCTACAAAGCGAACATAACATTTCTGAAATTCCCCTCTACCCTTTCTTGGGAAACAGATTTAATATATTATTTTTAAATGGTGCTGGGGTATTTCATTTGCATTCATTATTAGAAGCTTTTTTTGCTGACTTTTACAATGAAAACAAGCTTTTAACTGCTGTCTACCATGACTTAAACGTTTTAGCTTATAAGGTAGGTTGTAGAGCGTTAGGGCTGATACACAAAAAGGTAGCGGGTCCATTTTGGAGACAAATGGAAGAATCTAAAACTGCTCTTAACATGTCAAAGAATTACCAAAGCATGGTCAAAAAGTTTGAAGAATGGAGTGTCGATTCGTCTGATTTTTTATTTGGCTCCGCTAGCCTCTTTCCAAAACACCTTCATAAAGATGCTATTTTTGAATCTTTGACTTCTCAATTTGAACATGATGAGTCCATGACAAAACCTTTGCTTGAAATGATATTTGCCAGTTTCACAGTTGTCTCTAAAAGAATGTTAGTAGACCATTTCGTAGGAGGCAGATATGATGATCCTTCGGAGGAAATTAGTCAAGAAGCAGTCTCTGTGCCAACCTCCAATGCTCTGAATGAAAGAACATTTGGCATGCTTGATTGGCTTAAACGTTCAAAACCTAAAGCGCTTGACATGGTTTATGAAGGTATCATCATGTTCAATTTGAATAAGACAAAAGTCTGGAGAAATAATCTGTCTAAATTAGATCTTGAAGTGGTTATGAAAAGAGCTAGAACAGATGTAAAAGAGCAAAAAAAAAAGCTTTATTTCCAAAGAAAGCAACAGATTCACAACGAAAAAGTAGGAAAATCTAAACAAGTAGCACTGGAAAAACAAAGAAAAGCAGAAAACTTAGCATCATTGAAGGAACAATAACCATTCAAATTCAAGAGAAATGTAATGGATTGTGGACTGACAAAAAAACTATAGAAGAGGAATTAGGCAAACTTGAATCTTTTAAGAGCAAGAGAAAATCATTAAAGATCCAACTGGACTTTCGAAAAACTGTTCTCCAAATGAATACATTATGTGATAAATCTCTTTTCTTTCTCACATCACAAGGAAAAAACAAAAGCATAGAAGAACTTAAAATCAACCTTCTGAAAATTATTGAAGAAAAGGAAGTGGAAAAAAATGATGTACACAAATCTGTGGATCTTGACTTTTCTGAGCCAGTTATCTTGTCAAATGAAATTGTGAGTAAGAGAAAAAAAGAAATACTAGCAGATGGGGAAAAAATAAACAGGGAAAGCAAAAAGCAAGTGCCAAAAGTCAACCCAAAAGTAAAAAACGAATTGCAACAAATCCTAAAAATAATATCTCTAAGAAGCAAAAAGTTGTTAAGAGTTCTGAATTACTATCACCAATAATATCTGTTCCTTCTGATTTGATTGGAAAACTTGTAAATCATAACACTGAAAGAGACGGGGAACTTGGGTGGCATAAGGGTGTAGTTATTCGGCAGGAAGTTATTCGCCGTCACCCGGCGTCGCACCCGCCGAGTAGAGTGTTGTTGAACACATCAAAAGCCCTTTGGATGCATAATTGGCATTCATAATTTCCAAAAATATCAAAAAGAAAAAAAATCGTTATGCCAGGAAATTGCTTAAAAAAACTTTCGATTGAGGCGAAAATATAAAAATGTAGTGTTTCCGGAAAACAGCCGGATGAAAAATAATGATTTTATGACCCGGCCGCAGACTATGGGTTCATATATAGTTCATCATAAAAAAAAGTAAAGTTGGAGCATTCAAGCTATCAAAGTAGTTATAAAGGCACGTGGAAGAAAATGTCCAAATTCACAACCAAAATTTTTCCACGTTTTAAACGCATGTGGAAGAAAATGTCAAGTTTACTACAAAAGTGAAAGTTTTCCACATTTTAGACGCACAGGGAAGAAAACGTCCAAATTCACAACCAAAAGTTTTCCACGTTTTAAACGCACATGGGAGAAAATGTCAAGTTTACGACAAAAGTGAAAGTTTTCCACATTTTAAACGCAATGGGAAGAAAATGTCAAATTTCACAGCAAACAGCCAAAAGTTTTCCACGTTTAAAACGCACGCGTAAGAAAATGTCCAAATTCACAACCAAAAGTTTTCCACGTTTAATAAAATGCATTTTAAACTACCAAGGGATATTCAATCATTAATCAGTAAATTCCGCTTAGGATTTGAATTTTTACTTACAGTTCTTATCCAACCACAACCATTTGGTACATCTACCATCCATTCTGACAACCATCATAAAAAGTGAGTTCAAACTTTTTTGATGTTGCAAGTATTTAATTTTTCAAATAGACCTAGCATGGTCAGATTTATCCACAAATGTTGCGTCCTTGTTAGAATTTGTGTAAATATACAGCCAAAATTGAGATAAGTTTGTTGTGAAAATTGATAAAGTGTCCTCTTTTTCAAGAATTCAAGAGATTGCATTGCATCTCTCATGCCACACCAAACGAAGCATCAAATCCAGCAAAGAATAATAAAACTTCATCATCAACCATTTCTTGTAACAATCACACAAAAATCAAATCAATTCAACTCATTAAAGCATCATAAAAACCAAAGAAAAATAGCAAAAGAGCAGTAGCAACCAGTTGTTTATTTTTGCCGCCATCTTTTATTTCGGCTGTTAGAAAGCAGTATGGTCCGATCAAAAATACGCTTCGGAACCGGGCGACGTTTCCCGTTCGGCAAGGAACCGTAGGGATGTTTTCCGGTGACGTGTCTCAAACGAAACGTACTCCGCCTCGAAAAAAGAACAGTGTACTGTTTTCCCGCTCGGAGCTCGATCTAAAAAGAGACTTGGAAAAAAATCCATAATGGCTTCCCCACGGCTCATAGAAAATTAGACTCGATCGATAGAAAAATAATATCTCTAAGAAGCAAAAAGTTGTTAAGAGTTCTGAATTACTATCACCAATAATATCTGTTCCTTCTGATTTGATTGGAAAACTTGTAAATCATAACACTGAAAGAGACGGGGAACTTGGGTGGCATAAGGGTGTAGTTATTCGGCAGGAAGGGCGAGGAGTTAAAAACCCTAAATTTCTCATTCAATATCATTTTTCTGACTCAGAGGGTAATGATACATGTATTTCAAACCTTTATGAGGACTTTCTAAGTGGTGACTTGATTCTTGCTAGTATTGTTTCCTCAGATTTCATTGATGCTAAAATACAAGTCCTTTATGAGGAAGACAACATTGATAAATGGTGGGAAGCTGAAGTTGCTGATATTGATTTGGAAAGTAAAAATTCTGCAACCCCTGATTTCTTTTCTATTATGAACTGAATGAGGAAATTGAAGATGAGATTGCAGAGAAAGAATATTTCTTAGAGCCTTTGATAGAATTATATTTGAATGGGCGTGTAAGGTTTCTTGAATGTGTAGTGGGATTACAATAATGAATTTCTAAATTTGGTGGCCACACACAAGTTTTTAAAATATTTGAAAAGGGAACCATTTTATCCCACCAACTCAGTCATTTTGGTTTCTCTATCATATTTTCTCTGTAAAGAGATACAAATAAATGAATCTTGACTTTCTTTTAAAATCACCTATGATTAAAGAAATAAAAATACATTAAGCAATGCTTGTCAAATTAACAAGCAATAATGATTCAAATTGCAATGTCATGGTGAGCTCTTCAGAAAAGCAAGGTGATATTTTAAAATTGATTTTTAAAAGTATCGATGAAATAGAGATCCATCTAAAGATGAGTTTGGTGCATAACATTCATACAGTATTTAACACAGCCCCAAATTTTGTAAATTCATTGTTAAGCCCTACCACTTTAAC
>NW_027104153.1:0-68304 GCF_902728285.1 Clytia hemisphaerica
TACTTTTATGGACCTACCTGGTTATGCATTTAACAAATATAATTGATATCTACGTGAGCATGACCGTTAAACAATCATTCAGAACAAAAATAGTGACGATCTATTAAAATTAGTCGTTTGTTTCTTATAGAAAAAACGTTTAGAAACCAAAATTTCATGCTCTTAAAATAATCTTTCATATTCAAGACTTCGTGAGCAAAAAAACATATATCTAATAAAACCGGAAAGTAATTTGACTAAGAACATTGATGTATGCTTATTAATAGTAATTCTTATAGATAAACATGCGTTTTTTGAGCCAACAAATTTTTTTTGCAAAAATCTGCTTGAGCCATCTTTTACCTATGATGGTACCCTACTTTCATACAAAAAATCTGAAAAAATTAATGATTCAATTTTTCACAAAGTCTAAAAAACCCGTTTTTTAGCCGTTTTTTTGGCCCAAATTTGCCCCCAAATTTTTTTTTTCGAAAAAAGGGCTCCGTCACATTTTGGCCACCACCATTTTGTACCTTTGTACCAAAAATCAAAAAATTCCTATGATTCAATCCTGAGAAAAGTTGGTAACAGACGAACTAACGAACGGACGGACGAACGGACGAACAAACACAGGTTAATTTATAGGACCTCCACCGGGGTAGGTCCAAAAAGGTACTCAGACCGCGTCGGTGACGGGTGCCTAGGGTGAAAAATACTTTCCTGAAAAACTGTTTTTTTGGCTTTTCTCGAGATTTTATCATTAGTTTTTTCTTATTTTTTACTTAAAGATGCGTATTAACAATGCCCAAAACATGGCCGAGTCCGATTTTTGAGAAATTTTTTTTCCTGCCGAAAATTGCCGTTTTTCTGGATTTTCTTTGGACTTCTTCCTTATAATTGGTTGTTTTTTCATTCAAAAACATTATTAATAGCAATGCCCACCATCAAGCATGTTTCAATTTTCAATGAAATTGATTTTTGAAGCCGGAACTATTTAAAAATCGCCGGAACAACCTTTTTTCGCCGGAAAGACAGTATTTCTTGAATTTCTCGAGCTGTACTTTACATTTTTCATGAAATTTTGCTCACTGATGCAAAATGACAATACCTAAAATACAACGGAGACCGAATTTCGAAAAAATTTATTTCCGGCTAAAAATGCTGGGAATATGCCGGAAAAACCGGTTTTTTGACATTTTCTCGAATTTTCATCATTAGTTTTCTTAGATTTTTTACACAAAGATTTTTACGTATGCTCAAATTATGGCAGAAGTCGATTTTCGAGAAAAATTATTTTCCGGTCTGAAATGCCGGAAATATGCCGTTTTTGCATGATTCATAATGTTAATAAAACTGATTTTTATAGCTGGGACTTTCTAAAAATTGCCGGAATCTCCAGAAAAACCGAAAAAACAGTTTTTCTTGAATTCTTTCATAACATGGCTGAGTCTGATTTTTAAGAAGACCATCATTCAATTGTTAATAAAACTGATTTTTGCAACCTTCTATTTCTCTCCCCCCCCCCCCCCCATCAACAATCGATGATGAAATTTAAGGCGTTATGTCTTCGCTAAACGCTATATTTTCTGACTTATTGTTTTCATTATTCTCCTTATTGCTATCCAACTTTCATCATCAGGTAGGTCTATTTAGCATCTAGCTTGTTTTGTTTTTTTTAGGAGGGGGGTTTTCAGAGGTACAATCTCCAACACTGGTAATTAGGTCCTTCTGTTTTTTTTTTAATTTGACCATTTTTCAAACCCCTCCCCCGTGTATCAAGCATCTGAGAGTAATACGCTTGGATATGCGGTGATTTGCAAAACTATTGAAATTATTATAACTAATTAGACTTAATCTAATTAAGAAATCAGAATGAATTTTTTTTTATTCCCTAACTCATTTCTATAATTATTATTTACACCCACTTAAAATTATATCACCCACTTGGCGTAAATACACTTATCCTAAATTTATTGCCGACCCAAAAAAATATCAGCGTTTTGATTGGTCGAGAGCATCGAGATATTTGCGATATTTCATATTACTTTAGTCTGGAAATATGACCGGGTTGACTTTTGGGGGACTGGGTAAGCGGCGGGAGAAAAATCAAAACAAAACAGTCGAAAAGAACTGACCTTCGGAGAAACTGACTTGGGAATCAAAGGGAAAAACGCAACAAAAATATGTTCAGATTAACTTTTACTTTGGAGTTCTTCCATAAAAGACACTAAAATCAAATCTGATGAACTAAGAAATTATAAAACTACTTGACACCAGCCAAATATTTTCAACTTTTGGCAAATTTGTCCGTGTGGTAACCAAACAGTTTTTTATCAATGCATACAAAATAACTTGAGATTCTTGAATACTTGCCAATAAAATTTCTCATAACATAACAAGGGAAGTGTAATGTCTTGTATTAAACCAAATGACGAGTGATTTTTATAAAAGTTCTCTCCTAATTCTCTTTCTCGACAACAACGTACGCCCTTGACTTTTCAACTCAACAATCATTACATCTTCCTTCTGAAATTCGAAACATTTAGAGCTTGACGATAATCAAGAAAGTATCCAAATTGTTTTGCTGTTGAAAAAATGTTGTTCTTTAACCATTATTACAAGCATACATTTCCATCGTGGGACTCCTTTCCTCTGCTATTCTTTTCCATGGTCATATGTCATTGAAACAAAAAAAAGACTGAATGTTATCAATCTGATTAATCCAATGATGGAGGGTTTCTTCTTCATCGAAACAATACTGTACATCATCTGCATTTTGAATTATCAATCTAGAAACTTTCAAATACATCTCTGAAAAATCTGCAACTTTTCAAAACAAAACTTCTGGATCGAAAATGATCGAAAAGTTTTGTTTCAAAACTTACTTCCGCCTTCTTCTGCTTCTGCGTTCGAACAAAAACATTCGATAACTTACCGCTGAAAATATTCACACAAAATATTTAATATTTCTCGTATTGCACTCGAAATCATGCGATAACTAGTACTTATTGTTTATCTCTCCGGTTTGAAACGAGAACTTTTGAAGCTTTTTTTTATAAAAAGTCATTCTGAAAATTTGAGATCGAAACCTTTTCTGTTCCTTTTTTTATGACTGTTTTAACTCATTTGTTTTTACTGTCAAACATGTCTTAAAAGATATTTTATTTTATTCTACCGGGCCTCGTTTCTATTCCGTTTCCATGAGATACTTTGAAAATTGAAATATCTCAAGAACCGGAGAGCAAGAGCCATTATTATTAAAATTTAGCTTGTGAAAATAAGTATATACTTAGGTATAAGGCAATACACGGGTTTCGAAATAGATGTTAAACATCTTAAATAAAAAGAAATCTTTTAAATATGAATAAAAAATCTTTTGAATGAATAAAAAGAGAAATTTGCAATTCACGTTTTATTACAGTAGAACATCCAAATTTGTGAAGCTTTCGGATGTTCTTAACTTTTTAAGTTTTAAGCCTAAAAATGTTCTTAACATGTTCTTATTTTCACTATTTTGCGATTAACAGGAAAAAAATTATTGATTCCCTAGCCTAGGGATTGTTTATTTTCAGATGTGGTTTTTTATTCGATCACATTAGTCTAGAATTTTTGGTTCGGGAAATTAAGGAAACTAGGGAAATCTATTTTCCCATGCTGGAAGTGTATTACCAATGTGTTAGTGAAAACAGATTTCCACATGTGGAAAACTAATATTTTTAACATTCTAGGTTGCCCATTCAGAATTGCATCGGGAAATTAAAAATTCCAAGTTTTTCTAAACTGATTATGGATGAGTCGGGAAAAGAGAGATCACGAGTTTTGGAAATGATTACTTTCTACAAGCTAGGGAAAGGAAATATCACGAATTGTGACCTTGCTTGCCTTATTCTATTCTTTCTCTGGATCGGGAAATGTGATTTCTTTAATTAGGGAAATAAAATGTCCCAGATTGGGAAATTCGATTTCCCAAACTCTATAATTTGAGTGTATCCTTTAAACAATTAATTAAATCAGAACTTATTTTTCAAACCTTAAGACAATTCAATCAAAAAATTTAAACTGTCAGAAATTAGAGCCTAAGTTCGGGAAATTTTTTTTAGGTTAGGGAAAATTGTTTTCCCTAACTTGTATTACGCATGCGTGAGAAAAAACCACAAGTGATTTTTCACTCAAAAGTGTTCGAGTCGTGTGTAAAGCAAACCATTATAAGGGTGTATTCGATCAGTGTGTAACACAACGCTAAAGGTGAGGCGCCCCGCCAGGGCGGCATCATTCGTTCGCAATGGACTTGCGTCGCAAGGGCTCAGTGGATCGGTGAGACGGGTTTGAGGTCATTACGTTGGCTCTCTAGTGCAGCTCCACTGTTGTGACAAAAGTGCCGGGATTCTCAAAGTAGCGCAAGTACATGTCAGAACGAATGAGAGCTATCGAACCAATGCTCACAGAATGATCGAATACATTTAATTATTTTACCAGCTTTCTATAAATCAGGATTTAATTCGTGAATATGGGTAACCCTATGGGGTTTTATTGGGGTTCGCTCAAGAAAAGCACTTTTCAACAATAGGGAAATTCAACATCCCTAGGTAGTCATAAGATCGGGAAATTTCATTTCCATAACTAGGGAGCTGTTGCACCTTCCCTAGTTAGGGATTGGTTAGGGAAAAATCTAGATTTCCAGATCTGGAAATATACATTTCCATAGCCTCGGGAATCAAAATTTTTTCCTGTGTAATTTTGTCCATTTCCCTAAGAAAGTAGCTGTGTTAGGGTCCGCAAAGCCTTAAAATGTTCTTTACTTGTTCTTAATATTTAAGCCTTATGTTCTTATATAGTTTGTTATTATATAAAAAAAGTGCATCTGGATTTTGAATTAGATATTTGGGCAGCTTTCGCTTTGATCTCATGAAATTTAAGGAAAAAAAATAAACAACTAAACAAAGCAGAAAGTGGCCATGCGACGAGCAATTCTACATTAAAGGAAGAAATAGAAAGGGCAGAGCCCCCTAAGACAATTTTTCAACATTGATTTGATGGGAAATTACAAAAACATATCGAATATTTTACTTTTTCTATCATTTATCAATCATCTTCCTCATGTTTAGTTGTATTTTGTCATTTTTGCGTAACTTTCAGTGCAATTATTATGAATATTTGAAAATGCGCGACACACAGGGGATGCGGGCGTACAGTGGGACAAAATGTCGATTTGCGTACGTGCATGCTGGACACGTGACAACTATGCAGTGCCACCGAGTTTCGGTCCAATATTTTACCCTAACAAAAAATCCTACTGGGTCTGTGAGAAAGGGGTGTTTATTTCTTTAATGTATTGAATTTAAGAAAGAAACATATTTTGAACGAATAAAAAGATTTTAATACCCGTGAAAACAAGTTAGCAAGTTCATAAATGATTAGAAAGATTAGGGCTAAATATTTATCAATGTAATCGGAGTAAAGTTTTGGAGGAATATTGGGAAGAGCTCCTGTAAAGTACACGAACACAGTGTTTGTCAGTAAAGGTTTAACCTTCACACTTGGCTTTTGGTGGGTAATCACAGTAAGTTAGTAGGTTATTTTAATTATTTTCTCATAATGATGTTGTAATCATATAATTAATTGTAATTAAACAACTTTATTTTTGCTGCTACCTATTCAATTCCAATTACATTTAATTTACACTAGAGAGCAAGACATTTTCATTATTCATATATAAATGCAAAGTTACACATTATGATTTAAATCTCATTTTATCCTTCAACTTAGTGTGTCACATTCAGTTTATATACTTCGTGCAGACAGGTTGACAGCTGAAAATCGCGTTTGGTTTTTTTTATTATACTTTTTAAGTGATTTTGAAAATTATATTTGAAACATAAAAAGTCATCAGATGTGTAAGCAAAAATCAAATAAGTTTAAAAAAATGTGTATGTGATGATTTTGAATTTTTTATATGGTAAAACATTTTTTTAATGTTTTTTATAATATGAACGATGTTAATCACTTCAGTGTTGAAATCGCTTTTTACTGTTGTTAAGGTTATTTTTCTTCTAGTTATATATTTCATGTTTATTAATAACGAGTTTTCTAAAATGAATGATGTTAATCACTTCAGTGTTGAAAATCGTTAGCTATCTTTTTTCGTAGATCTATTTTGAATAATTATATATTGTTTTGAGGTTTTTTATGTTTGATTACATATCATTTGTATGGTGATAACTTTAAAACAGTTTAAAATTATTTTTTTAAATAGGAACGATGTTAATCACTTCAGTGTTGAAAATCGTTGGTTATCTTTTTTGTCAAACATTATTTTGAAGATGATACATTCTTTTGAGGGATTTTAATGTTTGATTTCATAACTTTTAAATGGTGATCATTTTAAAACAGTTTAAATTTATTTAAAATAAAGGAACGATGTTAATCACTTCAGTGTTGAAAATCGTTGGCTATCTTTTTGTAAATTGTACATTAAAAAGAACAATTAAATTTGATAAGTATCATTTTGTTTAAATCAATTAAAACCCAACTCATAAGAACAAATCATAACTTAAGATGTCTCTGTTTCTCTATTCTCATTCAATTATAAGACACGATGAAATATTGTTAAAATTAAACCTTGCGAGGGATAAAATTTCAAATTTCTGTAGTGAAGGATATACTTTTCTTTGTTGTATAGATTCGGATAAGCTTCTTGATATTAGGTAGTTTGACTTCATCTGTTGATTTTACGCCAATCAATTTTAACTGTGTCGGCGAAAGCATATCAGGGGTGACTTATATCTGCTCTGGTGCCAGTGGGTAGTCTGCATGTTGGTCATGTAATGAGGTGCTCGTTTGGTTTCGTTTCATCGAAATGATCAACACCCTTATGGTTTGCTATCCATGTCCTCTCGTCGAACAACTATCTCATCCAAAAGTTCCATCAACATATCATTTCGAAATTGTTGATGGTTGTTCTCTTGGACAGGAAGAGGATCGAAATTTTGATTTACATCTAGATACGGTGGAACAACCATCTCTTGATTACCATAAACTACATTAAAAAGAAAAAACAAAATCTAATAAGTATCATTTTGTTTAAATCAAATAACTCTACTCAGATTTAAAAAATAATAATAATAATAAAAAATGAATAAATCCAGGATTATAAAAAGAAACTAAAATTGTTATGACATTGATTGAGACAGATTTGTTAAATTTGAGAGTTTTGCTAATCTTGTAGTTTTGAAAGAAAAAAAAATTTACAATAATATAAACATGGTCAGTCTTTTAAAATTGTATATTAGAAATCATAGCTGGAAATGAAGGCAACCCCGGAATATCGATGTCGATTAATATCGATTTTGCAAGAAGAAAAAGACAAGCAAGGTTAAAAAGCTACTTGCGAAATAGCCAAACTTACGGTAATTCAGAATCTTATCAAAACGCTATATAGTGTCAATTAGATCTAATAATAAAGTAGGTAATATACTGGTAATACTTTATAGCAGTCAATTTACAATAACTAGTTCTTTTTGGTCGCTTTGGCTGCGCTTTTTGTTCGAAGTTGTCTTTGTGCACTTGTCGTCTTGCTGATCGTGATCTAAAGATTGATTTTACAAACATTAAATTTAAGAACTGACAGTTTTACGAAAATAGCATACTCTTCCTCATATTTTGCAATATAATTCATAATTTATTATAGAGAGAAGCGGAAATAGCTTTCAAACAAAGCAAAAAACTGTTCCTTTGTAGACGTTATCGTGAACAAAGTTCACTTCTTTGAAGATTTTGTCTAGGTGTATCTTGTACCAAACAATCTCGTGGTCAAGTAAATGGCCACCACCATCGGGGATAATCCATTCACGATCGGTTGACCACAGGCGGTATGACAGCTGAACCTTTTCAGAGACCATCTCAAACTTGAACGGATGGGGAACTGAGTGCTTCTCCATGGCAAATATATTGTCCTTAAACCAGCCAACGATGTCTTAAACAACAATTAAATGTCTGTCAATCAAAAGCTGCCAACATCTCTTGGACCAGCTCATTCATTGTAACAGCATCTGTTTTCTTCAGATGGCGTGAAAGTACACTGAAAACCTAAAATTAGAAAAATAGGATAAAATTCAATGTTAATTTAAACTAAAGACAAATCTAAAAGATATGCTACCGTGTCAAATTTATTCTAAAACTTTATTTTGCTGATGTCAGTATTTTCACCTTTTGTAAGTTTTGCTTTGATAACTTTTAAACTTTTTAAAGATTGAAAAAATATTTTTTTACACCCTTTGGTGACTTTCATTAGGATTTGACTAGAATACGGTCAGTGAAAAATATATTTTGTTCACTAATCAGAGGTGTCAGTTTTTTAAAGTGTGATGGTTAGAAGTTCTATTAGTATTCTGGTCAGCCTGGTTCATACCTGGTCAATTTCTTCGAGTGTGTGACCCACCATGAGGAATGAAACTCGTACATACCTAATTACCTGATCTTTTGATATCCAGGGGCAGACAGGGGCATTAAAAATAAGACGGGTATTTGATCGGACGTCTTGAAACTAAAACAAAACTTTAAAAGTAAAACTTTCTTATTCTTTTTTGCAAGGAAGATTTCTTCCGAAAATTTTTTCGAGACTTTCGAGACAAGTATTTTGTTAAAACGACTTTTTCTCAAAATTCTTTGATCCTTAATAAGTCCGATAGGCATTCATTCAAAAAGATGACATTAATAAACTTTATTGGGAAGCACACTGGTGTCTCTTCATCTTTTTTAAGCTGTCACCATGGAGTCAATTGACTCCGTTGCTATGACAAGTTTGTGAGAAAGAAAAATTATGTAACAAGAGACGATATGACAAATAATTAGACGAAATTATCTCTTTGTTTTCATTTGAAATGTCAAGTCGAGGAGAAAGGGATATTATATGAATCTGATTGGCTGTTAATGATGTAATGTTACTTTCAGTCGCGACGATTGAACTATAATCGCCGGCGATTGAACAGTCACTTACATTTGTATAAAGCCACTTCAGATTATTTCATGTTCTTCTCTTTCTCTATTCTCATTCGATCTTACTCTATCGTAAAAGGATCCATTTTTAAACAATGACAAGTGAATGAAAACAAAATACATGTTTTTTTCTATAAGCAAGTGTATGCCTCTTGGGAATATAAAAATAAAAAAAAAGACGAAAAAACTTTTTTTCTAAAATTCATTCTTGTTATAAACTAATAGAAAAAATAATAAGTCTTTTTTTATTTTTCAGTTGAGTAATGTCCATGACACAGTGTCTTTATACCACACTCAAGGATATATCTTTTATCATCGAATACTGATAAGGCTTTCTTATTAGTATGAATTGTAAACAGTTCGTGATTGAAAGAGCGTATATAGGAATAGGAAACTCGCTTATAGATTGTTTTCTCATTGATCAAAGTATCTGAAAGTTTAGATCTTTCTTTATGATGTTACCCTTGACACCCTTTTTTCCACTCGTCCATTATTGGTTGACTATGTTCATTTAGGCCCTCAACAAAACTTAAAGAGTACATTTTAGCCTTAAAACCAATAAATTCATCCAGATGTTTCCCTTCAAGCTCATCCTTAAACTTACCAATCACCTTCTCATTCTCATCTAATTGGTAGGGATGACCTGTCAGATATCCACTGAAGTCGAAATGCTCCTTGTCACTCCAAAAATCTGCTTGGAGGTCCTCTGTTTGTATCCGATATGTCAAGTTTGCATCCGTAAATAACAGCTGTGATCGTTTACCAGGATACTTTGTTTTATGTAGTTATAATTGAAGTTGTACATGTGTAGCTTACTTAGGTCGAGAACCCTGTATATACTAGACGGTTAAGAATCAACTTACTGATGGTGTTTTCGACGCTGACTAGATTCTCGTTGATGATGTTGAATCTCTTGAATGAGGGTTTAACAATGTGGGACCAGCGTTGCGGTGTTGTTAACAAGGTCGATGCTCCTGTGCTTACGAAGGTTCTCCATCGTTTTGCCAAAGCAGGAGTTGTTCATGAGTTTGAAAAATTCAACTTCGAATTTATCTCTTGCAAACTCTTGACCCATATCCACTTTTCCAATATCGTCAACTTTCTTATCCATTTCATTGAAGAAGTTCTCAACAAAGTCCAGCTCTTTCAGCTCAATTTTAGCCAAATCGGCAAAGTCCATCTCCATATTCACATTGAAATTGGATAAATCGATGTTTGGTTCTGATGATGGAATATTAACTGCTGCTACAGGTGGTTGATGAGGAACATCATCAACTATCTCATCCAAAAGTTCCATCAACATATCATTTCGAAATTGTTGATGGTTGTTCTCTTAGACAGGAAGAGGATCGAAATTTTGATTTACATCTAGATACGGTGGAACAACCATCTCTTATTTTCTATAAACTACATTAAAAAGAAAAAACAAAATTTAATAAGTATCATTTTGTTTAAATCAAATAACTCAGAAATAATAATAATAAAAAAAATAATCCAGGATTATAACTTTTAAAAGAAACTTCTCTTTCTCTATTATCATTCGATCTTACTCTATCGTAAAACGATCCATTTTTAAACAATGACAAGTGAATGAAAACAAAATATATGTTTGTATTTTTTATAAGCAAGTGTATGCCCCTTGGGAATATAAAATTCAACAATAAGATGAAAAAAACATTTTTTCTAAAATTCATTCTCGTTATAAACTAATAGAAAAAATTATAAGTTTTTTTTTATTTTCGAGTTTAGTAATGTCCATGAAGTTGTGGAAGTTTAGATCTTGCTTTATGATGTCACCCTTGACACCCTTGGCTTTTTCTACTCGTCCATTATTGGTTGATTATGTTCATTAAGGCCCTCAACAAAACTTAAAGAGTACATTTTAGCCTTAAAACCAACAAATTCATCCAGATGTTTCCCTTAAAGCTCATCCTTAAACTTACTAATGACCTTCTTATTCTCATCTGATTTTCAAAATTTAAAGATGATTTTGAATTTTTTATATGGTAAAACATTTTTTTAATGTTTTTTTATAAAATGAACGATGTTAATCACTTCAGTGTTGAAAATCGTTGGTTATCTTTTTCGTAGATCTATTTTAAATAATTATATATTATTTTGAGGTTTTTTATCTTTGATTACATATCATTTGTATAGTGATCATTTTAAAACAGTTTAAAATTATTTTTTAAAAAGGGAACGACGTTAATCACTTCAGTGTTGAAAATCGTTTGTTATCTTTTTTGTCAAATATTATTTTGAAGATGAAACATTCTTTTGAGGGTTTTTTATGTTTGATTACTTATCTTTTAAATGGTGATCATTTTAAACAGTTAAAATTTATTTAAAATAAAGGAACGATGTTTATCACTTCAGTGTTGAAAATCGTTGGCTATCTTTTTGTAAATTGTACGTCATTTCGAAAGTTTTGGGTTAGGTTGGACTTCCATCCAAAGAAGATGCCCATGGATTTTACTTTACAATTCCTAGTTCTATTATAGCAAGTCTCTAATTTAAAATTTAAATTGGCTATCCAAGCCTAAGAAAGGGATCAATTTTCAAGACGATAGCCAGATCCGTCTTCACATCCGCTCGATCATGAATAATGAAACGATAGCTTTGACACCCTTGCGCTTTTTACCTTCAATTATATCTGAAAAAGCATCTTTCAAAAGAAATTCACAATGTCACTTAGATCTTTTCGAAATGTGTACGCATTTCTTAATTCATATCTCCATTTTTACATCGAAATTCGATGGATCAACGTTTGATTCTTCAGGTGAAATGTTCTAATTATCTGCTGCACGTTTTTGATGAGGAATATCAGTGATCTCATCCAAAAGTTCCATCAGCATATCATTTTGTAATTGTTGATGGTTGTTTTCTTGTTGATGGATATTAGAAGGAAGAGGATTGATATTTTGGTTAGTAAAAGGTAAAAAGAAATATTAAGTATGTTCCTTTTTCTTTTTCGGTTTTTTAGGAGTTTGTTTGATCTCCTCATCAGGAGACTCACTCGCACTGACTACTCTGACGGCCTGTTTCTTTTTTCTCTTTCCCCTATCCACTTTGTTTTCAATCTCTATGTTTGCTCCCACGTCCAAATCATCCTTCAATTTCATTAATTTTTTCAAAGGCTCGTCAGAGTCAGATTCCGAATCAGAAGACATTGCCTTTCTCTTTAGTTTAGGTGATTTTTTCTTGGCTGTATACCCACTAAAACCCGCTTCAGAAGCATCAGACTTCTCACTTCTCTCATTCCACACAAGCTCTAGCAAATCCTTCGCAATAACCCCAGAGATAATTAGGACTTAAGGGACATACTGGCAACACCTTGGGTCACATCCTTAATCAAATTTTTCAGAGAATGCTTTCTTCTTAAATTTGGAATCGGTGTGTTCTCATGAAACATATCAAAAAAAATTTTCTCCTTAACATTTTCCCGCGTAAAAAATGTCAAGTAAACAAAGCGAGGGACAAGCGTAAAAGCCTCGGAAAATGTTGATACATAATAGATGTTAAACATCTTAAATAAAAAGAAATCTTTTAAATATGAATAAAAAATCTTTCGAATGAATAAAAAGAGAAATTCGCAATACATGTTTTATTACAGTAGAACATCCAAATTTTTGAACTGTTCGGATGTTCTTAACTTTTTAAGTTTTAAGCCTAAAAATATTTATAACATGTTCTTATTTTCACTATTTTGCGATTATTTTTGTCCAATTTCCTAAGAAAATAGTTGTTTTAGGGTCCGCAAAGCCTTAAAATGTTCTTTACTTGTTCTTCATATTTAAGCCTTATGTTCTTATAGTTTTTTATTATATAAAAAAAGTGTATACGGATTTTGAATTAGATATTTGGGCAGCTTTTGCTTTGATCTCATGAAATTTAACGAAAAAAAATAAATAAGTAAACAAAGCAGAAAGTGGCCATGCGAAGAGCAATTCTACATAAAAGGAAGACATAGAAAGGGCTGAGCCCCCTAAGACAATTTTTCCACATTGATTTGATCGAAAATTACAAAAGCATATCGAATATTTTACTTTTTTTTTCATTTATCAATCATCTTCCTCATGTTTAGTTGTATTTTGTCATTTTTGCGTTACTTTCAGTGCAATTAGTATGAATATTTGAAAATGCGCAACGCACAGGGGATGCGGGTGTACAGTGGGACAAAGTGTCGATTTGCGTACGTGCATGCTGGACACGTGACAACTATGCAGTGCCACCGAGTTTCAGTCCAATATTTTACCCCAACAAAAAATCCTACCGGGTCTGTGAGAAAGGGGTGTTTATTTCTTTAATATATTGAATTTAAGAAAGAAAACATATTTTGAACGAATAAAAAAGATTTTAATACCCGTAAAAACAAGTTAGCAAGTTCATAGAGGATTTGAAAGATTAGGGCTAAATATTTATCAATGTAATCGGAGTAAAGTTTTAGAGGAATATTGGGAAGAGCTCCTGTAAAGTACACGAACACAGTGTTGATGATGATTTGTGTTTTTATGATGGCCTTTAGACGTTGGTTGGTCTCTTTCCTTCCTTGATTGGTTCATGTTTTGTTTGGTTGGTTTGGACGTCTTGCTTCAGCTTACCGAACGTACATCTGTGTGTTTTTCCTAAAAAATATCAATATACTGAAACGAAGAAAGGGATGGAAATGGTTAGACAGTGAAGGATCTCGGTTTTGGTTCTTGTGATTTGTAATTAAAGTATACTTACTCATCCAGGTGATGGAAACATATTTATGATTTTTATGACTTGTGGTTTTCAAGAAATTAAGTTGTTTGATTTTTATGGTCTTTTTGATTTTTTAGGTGAAGTTCAAGATAGGTGTATGTGCATATATCACGATTATTTTTTTAGGATTTTTATTGGTTATTAATGATGAAATGTGGTGTTTTATGTTTGTCAAAGAGCGGATAATATTTGTAATTGATATGGTTGATGATGTTTTTTCCGTCGTTTGATGCTTTGGCGAACCAATTTTTTGCTAGTGTTGTTTTCCTATCTTGAACTAATGTTATTTTTAGTCTGGTACGCAGATCATTGATGCTGGTATTGTAATCTGTTTTGAGGATTGTACGCATGCAGTTATTTTGGCAAACTTCTAGTTTGTTTTTGTTTTTTTGAGAGATGTTAACTAGTGCTGGACTTCCGTATTCTAAAATGCTTCTACCTAATGAAAGGTATATTTTCCTTTTTG
The DNA here is from genome assembly GCF_902728285.1 of Clytia hemisphaerica. Taxonomy (NCBI): domain Eukaryota; kingdom Metazoa; phylum Cnidaria; class Hydrozoa; order Leptothecata; family Clytiidae; genus Clytia; species Clytia hemisphaerica. The sequence continues at coordinate 14,186 of NW_027104153.1, forward strand.
TTGAGATGTTTATGTTTTTTTGTAGATTGTTAAATTTGTGAATGACGTGTCTGCATCTAGCTATTCTGTTGATGGTGTTTTTAATATGGGTGTTGAAATTAAGGTTTTTGTCAAATGTAAGTCCGAGAAAATAGATTTCGTTTACTTTGTCGATTTTTTTGTTTTTTATTGTATATTGTCTGTCGATTTCTGCAGGACTTTTTGTAAATGTGATATGTTTTGTTTTGCCGAAGTTGATTTTTAATTTCCATTTTTCACACCATGTGATTATTTCATCTAGAAGTTTTTGTAATGCTGGATTTTTTGTGTAGTTTCTATTTCTTCTTAGTGCGTAAATCGCTAGGTCGTCTGCGAATTGTGAGAGAAAGGTATTTTTTTATCGTGTAGGAAACTGTTTATAATGTTGAGGTTTTTATTTGAAATGTTCATTGAATTAAGTTTATAAAGAAGACCTTTTTTCCATATTTTGTCAAAGCATTTTTCGAAGTCAATAAATATTGCGTCTACGCCGTTTCTGCGATTGAAGGCTTCTGTAATTTTTTGAGTTATTATAAAAAGCTGATCGTTTGTGGATCTTTTTTCTCTAAAACCTGATTGTTCTTTATTAATTTTTTCGTTTTCTTCTGCCCATTTTCTAATTTTTATTTCAATAGTTTTTTCAAATATTTTGCCTAGTTGGTTGAGGAGAGTTATTTGACTGTAGTTTTTTGTGTCATTTTTATATTTTATTCATTTTTCATATTTTTATATTTTACAAATATATTTTTTAAAATGGGTGATAGGCTTGGCTCAAGGTATTTTATGATTATATTTTGCATACTGTCTATTCCAGGAGCTTTTTTATTTGAGAGTTTTTTTATAATTTTCGAGATTTTTTCTGTTTCAAAGTGGTCCGTTCTAGAGTAGATGTTCGTAAAGTTTGTTTCATTGTACCATGTATTGACGTTGTTTTCATGTTCTATGTCTGCTGTCATGTTACCTTTGAATATCTCCTCCTGACTTTTCCTGAATAGATCAGCTATCTCATCTTTTTTGTTGTATCCTTTTTTGTTGTGGGATTGTAGATTTTTTTTATGGATGATTTTTCTTTTTTACCTAAGATGTTATTAATACCTTTCCATGAGTCTTTGGAGTTTTTGGAGTTCGCAAGATCTACGTTTTTGTTTGTAAATCTTGACTCAGATCGCCTTATGTCTTTTTGGATTTTTTTGTTTAGATTGTTGATTTTGGTTTTTGTGACGGGGTTTCTGGTTCTTTTGTATTCTTTTTGTAGTTTTCTTTTTTCCTTGATGTCTTTCCTAATTTGAGAGTTTATGCCGTGATTTGATCTGATTATTGTTTTTTCTGGGATAACCTTAGTAATTGTTGTGATGTATTTTTCTAGTCTAGAGATGTTTTCGTCAATTTCATTTTTATTTTTTGGAGTGTTTTGGAATTTGTTTAGCAGGAGGTTATTTGTGTTAACCCAGTTGACTTTATTATACTGTTTGATTTTGCTGTTTATTTTTGATTTTTCGAGTTCGTCTTTTAGTTTTATTTGAAAGGAAACTGGGGTGTGGTCACTACCTACTTCATCTATATTTTGCGTTGTTATTGAATGAATAATTTTTTTTGGGTCCCATACTGCAATGTCCAATGTGCTTTCTTGACCTGTGGCCGGATGTTTGTACGTATATTCAATGTGTTCGCTATGTTCGAGATTGTGATTTGAGATCATGGTGTTAAGGGCGTTACCGCCTGTGTTGGTTTGAATATTATGCCAGTTTGGGTGTTTTGAGTTTACATCTCCAATGATAATTGAGTTTTTGTTTTTTGTGAGATTTAGAATATTGTCAGTGTCTATCAATCGTGAGAGAGGATTGTAGTAATTTATGATTTCAAGATTATTTTTTTTAGTTTTTATTTTTGTAGATAGAAATTCGTTATTGTTGATGTTTTTTTCATATTCGTCAATTATTTGGAGATTTTTTTTGGTTAGGGTCAGGTCACGAACACAGTGTTTGTCAGTAAAGGTTTAACCTTCACACTTGGCTTTTGGTGGGTAATCACAGTAAGTTAGTAGGTTATTTTAATTATTTTGTCATAATGATGTTGTAATCATGTAATTAGTTGTAATTAAACAACTTTATTTAATTCCAATTACACTAGAGAGCAAGACAATTATTTTCATTATTCATATATAAATGCAAAGTTACACATTATGATTTAGATCTCATTTTATCCTTCAACTTAGTATGTCACATTCCGTTTATATACTTCGTGCAGAAAGGTTAACAGCTGAAAATCGCGTTTTTTAAGATACTTTTTTAAGTCATTTTGAAAATTATATTTGAAACATAAAAAGTCACCAGATGTTTAAGCAAAAATCAAAATATAATTTAGAAAAATGTGTGTTGTGTTTCATTATGATTTTGAATTTTTTATATGGTGAAACAAATTTTTTAATGTTTTTTTTATAAAATGAACGATGTTAATCACTTCAGTGTTGAAAATCGCTTTTTACTGATGTTAAGGTTATTTTTCTCCTAGTTATATATTTCATGTTTATTAATAGCGAGTTTTCTAAAATGAACGATGTTAATCACTTCAGTGTTGAAAATCGTTAGCTATCTTTTTCGTATATCTATTTTGAATAATAGGCTTTTTATGTTTGATTACACATCATTTATATGATGATCATCTTAAAACAGTTTAAAATTATTTTTTAAAATAGGAACGATGTTAATCACTTCAGTGTTGAAAATCGTTGGTTATCTTTTTTGTTAAATATTATTTTGAAGATGGTTCATTCTTTTGAGGGTTTTTTATGTTTGATTACATATCTTTTAAATGGTGATCATTTTAAAACAGTTTAAATTTATTTAAAATAAAGGAACGATGTTAATCACTTCAGTGTTGAAAACCGTTTGATATCTTTTTATAAATTGTACGTCATTTTGAAAGTTAGGTTGGTTGGGTTGGTTATCTTTTTTAAATATTTTAAATATTTATGCAGGCTCCTTTTTCTGAGATTTTCTTAGGGAATATACTAACAGGGTGGAGTTTGAGGACTTGAACATACGTTCATAGGGGAAATTCACAAGCTTTCATATTTTTAATAGATTTGTGGTCTTTCGACCGAACAAGATGAACCATAACAAAAGTGTGTGTGCATGTTAGTTGAAGATGTATGTTAGTTGTTGACGTCTTAGTGCATTGATGGATCTGATGTGCATGTTTTTATCATTTGGTGAATGTTTTCCTTTGCTTTCCTTGTCCAAATCCCCTAGGTAATGTAGATGATCAGCTAGTAGCAAGTATCCCCGTGCTGCCCCGTTGCTGGCTATGTAAAATTAGATTGTTGATGTCGGCCAGTTCGTCCCAGTGATTGTGTGTTCCAGGGTTTGAATTCTCTCGGTGTATTCTTGTCCGTGTTCTCCGATTTCGTGTCTTCTTGGATTTGCACCTCCGGGGACATCTATGACCAAAGTCAGTGTTGCTATGTCTCCTTTGTATGTTAATTCGAGTTTGATATCTGGTGTCGCAATCATGGTGATAATATGATGTAATGTGAATATGTAGTGCGATGATAAATAATGCGATTAATAGCCTAATATATACTAAAATATCTTCAGTATTGTAAGGAAAAACGAGTACGGACGTTTCTGTTCTGCTGCATAAAAACGGATACTTTTCCTGTAAGAAAACAGCGCGGACCAACGAGTTAAAGAAAACGCTTGTCGGGAAAGTTGCTCAAGTCCTGCAATGGACTGGTCGGAATATAAGATAAGGTTAGTCCTTAAGAAAGACGATCTAAATCCATACTCTCATTTAAATCAACACCCATGTTAGTGTTATTAGTATTAGAGTGTATTAGGGTGTCTGCTAATAAGCCATCGGAAATGGGCAACAAAGTAATAAATCAAGCTTCAATATCGAACTTCACCGATCTTGATACACCTTTTGCTAATCAGGATTTTCATTATATTAATAACGAGTTTTCTAAAATAAACGATGTTAATCACTTCAGTGTTGAAAATCGTTAGCTATCTTTTTTCATAGATCTATTTTGAATAATTATATATTATTTTGAGGTTTTTTATGTTTGATTACATATTATTTGTATGGTGATCATCTTAAATTAAAACCCAACTCTTAAGAACAAATTATAACTAAAGATGTCTCTGTTTCTCTATTCTCATTCAATTTTAAGACACGATGAATTAAACCTTCAAATTTCAAATTTCTGTAGTGAAGGATATACTTTTCTTTGTTGTATAGATTCAGGATAAGCTTCTTGATATTAGGTAGTTTGACTTCATCTGTTGATTTTACGCCAATCAATTTTAACTGTGTCGGCGAAAGCATATCAGGGGTGACTTATATCTGCTCTGGTGCCAGTGGGTAGTCTGCATGTTGGTCATGTAATGAGGTGCTGGTTTGGTTTTGTTTCATCGAAATGATCAACATCCTTATGGGTTGCTATCCATGTCCTCTCGTCGAATCGAGCTTCACTATCCACAACTTTTCCTCATCAGACACAACTGGATCAAGTCGATTCTCATGGATAGTTTTTATCTCCTTTATCTCGCCTTGAATATAATCTAGAAATTTCTCAGCTGCATCAGGTCTAGTGTAAACATAAGGTAGTTTATAGAATTTTTCGTCGGTACAAGTCGTATACACGGAAAAACCGTCTGCTTGTCTTTGCTTATTCTTTTTCACTTTTCCCTAAGATTGTCTCATTCCCAAGACAAAACTATTACTAATCTGGTCGTTGAATGACTAAAGACATTTAACGACTGTAAAATAAAAGATTTAACCTTCTCCTAGTAATACGAAGCTCTTGATAAAAAAGAAATTGATTTAATATACAAGTAAGCGTCTTCTAGTAGTAAAGATGTTCAATTAGGAAGTTTAATAATTGAAAAACTAATAGATACCTTGCAATGTTTAAGATATCAGTCAGGATTCTTTCAGTTGTACAACCATGCAGACAATAGTTACAAAACCATGTATGAGTTTTGTGCTTATTGTTCTGTATTGCCAACAATCTATTCAAATTTTTAATCCAAACGTAGTAGATTAGAAGGGCCGGTTCCAGGACAGATTAAGTTTTTTAAAAACTAATTATATATATTAAAAAGCTAATTAAGTATTTACTATGGCATGGATCCAATTCGTAAATCTTCAAACACATTCTTCTGAACTCCTCAAACACGTCAGCCAACAACAAAGTATCTGTAAGCAGATATAGATCATGGTAGTCCTTCAATGTCCTCATTCCAAATCGATTCCAAACATTCTGGGCGTGCGTATAATCCTTGTCCTCAATATCCTCTTCCGTCAAACTACTAAAGAAACTCTCCTTCGGTGGCAAAACATCTTCATCAAAACGATCAACGCTGGAAATGTACTCGTATGGATAGACACCTTTCTTAGTCATCAGATTCAATTTTTCGGTCAGCTGTAGAGAGAATCGAAGAAAAATATGAAAATCAAGAATATTCAACACTCCTATTAATCAGAGCAACTTTAAAAAGATCAAAGATTATGGATTTCATATACTCAAAAACTAAATTCATGCATGGAATTCTCTGATTAATAGGAATATTGCATATAATAAAGTATATATTGAATCAATAAGAGCCAAAGAAAAAGAACTATCAATGAAAACTTATTAAATTATCTCAGAACTTTCAAAGAATATACCTCTTCCTCCTGTTCAGCATTCAAAGTAGGTTCAACATATGGGTTATTTCGATAATCTCCAACAGCATCCAACAGATCACCCAGGTCATCACCATTCAATCCAAATTCGTCCACCTCCTCGACAGCATCGTCATTGAAACCAAGCATCATTTCGTCCATACTATCATTTGGGATATAGCCAGCATCTTCCAACTCAATATCCATCATAAGTTCGTCCATACTATCATTTACATCCATAAAGTCATTATCGTAAAGTCTCTGTTGTTGTGGTGGGTCTTGAGTTTCATGATTACCAAGTTGATGGGCAAGATATCTGGTTATTTCGGGAAAATTCTCTCTTTGGTTAGGTGAAGATTTTTGAAGGTTTTTGGCAAGTTTATCGAGTTTCGATGGCATAAATTGACACGAGTCAAAGAATTCGACGTTTCCAATGCTAAATGATATGTAGGTTTCCATGTTGGTAGGGATTACGGTGATTTCGTCATGTCGCTTTTTCGCTGAAGATAAAATGAGATGAGAGTCGTAGCCTTTCAAGTTATGGATGAAGATGGGGATTTTGATTTTTTCATGATCGATCGAAAGTTGAAGATTGCAAATGCTGTGAGCGCTGCCGCGGAATTTAGAAGTGATATGGCAATGATCGAGGACCTTCTTTTTGTTTAAATAATCAGGGTGTTCGGTGTTCGTAATGAAGGGTTTATCGCAGATGTAACATTTCATCGCCCGCTCGTGTTGGATTCTTTCTTCTTCACTTACCACTGGAGATAATTTGTTTTTGTACATACTTCTGATCTCATTCGCCTCTGCCTGGATATAATCTATAAACTGTTCTGCTGCATTCGGCCCAGTGTAGACATATGGCTCTTTGTAGTATTTTTTATCAATACATTTGGTGTAGACAGCAAATTCATCGGCGATATGGCGATTTTTCTCTGTTGTCCATGAATCACGCTCATTTCCGTCAGCATTGTTAGTTGGCTCCAAAATACTCTCAAAGTCGGCATACATTACGAATGGCATCTTCATCGTCGCTCGCGCATTATTAAAGAACACTTTGTCTTTACGATCTGGGTCGTTCTTTTTGGGGAGTTTGGTTGCTTGCATCCCACGACTCTGAATTAAATAAAAAACAAGACGACTAGAAGTCGAAAATTTCGCCTTAAATAAGACAAGAAAAGAACATTGAAATTGAGAACAATACACATAATAATTAAAAATTGAAGAGGAATGTGGAAAATTAATAAGATAAACCTATTTTGAGTGCGTTATAAGAGCGAAAGGTAAGGTAAAATTTTACGTCATTTCCGGTCGAAAATATCCAATATTTTGAATTCGAAAAGACAAAATTCAAGATTCCAAGCAATCCGTAGGAAAGTTTTCTTTCATTCTAGCCGAAAATCTGCTTTCGTTTTTTAATGAGCAGGAAAATACAGGTTGGTACAGGGGCAAAAACGGGTAACTTGAGTCTCGATCTTATGAATCTAAAAATTATATTTCCAAGTATTCGTTATTCCTAAATTTCGATAGTTCATAGTTTATAGAAAATAGCAAGCAATTTACAAAACTACAAGTATTGTGCAAATTTGGCTTTTTTCACATCCGGTGGATTTCCGGCTTCCAAAATAATAAAAATTAGTTTTCAGTGTTTCGTTTACATAAATGTCACATTTCGAGTAATCAAACCATACAAAGTTTACATACCAAATCGTTTTTTTTTTCCAACAGGAACAAATCACCAGACAGTTCGAAGATTGAGGTCAAGTCTGGATATGTACGTCGAAGAAGTCACAGTGGAATCATGGAAATCGCGATAAGAATTGTTATTTTTGTATTATCAATGGTCGGTTGGCGGCCGAGCGCGACAGTTGATTTGCTATAGGAATGCTGAAAATCATAAAATTTTATGTTTCCGATAAGCAAATACAGCATATTGTGAAAATCGGATGAAACGATAATATGATACAATGACTATAAGCACATATTATGCAGTATCGATGTTGGCGATTGTATCGAATGTTGGTGATTGTAATGAAAATTTTCGAAGCCATTCGACTCTTTGTTAATAAAGACTGAAAATGACGACCATTTAGGATATTTTGAGATTCAATGAATTCAAGCTGCATTAGGATAAGCGATTACATCAATTGTAAAAATTCCAAAATAGAAATATATATCCAATTATACCACTATTCAACGTTTCAATAATTATCCTTATGATATCAACCAAAATGCATACATATATAGATGAATCAATTCACTAATGTACTTCCATATTTTTTCATTCTATATTTTTCCATATTGTCTATTTTTAAAACTCTGTGACAGTCTTTTTTATTTTTGAGTAGGCAAATGAATAACAAAAAGAATGTACAAGAAAATAATAAAACAATTAACAAAAACCTATTAAAAAATGGTAGAAATATTACTTTGTTTTGAATATAATAATTTAAAAAATTCTATTAATTATGAAAAACAGAAGAAAAATGATAAATATAAAAATAGGAATAAATAATATAGAAATAGGAATAAATAAATAAAATAATACATTAAATGCCATATCCATAGGTATGTAAGTTTCCTGACGAGATAGTAATCAAAGATGAATTAATGAAAGGCATCTTTAAACTAATTGTCCTTTGTCTATAGATTTTTTTCCTACCATAGACCATCCATAAAAGACACTCACATATTTCTCACACTCTCCCCAACTTTATCTGCAAATGTCAAATTCAACAGAGCCCTCCTTTTGGTTAATGCAGAAAAAAAGCCTTCCTCCCCAAAGAATAAATGTCTTTTAAGAATAGTCTTTAAACGTCAGAAAACTTACATAAGAATGGACGGGGTGGTGGGATGACCTTAATTGCATATTTCCAACAGAGTTAAGCTTCAATCCTTAATTAAAAAGTTCATTTTATATCCAGAATCAAACCTGTACTGATATCATATTAACAGATTTTCGATAACATCATTGCGTTAAAGAGTATTCCTAGTTTACTCAGTCTATTGCAAAAAATTCAAACTGTTCATAAAGAAGCACCTATGACAAAATAAGCAAATGTATCTGAATCGTTGGCTAATTTTCTGATGATTAATTTTTAAGTTAGGTAGAATTTGCTATAGGAGAAAAGGGATATTATACCCTTTTTATTTGAGATAATTTTTTTTACTTCCTGCAATTTTGACCACTCAAAACTAATCATCAGAAAGTTGAGATCATCCACCACCCCAGTTTCCAACCCCCCCCCCCCCTTGTCCCGCCGGGAATCGCCTCTGACGGGTATTCTAAGCTAGCAAAGTCAGCGATAATTTGATTCCATCATGATCGGATAAGTTCACACATTTACGAATAACTTCAATACCATACTCGTGCACCAATTCCTTATGTGTCCAAATTTGATCAAGCATTTTCCCATCGATATGTGTTGGAAAGTTCGGAACTAAATCATAATCTTGGAGAATGTCAGCCAACAATTGATCATGCTCCATTTCAAAGCCGTCCATGTTGAAGTCTCCTAAAATGATATCAATTGTGTATCTTTCAATAAATTGAGCAAGATTGTAACAGAACACATCGCGTTGAATTCTTGAACTTTTATAGAGAACCAAAACACAAAATTCCTTTTCAGTAAATTCAGCTTTTCTAAATTTTACAAGAGAAAAGCATGATGAATGATCATACTCATCAATATCAATAAAAGAAGGAGAATGACAAACAGTAATACTGTTGAATTTATGCTGGTCAATATTATGACTAAGAATATAATAAGGAAGCTTTTCATGAATACTTTGTTTGTCTTCCTCAGAATGCTCATAACTCATCTGTGTCTCTGTTAGACATAACAAATCATTTTCATACAAAAATCTGTCCTTTTGAATGTCAACTGCATGTCGTTTTAAAGATCTTACATTCAATAGGCAAACATTTAAATTAGAACTGCACCTCATAATATCTGAAACTCTTTCAACTTTGCTCTGACGCAATCGTGTGTATTCTTCAATAACTTTATCACTACAGACAAAAGCACTACGTCGATATTGACCAGTAAAGTACAAACCATTTAAATTTTTCACTCGGCTCATTGCAACATACATTTGACCAGCATTGAACTTTCTTTGCCTTGCAAGGTCAAAACTAACGACTACAGAATCCAAAGTCAATCCTTGAACTTTGTGCACTGTACAAGCATAAGCTAGCTTAAGAGGAAATTGTGTCCGAGAAATAATAGGTGAAGTGTATGGATTTTTTTTGTCAAAGGGAAAATTTACCTCACTCTTTTCAATGGGAACAGTTTCAGTGGACTTAGCATATTGGTCTTTACTTTGAGCTTTTATTCCAGCCGTCTTATCGTCTAGTTTAACATAAATCAGCTCTGCTTTATTGTTTCTGAATTTTACGTCAGTGACGGTTCCAAGTTGACCATTGATCAACCTATCCTCTATATCAATATTACTAATAAGCATTACTCTTGCCCCTATTTTCAAATCAAATAGAACTGATAAGCCACCTGTATCGTTAAGTGGCAGGTTCTTAACCTTGGTAATTTGAGATTCAGTAAAATCCCTTGGATAAACGTCCATAGCTTCTACATGTATTGTTTCCGAGGGCAGAGTATCTAATCTTTGAATATTGTGAAGATGGACTGAAGCATTTTCTGCAAACAAATGCAATGATTCTATTGGATAATCAGGGTGTTCTCGTGTTATCAGTCTAGATTTAATCATACTTTCATCATTACTATTCAATTCACCTACTCTTACATTGTTCAAGAGATCAATGAAGTCAGAGTCATCCTTTTGACGCATAATCTCATCTAATTCAGCTAGTTTGAATAGGTGCCATAATTTGAATGCACCAATAATAGGTCCCTCAGTTGAAAATACTGGACTTTGAAAAATTGGAGGTAATTGAAAGAGGTCTCCACAAACAATGATACTTTTCCCTGCAAATGGTGAGTTGTCATTTACACCAAAAATTTCACATAATCTTGTATGGATGTTCAAAAGCTGTTGCGACGAAATCATAGATATTTCATCAATTATTATCAACTTTACATGATGTAATTTATTTCTAATGGCAGTCCTTTGTTTGTCAGCCATATTTCTGAATTTTCCAACTGGAATACTCAATCCTGTGTGTACTGTGGTGCCAGATATATTGATAGCTGCTATACCAGTTGGGGCCAATTTAATAATACGTGGCTTCTCTAGCTCATCACTTTTATATGCTAAGACTTTTGACAAACAATTGTAGATACATTTAATTAAGTGAGATTTTCCTACGCCCGCACCACCTGTTAAAAATATTCTCAATGGTTCTAGTAGTACAGGATTATTGGACTTGGAATTTTGCACATACATTTTTCCCCAATTTAGTACTATATCAAAAATATCTCTTTGCTTAGAATTTAAAGATCTTATATGGGTATTGATTTGGTCATCAGTTTGCAAGCCATGAACTGTTTGAGTAAATGGTGCAAAATTTTGTTCGATTTCATGACTTCCATCATCATTTTCACTGTCTGATGAGTTGCTCATTAGGTCTTGCACTTCATCATTTTCTTGTTGAGCAAAGGCATCTTGATTATGCATAAGGTCATTACGATAGTTTTGAAGTACTAAATCAACAAGATGACCATCAGGTTCAAAGATTTGCTTGTTCTCGTTAACAACTGCATTGACTTCATCTAAATTGAGCTTCAGCACATATGAACCATCAAGTTTCAAATCATTCTCTTCTGATCTAAATGGGTAAAACAACATTAGAATATGGTGGGAAAATTTTTCTGGATGTTTGTTTTTGTTAGGAGTGTAGTACCTCAAAACTTTTGGAACTTTACGAAGCTTAAGTTTTTCCTTACTGTTGAGTAATTTGGCTGATTTTGGAAGTGTTTGGGGTTCTTGATGATTCACTGCACTTGTTGAATCATCTAGTACAGTAGGCTGCCAATCATTTTCATCATTTGTATTTTTTTTTGTGTCTAATGTATAGTTTGCACAGAACGTGGCATAACACATAGTATTGAATTGCCCTGTGTTTGGGCGGTCAATATATCTGTTTAATATATTTCGTTTGAAAAGATCATCAGAATCCTCAGGCAATTCCTCAATTTCTTCTTTTGACTTGAAAATCCTGTACCTTTGATCAGGTAAGTTAGTGTTAACAAATGAAATAGCAGGAAAGCATTTTCTAAGCCACAGTTCAGGCATTGTTAAGTAAACTGCTTCCTGGATTGAGCATTCTCTATTAGAGTTGTAAACTTTGGCAATTTTAGACATTTTCTCAAACTGACTGTCGTTTGAATCTTTGGCCTGTTTTAATGCTTCTTGCATTGCAGTTGAACACTTATCTTCACTTTTTGAAAAATAGGCACACATGTATGTAACTGCCTTGTATGCATTAAAAACTGGCTGAATATCGATATTGGCCTCCCATGCTAGGAGGCCTTCTGCAAAATAATTGTTGACAAAACAAGAATATGGGTCACGTTTTAGAAACAAATGCTGATCTTTGTCTGGTGAGATTGATAAGTAATATTCATATGTTTCATAATTTAACCCTAAAGAATTCAAAATTGTATCAATAGATCCAATTTCAATATACTCAGGCTTATCAGGATCCAGAATGTTTCTCTTTTTAGGATGCAAATTTGTATCTATATACTCTTGAACAGTTTGGATCACATTATTTCTAGCAACCAAAATATCATGTTTTTCAGTTTCAGGTAACCCTTCAGGAAGCGGTTCAGACAAAATAGTACGCTTGCAGAAAAGTTTTCCAAATTGAAATCGGCATTCATTTTTGCGATATTTACTACAAGTTCTTGAATGGGAGTGTATTTGATACTTAGTGACTAAATTCCATAATTCAGGACTTTCTTCCCTATCAGGAACATTAGCAGAAATAACACTATCTATGTGTTCAATATACTTTTCTTTTCCATCTTCAAGTTTTGGGACATCTTTAGCCCAAAGCAAGCAATGATCATGTGGACTACCCCTGAAAGTAAATTCTACTCTGAGAGCATAGTATGTAATTTTTCCAAGTTGGCCATCCATTATTATCTCTTTGAAAAACAACTCTTTTCTATATTGATATTGACGCACAAGCACAATAGGATTGCTATTAAGTAGGGCACATCTAGATTGGTAATCAAGAAGTTCATGATCAGTATCAGCATCCCCGCTTAATTGTCTGATAATGGTAACAAATTCATCCCACCGTAAATCTGCACAAGAGAGAGTCATAAAGTATGTTGGGACACCAAGTTGTTTAACCATTGCAAGAACATCAGATAACATATGTTGCCAGTATGCAGGGGTTCCTTTAATAGTACTCATAAACTTGTATGCATTATCAGATGCTACACAATTTTGAATTGTATCATTAAAATTATTTGCTAATAATCCCGCAGTCAAGTTGGAATTTGAAATTCTCATTGCGATATTGATCTTACTTCTAAGGTTAAGCTGTAGTAAAATTTTGTGAGCAAAAAAAATGTAATCTGAATCCGAAGCAAACTTTTGAGTGTAATTTAAAAGACGCTGATTAAAGTACTTTGTTGGCGACAATTTTATATCTCGCTCTACGTTATAACCAAATTTCCCAGTAGGAAAAAGATGAGGATGGGCTAGCTCTTCACAGAACTCATCTTGTGTTAATGAATTGGGGGTTTGACCTTCACCTGGAGCTAAAATTGCATTTTCATCATCTAAAATAATGTTTGGCACTTCTGATACAATAACTGTTTCACATGTTGGTGTTCGATACGCACTGAGTGGATCATCAGAATCAAATTCATTCTCTAATTGCTCTTCAAAAGGCTTAATTAAAGTAACTGTTGTATCATCTACAAATCTTATATCATTGGAAGAAGCGCTTGATACGGAATCATTATTTGATAAAACCCTTTCAACATATTCATCATTAGTTACTTGGTCGATGCTTGACATATCAATATTTATATCATGATACAAAGGATTATTATTCACTAAAAAGTCCAAAGTTTCAAAAACTTTCTGTCGTCTTACTTGCTGCGAAATAACAGGGTTTTTGTAGGATATTTTTCTTTTTAATTCAATATTTATTACCCCACTACTATCACTTCCTCTAGGAAGTACTTTGCATACACCTGGTGTTTCAATGGGAACATTGCATATTGCACCTTGTAATTTAGGGAATTCTCCTTTACGCATTATCATGACTTTAGAAAATAAAATTCTTTGAGCCACTAAAATTCTTTCCAGTTTTCGTATATCATTTAGATTATCTGGGAGATCAAAAATTTGAAGTTTGTTAGAAACAGACTGGCATGGGATTTCTCCCTTCATTAATTTTCTATGACAGGTTGTGCATACGTAGAAATTACCATCAAACGAGGTTACAGGATTAAAATTTTCTATTTCTTCAAAGTTGACCAATGAGAACTTTTGTTCATCAAAACCAAACACAGATTTTTTAAACATACTGCGGTTACACATTACACAGATGTAAGAAGGACCCTTCTGTTTTTTCTGCTTGAAGTTCTCAACCCTTTTTCCTGAATTAAGTTTTTTGTTGTTAATGTAAGAGGATTTTGCAACTTGCCGCATCTTTTCTTTTTGCTGTTCATGTTTTTCTGACCCTTTATTCAATTCACGTAAAGATTTTGTAACTTGCCGCATCTTTTCTTTTTGCTGTTCATGTTTTTCTGACCCTTTATTCAATTCACGTAAAGATTTTGTAACTTGCCGCATCTTTTCTTTTTGCTGTTCATGTTTTTCTGATCCTTTATTCAATTCACGTAAAGATTTTGCAGCTTTGCACATCTTTTCTTTTTGTTGTTCGTGTTTTTCTGATCCTTTATTCAATTCACGTAAAGATTTTGCAGCTTTGCACATCTTTTCTTTTTGCTGTTTGTGTTTTTCTGATCCTTTATTCAATTCACGTAAAGATTTTGCAGCTTTCCGCATCTTTTCTTTTTGGTGTTCATGTTTTTCACTACCTTTAAGTTCTTCAAACCTTCTTTTACGCGAAGCTTTTTTTTGCCAACATAATACCTCTTTCGAAATCACTCTTTTGGTATTTTCGTATGCGTGAAAATTGGTTTTCAAATAAATGACATTAAACAAATTTGCCCTATACTCAGATCTTATGTAATTCTTTATTTCACTAATATTTCCAAACTGCAAAAGTACTGAAGTACCAATTTCACCAGGAACTTGATGACCCTTTACATCTCTACTATGGGAATCAAAAACAAAATATTTTTCATTGTAATGGAGCACACCTAAACAATTTCCAGCTATTACTAAGACGGCACCAGAATGTTGCAACAAAAGTTCTTCATTGACAAAATTCACTGAAATACCTTCATTCTCGAAATATCCTTCAACAATATTGAAATCTAGTGAACAGATACTATTTCCAACTGCAATAACTTTCTGGAATTCTTCAATTAACGGTGATTGTCTAGTGATGCCAAGATTTTTAAAATTTAAGTCCCCTTGATTTAAAACATAATCCAAATCATGAGTCTTCCAAAGTGATAATTTTCTAAGCTGTGCATAGCAAATGGCAAAAAAACAATTGGACGAACATTGTATACCAGCAGTCTCGCCAAACTTTGAATTTCCTTGATGAAAAGAACCTTGAATACTTTTTATCTTTTCCTGTGGTGGACCTGGATTAAGTTCTATATCACCTGACAATAGTAATGTATAGTTTACTTTAAAAGTAAAAAGAACTGGCTCTGGAAAATTATACCCTAGATTTGGATACTGAACAAACATTCCATTCTTTGAAAAATGCATAAGATCAAGAGGTGTTTGAATTTCGACCGTTTCGTAAGACTTAGGGATTGCAAAGACTAAAAGTGTAAAAAGTGCTATGAATCTAACGGGTTTCAATAATCGAGAAAAAGCATTTTTAGAAAATTTGGAGCCGATAAAAATGGACTTAGAAATTGACTTCACATTTCTCTGAGCTGTGTAGGCAAAGCCTCCTATCAACGCACGGTATGATTCAATGGATATCATTTCAAAAATAAAAAAATATATGTAAATCTCTGAGACTCAAATATTTTCTAATGTATATAAATAAGATATTTGTAAAAGCTGACAATGCAGCTTGGTATTGTAATCACTGACAATGCAAGTGAGTTTAACTTTAAAGCTGGTCGATACGTACACAGCTGATGCCTCAACAGAATTCAGTGGCCCGTAGTGCATGAACCTGAAGGGAAAAAAGGCCTCAATCAGATTTAGTGGCCCGTAGTGCATAAATCCGAAGGGCAAAAAAAAAGCAAAAAAGAAAAAAAAATGCCACAATCAAATTCAGTGCAGTTAATGAATGAATATGAAGTGGCAAAACAGGCTTTGAACAGTTCTGAGGAGCAGAACTGCTAGGCAAATATGAAAGTAAATACTTACTATTTCTTCTTTAATTTAAAGTAATTTTGATTAAGTTGATCTCACGTTAACAGCTATGGACACGACTGGACTGGCAGTATATTGACTGGAAGATTTAAATGTCAGCAGCTTTGAGCTACCATATTTGGCACATTTGATAAAAAAAACTACCCGGATGTGGGATTGTGAGCATTGATTGGCTAAACAGAATGTTTTGATCACGTGTTCACGGAACACAGAACACCCGAGAAAAAACGCCCACACGCCATTATTTCGCCCGAAAAATTTTCTCGATACATACATACATACATACATAGAAAGGCTATCGTAATACTTTCGCTAGGCGAAATTAATAAGAAGAAAAAAAATAAGACCACAAATCAATGTCTTTACTTCTTCGAAAATTTTCAAAAAATTTACTTCAATGGAAAGGAAAGATATTTTTTTGAAATTGACAACTCAACTTCTAACAACATTTGTTAACCTTTTTTTTTTTTAGAAGAAGTAAAGACATTGATTTATGTGTTGATAAAAAAAATAAAAAATAAATGAAAAAAATAAAAAACAAAAACAAAAAACAATCAGATAAACTAATGAAAAAATCCTGAAAAAAAACTTTAAAATATACCTTGCACATTTTGAGATGCTTTTCAAGGATGTTTTGCATCCATGAAGGCATTAGTCGCAAATCCATGCTGCGTGGTCTCTCTTACTCTTTTGCGAGCTTAGTAGACGTGATATATTTTTGATCCATACGTAATGGGTATTTCCATCCTTTCCAATCAAAAGTAGGTTGACGTGATGAGCTGCATCTCGTTGTTCAGTCACGCGAAGAGGGAAAAATGCGTCGTCCTCATATCCGATAACGTTGATCGAAAAATCCTTGTTTTGCTTTTCAAATTTCGAAATGTTATTTAATGTCACCGGGTATTCTATGCCTCTCATGTCGAGCTCGAATTCATGTTGAATGTAGTGGTTGACACGTGCGCGGTGTGCTATCTCTTCGTTTTTAAGTTTAGCAGACAGCACAGACCAGAGGAAACATTTATTGTCTCTTTCATTCTAAATGTTGATACATGCCCCTTTCTTCATAATTGAAGGAGGTAATTCGATGTAAGAGGAAGCTTTCAGAGGGTTATATTTCAAAAGACCCAGTTCGACAGGTAATAGATGATCTAGTACCCAACCACTACCATTTCGGATAAATTTCTCAAGAGAGTCATTTATTTGATCTGTAGCAGTTCTCAATGCCTCCTCTACATCAGTAGCCTCAAGGATCGTAAAAGGTTCAGACTTTAAGCAGATTGGAGGGTTAGTTTTAACCTCCTTTCTGTCAGCTTTACAAAATACCACAAATAAAGAAACGATACCTTTTACTCCCTTTTGTTTCTTATTGTTAATTAGTTCACCAAAGGCGTTTTGTATGTGCTCAGAATTAAAGTCACTATCTTGAGGAAGTTCTTGTTTATAAACTACGGCATCCTTATTCATAGCTTGGGATACGATTGTAGGTTGACCGGCGCCGAGTTGATTAGTAGAAGTTGTAGCTGAGGATTCGATCGAGGATGAGGGAGCCTTGTCGCAAGTTCTCAGATGGAATTGGAGATTGACCTTACGGGTAAAAACTTTTTGACAGAATTCACACTGGAGAGATGACTCTGAATCAATGAAAAGAAAAAAGAAAAAAATGAATACCCAGCTATGAAAAAACTTATAGTGCGTTCACAGGGTTTAATAATTTTCTTTTACTTAAGTTGATTCATAAATTAAAAAGCGCAATAAAAAAGTGGAAAGAGACAAAAAACGAAAACGATAAGTAAATATAAATCAAAATGAAAATAAATTATAGTATACTATCAATAGTGAAGTCTATTTCTTGCTCTTGCGAAGCTTCTATTTTCGCAAACTGCTCCTCTACTGAATCTTGATCAGTCATTTTCGTAACATACTCTTCTACCATGTCAACTGGGAGAAATTCCATTTCTATCTCAGGGAGTTTTAGTAGATCTAGACATTATCATCGTTTGTTGTAAGCTGTATGGAGGTTGTTCGATTGGGCTTGGTTGTTGTTCGATTGGGTTTTGTTGTAGTTGTTGGTGTTCGTTTGGAAATTGTTGTTGTCGTGGTTCGATTGGAAAGTGTTGTTGTAGTAGTTCGATTGGAAATTGTTGTTGGTGTTCGTTTGGAAATTGTTGTTGTCGTGGTTCGATCGGAAAGTGTTGTTGGTATTGTTGGTATTGGGGTTGTTGTTGATAAAAATCATTGAGCGGAAAGTATTGTTGGTCGAAATTTAAACATTGTTGGTAGGTTTGTTGCGGTTGTCCATAGACTACAAACAAGAAAAAAAAAAATCATAGAAGTCATGAATCGAGCTGAGATTAGGCTTGAATATGCTTTGAGAATTTCAAAAATCAGACGACAAAGTTGAAATGTGTAAATCCACTTAAAAAGAATAACCAAAAAAACCCTCTTCAAAAATAAAAGAGCATCTCAAAAAAAAAAGATAACAATAAAACCATAGAATTTAAATATTCATTTCATATTCTCAAAACCATCTATTTAACAACAACCATTTTCCAAACGAACAAAAATAAATTCTTACAATCAGGTCGCATCCGACATTTTAAGTTTTCGTGAGTTCTCCTGTACGCATCCTGTGAGAAAAACTTTCCACAATAGCAACATTGAAAAGGTTTTTCTGTGTGCTTATACAGGTGCTTGTGTAATTGGTTTTTCGATGGAAAAACAGCATAGCAATAGTAACAACAGTTAGACTATTCCATTTTTAAAAATTCAAGAGAAGTTAAGTCGTTGACGAATCAAATAAAGTGACAAAATTTCTTAACAAAACTTTAAAATTTATACAGTTGAACTCATGTAATTCGAATTCTCAAGGTACCGAGAATTTTGTTCGAATTACATGATTCTCGAACTAGATGAGTTTTCGGACTTAGCTTCAGTTAATCCCACCCCATTTAATTGATGTTTAATTGAGCAGAGACGCAAAGGCCGCGCGCGACTAGGCGTGCCGTAGGCGCGCCCTGGAACAACCAAAAAAATAATAAAAAATACACCCCCCTAACCACTATCACCAAAATTTCATATCCCTTTAAGATATATATTGCGTTGGGTTTCGGTCGCTAAAAAATCCCTCTTCCATTTCCAACATGGGTTTCGACCGGTAAAATGGGTTTCGGCCGTTAGGTTGGGCTTCGACCGCTAAGCTGGGTTTCGACCGCTAAAGTTGGGTTTAGACCGCTGACGGAAAAAAAATACGCTGCACCGCCTGAAAAGAACGCTTTGAATAATGCCGAGGACAATATGAAAACAGTTTGGGATAGAGAAGATTTACATGAGGATGAAAAAGTTAAAGTTTTCACTAAAGAACTTAACAACTTGAGAAGATATCGTGAGTCTCTGATGCATACAAAGGAACAAAAAGAACCTCTTTTTTGGAAAGACAGATGATGAAGCTAAGCAAACGAATATGGAGGAGCCTGTCAGGGAGAAGAAAAACCGCAAGATGGTCCCAGAAAATAAAGAAAAGGCAAAAGCAGCGGAGATTGTCATACCGAAAGAAACAAGAATAGAAGATGTTCTGAATACTATTCCAAAGTCGATGAGAAAAGAAGCAAACCAAGTCCTTAGATTCATAAAATCTAATCCTGAAAGGTTAAATTGGAATCATAACAAAGAAGTGATTTACGAGGGAAGCGTTTTACATGGGTGACCAATATCGGTGATTTGCTACATGATATGCTAGGTAACAGAAAAAGAACCATCTCACCAGCTCAATTTAGAAATATTTTTTCAAAAGCGTTGGTTAACATTGACATGCCAAAGGAATGGATCAAGAATGTGAAGATGAGGGAGAGTGTTGAAATGCAAGACAAAGAGAACTATCAACTTTGATTATTGAAAGCAGCCAAATTGATGGGATTGATGATGATGAGCAAATGACTTCATTGTAATATATATATTTTTTAAATCATAATGGTAAACGAAGAAAAGAAAAACAATATATTGAGTGAGTTGTATCACTCTTTAAAATCACCTATGTCATATTCTTCTCCCTACAAACTATATAAAGCTGCTAGAGTTCGACTTCCTAACTTGAGATTAAAGGACGTTAAAGAATGGTTGATGAAAGATCTAACATACACCCTACATCATCCCATCAGAACTCATTATAATACAAGAAGAGTCTTGGTGCATGAAATAGATGAACAATGGCAAGCGGATTTATGTGATATGCAAAAACTATCATAACAGAATAGAGGATATAAACACTTACTGGTTTGCATCGATATCCTATCAAAGTTTGCTTGGGTGCGACCATTAAAATCCAAAAGCGGTCAAGATATATTGAATGCGTTGAGTGATATTTTCTCGAAAGGAAGAAAACCGAAAATTCTACAAACGGATAGAGGAACAGAGTTTTTGAATGCTAAAGTCCAGAAACTACTTAAGGATGAGGGGGTAAAGTTTTTCACAAGTTTCAGTGAACGTAAAGCATCCGTTGTTGAAAGATTCAATAGAACACTGAAAGGTTTGATGTTCAAATATTTCACAAAACACGAGACGAGAACATACTATGATGTCTTGCAAGAGTTAGTTGATCGTTATAATAATGGACATCACAGATCTATAAAAAACACCCCATCAAAAGTAAATCAGAACAATGAACTGAAAATTTGGATGACTCTCTACTCGAAGAAGAAGAAAAGGAAGATCTCAACAAAGCTGTACAATGTTGGAGATCATGTGAGAATAACTCTTGAGAGGGGTACCTTTCATAAAAGCTATTTAGAGGGATGGAGTGAAGAAATTTTCATCATATCACACAGACTTCCAGGTAATCCAGTCGTTTACAAAGTGAAGGATCAAGTAAACGAACCTATCGAAGGGATTTTTTATCAACAAGAATTACAGAGAGTTTACGAGCCTGACTCGTATAAGATTGAAAAGATCATCAAGAAGCAACGACAACCGAACGGCAGTTGGAAATATCTCGTCAAGTGGAAAGGATACCCTGAAAAGTTCAACAGCTTTGTGAATGAAACTGATTTGAAATCATTAAAGAAATGAGTATTGATAAATTCTTCGTTGTTTTACCAAGCGATAGTTCCATGAACATTTACCCGGATAATAAACTTTCAAGCTATACAACCCATTTTCCGAGTGAGATTAATGTTGATCCAACAAGATGGGAAGTAGCCTTGCAAGAGGTAAATTTTCCTCATAGTTGGTATAACATTCGTAAATAAAAGGACATAATGTAATATACAAACGTTACTATAATCTCCAAGAGAAAGAGAAAGATGAGTTGATATAGAACAGTTTAGTGCTCAAGAAAAACTCGAATTTCATCATAACAAAAGTTACCAAACATATTGAAATACCATGTGGACACTATGAAAATATTGAAGATTTGATTAAGGTGTTGAGTGAAAATGAAATTGGTGATCCGAGGCCTCTACATTATAAATTCGATAGAGTTTCAAGAAAAACACAAATCAAAATGATGATTGATTGCGGAATTTTCATGAACAATTCTGATATCGCAAGAGTTTTGGGATTTAAATCAGACATGGAGGAATTCTCTACCAAAGGTAGTATGCTGAAGCTGGAGACGTCAGTTGCTGACATGAACCGCTCAATGGATAACATATATCTTTATTCAGATATCATTGAAAATCAGCAAGTTGGTGATTTCAAGGTTCCTTTACTGAAAATCATCCCAATTAAGACGAAATTCGGCGAATTGAATTGGATTCATTATGATAAACCACATTATCTAAAGTTGAGTAGGGAAAACATTGGTAATATTACAATCAATATAAGGAATGCAATTGGAGGTTATGTCTCATTTGAATTTGGGAAGGTGATCGTAACGTTGGTCTTTAGAAGAATCACTTCAAGATTTTATCAATAATGTCTCAGATCGGATATGGATTACCTGCATTTAGAGGGGTTGTCATGCAACGTGGTTGTGGGTTGGGTGGATTATTCAGAGGATTGATGAGAGCCGTGAAGCCGCATATCAAATCTGGTCTTAAACAAGTCGGTAAAAAAGCGATGAAAGCTGGAATGGAAGTTATTTCAGATGTCAGTCAAGGTCAAAACTTTAAACAATCATTGAAAAGGAGAGAAAAGCAAAATACTGAGGAATTACTTCTTCAACCCTTTAAAAAAAGAAAGACCAGCAAACCAAAGCCCATTCGCAAACCAGCAAGCAGAGGGAAAGGACGAAGAGGTAGACCAACAAAACCATTCGGAATCTTGTAAAGAAACATGGAATCTAAAGACAAAAGTCATATCGAATGTGCTCTCTCTGACACAGATCTATTTACTCCAGCTTTTGTTCAATCCGACATTCAAAGTGGTACATTTGAGGAGATTTACCCTATTACTAAGCTTGAAGATAATGGACCATTGGAATTTTCTATCAAGAATGCAACTGATATGTTTATTGACTTTGCAAACACCTATCTCAGGATAAAAGTGCGATTGTTGAAGGGAGATGGAACACTTCATGCTGTAACGGATAAAGCATCCTTTGTCAATTATCCTATCGCATCATTGTTTAGTCAATTAGATGTTTATTTAGGAGGTACCTTAGTCAGCTCATCAAACAATACCTACGCATATCGATCAATCATTGAAACTTTATTGAACTATGGACCAGATGCTAAGGAATCTCAATTTGAAATGGGATTGTTCAGCAAAGACACTGCAGGAGAATTAGATGAAACTGATCCAGCTAAAGATAATGAGGGGTTAAAGACAAGAGCTTCATACACAAATGAAAGTAAAACTATAGAGCTGATTGGGAGACTGCATACTGATTTATGTAACCAAGGGAGATTACTTTTGAATGGGTTACCACTTCGATTAGTGTTCCATAGAAACAATGATCAATTCAGCATAATGGCTACTGCAAGCAACATTTAGAAAAGAATGTTGCATCTTACCCTATAAACAGAGTGCTGGTGAAAACCCATAGTATTGCTGCTGGATTAACAAGTTTGAACTGGGATAATTTAATCCTTGGTCAATTACCAAACAGAATTTTTCTTGGAATGATTGATAACGACTCTTATACTGGAAATTATAAGAAGAACCCTTTTAATTTCAAACATTTTGATGTGAGAGATGTAGCTGTATATGTTAATGGAAAGACTCTATCGCATCCTATGAAACTGAATTTTACAGATTGGGAATACTTGGAAGGATACAGAAGCTTATTTACCGCAACTGGAAAGATTAATCGTGATGAGGGGATGGGTATAAGTAGAAGAGATTACCCTAACGGTTACAGTCTTTTCGGATTCGACCTATCAGCTGCTCTATGAAACGGACCACATCAAGAACCTACACAAGAAGGTAGTTTGAGAATTACCTTAGAATTCGCAAGGGCTTTACCAAATACCATTTCAGTTATAGTTTATGCTGAATTTGATTAAAGTCAATAAGATCCGAAACGTTTTGAAAGTCTTTTAATGGATACATCTCAATTGTTATGTGCTTTGAATAACGACCCTCAAATGGATGAATATGAGAAAAGAGTCCTTGCTAAAGACGAGTTTATGAGAGCAAGGCTTTCTAAGAAAGGAATTTACATTTGCAACGAAGAACCTTCAACAAAAAGCGGTAGTCATTGGATGTTAATCGTAACAAAACCAAAGGAGACATATTTTATTGATTCTTTTGGAAAAACCCCAGGCTACTATGGATTACTCGCTAAACTGAAAAGATTAAAGAATAAAATTTTTTCATTGGAATATGCAATACAAGACTCGTTATCTACCCTATGTGGAGAATATTGTTTATTTTATGCTTATCATATATGTAGAGATTTCCCCTTAGACTTTGTAAATAGTTTTTTCACAAACGATTATGTTCGAAATGATCAAAATGTAAAAGAATTTATATGAAGTTTCCAGGACATGAACGTATTAGCACTAATATTTTTTGGTTTGCTCAGAATAAAAGATTGTAACACAATAAAAAAAAGTGTTGTTAATTAATTTCTCAGAAAAAATCATCTTTCGAATTAGTACTAGTAATCGTTAATTGCACGACAAAACATACGATTCCGAGGTAATCGTCAGTAAATCATAGCTTTTTTAGAAAAAGGGAAATTTTTTGACATTCGAATTGCAAATGCAACTTATGTACACAAAGCGAATTTTTAAAGTATGAGGACTAAATTCATAAAAAAGCATGATCCTTTTTATATTTTTTTTTTTGGACTCGAACTTATAATTAAAGAAAAAAGCGAAAAATGTAATTCAATTTCAACCCGGTGGGTCTTCTTCAATAAAAACACTGTAATATAACTACAACATCAAAAAAAAGATAATTTAAGGTTACGATTGCATATAAAAACGATTTCAAATCATATAATTCAACAATTCTAGATATCAAAAATAAAAAAAATAATCATGAAAATTCAACACTTTGTCTATAAAAAATAGGTGAGATCAGTCAGAATCTTCTGAATCGCTAATAATAGCTAATCTTCTTCGGCGTTTGACTTTCTGCTTGACTTCATCATTCTGATTAATATTTACAGTGCAATTTTGATAAAAGTTATTCCCATAACTACACGATGGATAGTTTTGTGTTGGAGGTATTGGTATACCAAAAGAGAAGCTACTTTGCATTGATTGAACACCCAACCCAAATAACTGATTGTTGGGGAAAACATTAGGAGGAGCAAACTGTGAAATTTGAGGAACGGTTGAGATTTTTGAGTCGATTTGGTTACCTTGGTTGGTTTTTGTATTTTCGGGACGTTTGCCTGAAATGACTGATGACATCTGGTACATTTCTTCCTCGTTACCTGAATCATACGGGTCCAAACCTGCTTCTGAAGCATGACCAGTTATATTTTTGATCTCTGATTTGGGAATTCCGGCTCCTTTCATTCTGCTAACTCCGGTTTTACGTAATGAATGGTTTGTAAACTTCTTTTTCTTGGCAGTAACAGCGAGCGTAGAATTTTCCTTCATCCTTTTAACCATATTATCAATAGTGTTCACTCCCATTTTTGTTTGCTTGTACCAAATATTAGATTTAGGGTTCTCTATAACTGCGAGGTAAAATGGTCCTGACTCACGCATGTGGAATGGGCGGTGCGAAATATACTTCTCAAAGAAAACGACTGGGCTGTCATATTCCTTAGTTTCGTACATTTTTGGTTGTATAATCCTAGGTTTAAAGTTGAGTCCTTGATTATTTGTTTTGGTCAAGCCCTCTTTGAAAGCAACAAACTTTCGTCCTTTAGAGTCTGTTTCAATAATAAAGTCCTCAACCTTTAACGAATAATGCTCAGATCTACCTCTCATTCCAAAATGCATGCAGTTATTCCACCAAACCGTCTGGACCAAGGCTCTTGGTGATGACCCTCCAAGTTGTTGACAATCCCAGAGTTCTTGCTCCTCAGATTGATTCAAACTCCTGGCTCTGTTTGGGAGTTTTCCTTTACCGTTTTGCCCGAGAATTCTAGCTTTTCCTTCTAAAACCTTCTTTGATGACCTGAACGCATCGTCACGAAGGATTGACTTCTTGTATTCATTGTCCTTGAGGTACCTGAATAAAAATGAAAATTTTTAAAAGTCATCTTTCATCTTGTTTCTTATAAAAAAAAGGCACTCCCAAAACATTTAACCCTAAGTCTGTTAATTCAATTTCACTTCCAAAAACAAAACCTCCATTAAAAAGTATAATATGAAAGTCTGTATTCTGCTTACCTATCAAGGGCCGAAATCATAACTTTCAAGCAGCCTGGCTCATACTCATCACCATCAGTTTTCTTCATTTCAGTATAAAATCTTTCTAAGATTTTGTTAAGCTCCTCTGGATCGAATTCAAAGATCTTCTTGGTAATTCCTCTGCTTTCGGACCAAGATTCGAAAACGTTTACCCAAGTGTTTCTTGACTTTGAGGTATTTTTACTAGAGCTTGTTGTCTTTTCGTAAGGTTCAAAGTTCATTACCTCAATACTATCTTTGAATTCGTCAACCAATTCGTATAGAGCGTAGATCTGCAGATTTGTCAGGAATTTACATTGAGCCATCACTTCATTCATATCTGTTTCATCCAATAGCTTAAGAATGGCTAAGAGTACCTTCTTGATATTATCGACGCCTTTGATACCAAATCTTCGTAGTCCCTCTGGTGAATCCGGGTAGAAAGACCTGATGACCAGGGTATCTGCTGGGTCTTCATCTCTTGCATACACCACTTTGTGACTGCTGAGACTCATCGCATCTTTTTTCTCTGATATTTTTCGGTCTTTGTTAGGTGTGGAGGTGATCATCTTCTTTGTGTATCCGTAGTCTTGGATGTCAGCTTGCTTTCTCTTCATGATTAATGTTGGTTGGTTTCAGAATGTTCATGATGTTCTTTTTAAAATTTCAGGGTTTTTATAAGTAATACTCATGAAAAGCTTTTGTTTCTTTCAAATATTTTTTAAAACAGATAATTACTCTAAAAAGT
The DNA here is from genome assembly GCF_902728285.1 of Clytia hemisphaerica. Lineage (NCBI taxonomy): Eukaryota > Metazoa > Cnidaria > Hydrozoa > Leptothecata > Clytiidae > Clytia > Clytia hemisphaerica. Next base: position 40,769 of record NW_027104153.1, read on the forward strand.
TATAAAACTTTTCTTAAATTTATATTGTTAAGTTTTTTTTTTTTTTTCAAAAGTTTTAATTTTTATTAATAATATTGCTTCTTTAATCTTAATTTTTCATTTTTAAAACAGTTAATTGTCTTCTTTAATGTCTTATTTGCCTCTAGAGGTTTCAACAGTTTTTTAGTTTATTATTACTTTTTTTTAAAGCAGTTAATTGACTTCTTTGATTTCTTAATTGTCTCGAGAGGTTGGCATAAGTTCTTTATTTTTTTAAGTGTTTCATTCAAGAAAAGAAAAACTATGAAATGAATAGATCAGCTTTTACCACAGATACAATTTTTTTTCCTCCGCGCGACTCGTTCGTTCGCTTCCCTCCACGCTGCGCGCTCCGGTCGCTCATGTCACTCCTCGCTCTATGGAAAAGAAATTGACATACAAAAGCTAATTAATTTCTAATTATTTAGGTTCCTAAATCTTAATTTATCATTTTATAACAGTTAATTGCCTCTAGAGGTTTCAAAAGTTCTTTAATACTTAATTAGCTTTTTAATATATATAATTAGTTTTTAAAAAACTTAACCTGTCCTGGAACCGGCCCTTCTAATCTACTAACGTAATTTGAATTTCCGTCATCGTTTGCGATTAAAAGAAGATTGACGCTAATCGAGCATTATATATTTCGGTGACTCTCAGCGGAAAAAACTCATCCTCCTCGAATCCAATGAGATTTATAGAGACATCGTTTTGTTTCTCGAATTTGCTGATGTCTTTTATGGAAACTGGATATTTGATTCCTCTCATATCTCTCGAGTCTCTTCATAGATAAAACATTGTAATGCAGACCAAAAATTTTTTTTAAGAAAACAAAAACATGAAAAGAAAATGAATAATAGAAAAGAATTCTCGATCCCAAAGTCAATCTCTTGACCCATATCCACTTTTCCAATATCGTCAACTTTCTTATCCATTTCATTGAAGAAGTTCTCAATAAAGTCCAGCTCTTTCAGCTCAATTTTAGCCAAATCGCCAAAGTGCATCTCCATATTCCCATTGAAATTGGATAAATCGATGTTTGGTTCTGAGGATGGAATATTAGCTAGCAGCAGCAGGTGGTTGATGAGGAACATCATCAACTATCTCATCCAAAAGTTCCATCAACATATCATTTCGAAATTGTTGATGGTTGTTCTCTTGGACAGGGAGAGGATCGAAATTTTGATTTACATCTAGATACGGTGGAACAACCATCTCTTGGTTACCATAAACTACATTAAAAAGAAAAAAGAAAATCTAATAAGTATCATTTTGTTTAAATCAAATAACTCAACTCAGATTAAAAAAAAATAATAATAATAAAAAATCTTGTAGTTTTGAAGAAAAAAATATTTACAATAATATAAACATGGTCAGCCTTTTAAAATTGTATATTAGAAATCATAGCTGGAAATGAAGACAACCCCGGAATGTCGATGTCGATTAATATCGATTGTGCAAGAAGAAAAAGACAAGCAAGGTTAAAAAGCTACTTGCGAAATAGCCAAACTTACGGTAATATAATGTCAATTAGATCTAATAATAAAGTAGGTAATATACTGGTAATACTTTATAGCAGTCAATTTACAATAAGTAGTTCTTTTTCTACCCTCGCTTTGGTGCCGTTTTGGTCGCTTTGGCTGCGCTTTTTGTTCGAAGTTGTCTTTGTGCACTTGTCGTCTCGATGATCGTGATCTAAAGATTGATTTTACAAACATTAAATTTAAGAACTGACCGTTTTACGAAAATAGCATACTCTTCCTCATATTTTGTAATATAATTCATAATTTATTAAAGATAGAAGCGGAAATAGCTTTCAAACAAAGCAAAAAACTGTTCCTTTGTAGACGTTATCGTGAACAAAGCTCAACAAATCCTTAGGTGACAATAATGCAGTACCTTCTTTTTCTAGTGTTTGTTCTTTCTGTTGGAGAGATTCTAGGTATTTCATCTTTTTAGATTTTTCGGTTTCCTGCTGACTTTCCTCAGGCTGCTTCATCAATAGTGTCAAAGGCCAATTTACAATCGGCTTCAGCTCAAATCGACCAAATTCCTCCCATTTGCTCTTCTTTGATCGAAGTGACTTGTAAAATGTGCCCATTCCTCCAACTGATTCGTCTCAACTGCACTTTTGAAGTTTTCATTTGTCACTTCTTTGAAGATTTTGTCTAGGTCTATCTTTTTGAAATCTGGTATTTTGAATACAGGCTCCTGTAACCAAACAATCTCGTGGTCAAGTAAATGGCCACCACCATCGGGGATAATCCATTCATGATCGGTTGACCACAGGCGGTATGACATATCAAAACTTTTACAATATCGAATATTTTACTTTTTTGATCATTTATCAATCATCTTCCTCATGTTTCGTTGTATTTTGTCATTTTTGCGTAACTTTCAGTGCAATTATTATGAATATTTGAAAATGCGCGACACACAGGGGATGCGGGCGTACAGTGGGACAAAATGTCGATTTGCGTACGTGCATTCTGGACACGTGACAACTATGCAGTGCACCCGAGTTTCAGTCCAATATTTTACCCCAATTAAAAAAAATCCTACCGGGTCTGTGAGAAAGGGGTGTTTATTTCTTTAATGTATTGAATTTAAGAAAGAAAACATATTTTGAACGAATAAAACGATTTTAATACCCGTGAAAACAAGTTAGCAAGTTCATAAATGATTTAAAAGATTAAATATTTATCAATGTAATCGGAGTAAAGTTTTGGAGGAATATTGGGAAGAGCTCCTGTAAAGTACACAGTGTTTGTCAGTAAAGGTTTAACCTTCACACTTGGCTTTTGGTGTGTAATCGCAGTAAGTTAGTAGGTTATTTTAATTATTTTCTCATAATGATGTTGTAATCATGTAATTAGTTGTAATTAAACAACTTTATTTTTCCAATTACATTTAATTTACACTAGAGAGCAAGACAATTATTTTCATTATTCATATATAAATGCAAAGTTACACATTATGATTTAAATCTCATTTTATCCTTAAACTTAGTATGTCACATTCAGTATATACTTCGTGCAGAAAGGTTGACAGCTGAAAATCGCGTTTTTTTTTTAAATACTTTTTTAAGTCATTTTGAAAATTATATTTGAAACATAAAAAGTCATCAGATGTGTAAGCAAAAATCAAAATATAATTTAAAAAAATGTGTGTTGTGTTTCATTATGATTTTGAATTTTTTATATGGTGAAACATTTTTTTAATGTTTTTTATAAAATGAACGATGTTAATCACTTCAGTGTTGAAAATCGCTTTTTACTCTTGTTAAGGTTATTTTTCTCCTAGTTATTTATTTCATGTTTATTAATAACGAGTTTTCTAAAATGAACGATGTTAATCACTTCAGTGTTGAAAATCGTTAGCTATCTTTTTTCGTAGATCTATTTTGAATAATTATATATTATTTTGAGGTTTTTTATGTTTGATTACACATCATTTGTATGATGATCATTTTAAAACAGTTTAAAATTATTTTTTTAAATAGGAACGATGTTAATCACTTCAGTGTTGAAAATCGTTGGTTATCTTTTTTGTCAAATATTATTTTGAAGATGATTCATTCTTTTGAGGGTTTTTTATGTTTAATTACATATCTTTTCAATGGTGATCATTTTAAAACAGTTAAATCTTATTTAAAATAAAGGAACGATGTTAATCACTTCAGTGTTGAAAATCGTTGGATATCTTTTTGTAAATTGAACGTTATTTTGAAAGTTAGGTTGGTTGGGTTGGTTATCTTTTTAATTTTTTTTTATTATTTATGCAGGCTCCTTTTTCTTAGATTTTCTTAGGGAATATACTAACAGGGTGGAGTTTGAGGACTTGAACATACGTTCACAGGGGGAATTCACAAGTTTTCATGTTTTTTATTAGATTTGTGGTCTTTCGACCGAACAAGATGAACCATAACCAAAGTGTGTGTGCATGTTAGTTGAAGATGTATGTTAGGTGTTGACGTCTTAGTACATTGATGGATCTGATGTGCATGTTATTATCATTTGGTGAAGGTTTTCCGTTGCATCCTTGTCGTGGTTTTGCAGCTGAAAGTATTAAATGTGCATGGTATCTTTTTAAGTTATGAAAAACGACTGGAACTTGGGAACTGGGACTTTTTTATGATCTATAGATAGTTGTAGGCTACAAATGCTATTAGCGCTCCCTCTGAATTTCGATGTTAAATGACAGTGCCTAAGCACCTTCTTTTTGTTGACATAATCAGGATGATTAGGGTTACGGATGAATGATTCATTGCAAATGTAACATTTAGTAGCCTGTTCAGACACAACTGGATCAAGTCGATTCTCATAGATAGTTTTTATCTCCTTTATCTCGCCTTGAATATAATCTAGAAATTTCTAAGCTGCATCAGGTCCAGTGTAAACATAAGGTGGTTTATAGAATTTTTCGTCGGTCCAAGTCGATGTGTATTATTTTCTTTGAAGTCCATTATTCCTTAGCTCCACCATTTTTCGATCCCTTTATCGGTTCCAAAATGCATTCAAAGTCTCCATAGATGATGTATAGAATCTTCATCATTGGACGAGCATTGTTGAAAAAGAGTTTGTCTCTTTCGAGTTTGTCACCTTTTAGCGGAAATCGAACGGCTTGTTATCCACGATCCTGAAGCGATGTAATAAATTGTTATTATTATTTTTTTTTAACGATCAAAGTACTATGTCTTTGCTTATTCCTTTTAACTTTTCCCTAAGATTTTCTCATTCCAAAACAAAACTAAAACTACTTTGTTTGTTGAATGAGTAAAGACATTTAACGACTTTAAAATAAAAGATTTAACTTTCTCCTAGTAATACGAAGCTCTTGATAAAAAAAAACTCTTATTGACTTAATAGATTTAACAAATAAGTAAGCATCCTCTAGTAGTAAAGATGTTCAATTAGGAAGTTTAATAATTGAAAAACTACTAGATACCTTGCAATGTTTAAGTTGATCAGTCAGGATTCTTTCAGTTGTACAACCATGCAGACAATAGTTAGAAAACCATGTTTGAGTTTTATGCTTATTATTGTGTTTTGCCAACAATCTATTCAAAATTTTAATCCAAACGTAATGTGAATTTTCGTCATCGTTTGCGATTAAACCATCTCTTGATTTCTATAAACTACATTAAAAAGAAAAAACAAAATTTAATAAACATGAAACAATCTGAAGTGACTTTATACAAATGTAAGTGACTGTTCAATCGCCGGCGATTATAGTTCAATCGTAACATTAAAGTTGAAAGTAACATTACATCATTAACATCCAATCAGATTTATAGAATATCCATTTTTCCTCGACTTGACATTTCAAATGAAAACAAAGAGATAATTACATCTAATTTTATGTCATATCGTCTCTTGTTACAGAAGTTTTCTTTCTCACAAACTTGTCATAGCAACTGATTTAATTAACTCCTTGGTAACAGCTTAAAAAAGATGAAGAGACACCATTGTGCTTCCCAATAAAGTTTATTAATGTCATCTTTTTGAATGAATGCCTATCGGACTTATTAAGGATCAAAGAATTTAAGGAAAAGTCGTTTTAACAAAATACTTCGTAAGTCTCGAAAAAATTTTCGGAAGAAATCTTCCTTGCAAGAAAGAATAAAAAAGTTTTACTTCTAAGTTTTGTTTTAGTTTTATGACGTCCGATCAAATACCCGTTTTATTTTCAATGCCCCTGTCTCTGTGCCCAGTGGATATCAACAGATAACAGGTAATTCATAACTTTCCAAACTGCTGGGGTGGTTCAAACGGTTATGTTTTTCCACTGGGGTCATAAAATTCTATTGTTTTTTATCCATGTTTTTATCTTTAACATTTTCTCAGCATTTCGGCAAAATGTTCTAAGAAATTGTATATTTTCGCCCGCAAGTTTTATGTTCTTAAATTCTTGACCTCGATGCCTTGTTCTCGTGTTATAAATAAACGTGCATGTGATTTGAAAACGAACAGAAAATTGATTTAAATTACATTCAGAAGGATTGAAAAGAAAGTCTAAAGAGTCTAATTCACAAAATCATTGATAGATTCCTAAATTACATCAAAATATATGGCAACATCAATTTATTACTAAAAAGAGCCTTTTAGTTATTTCCAAGAGCAGCAAGAAACTTAATTATATATATATCTCTATCAAGGATATCATCAAGCACCGTCCTTAAAGGGTTGCTGATGATTTGTGTTGATGTTGAAATCGGAGGAGGAAGTATCGATCTTTGCGTTTTTAACATTGGATCGACCAGATCTTCCAATTCTTTAATATCACTACCAGTCACCTCTGTCTGGCAACCCACGGAAACTGTTATTGGTCGTTTCTTTATGCTCTTCAAAGAACTTTATTGTCTTAAGACTGTCGACTCCTACAAAAAAGAAGAGGGTAATGATTACCAAAGTACATTTTTTCAGTAGAGCCGGTGGATTTTGACTGAGATGTTCTTTAGCTTTTAGCATTTTTCTCAAAAATTTCACATCCCAATCTCAAACTCTCAAAAAGTGTCTAAAATGCTTGCCTTGGTTCTGAAGCTTTTTATTAGAAAAATTCACATGATCAAATTACAGTATATAAGAAGAGTGTATTCGTCAACATTTTTAATGAAGAACTTGCCGAAATTACCCGGCAAAATTAACACTTAGTATTCAATGCTTAAAAATGCAAATTCGTCCAGATGTTTCCTTTCAAGCTCATCCTTAAACTTACTAATCACCTTCTTATTCTCATCTGATTGGTAGAGATGACCTGTCGGATATCCGCTGAAGTCGAAATGCTCCTTGTCACTCAAAAAATCTGCTTGGAGTCCTCCGTTTGTTAGGTCAAACGGTTATGTTTTCCACTGGGGTCATAAAATTCTATTGTTTTTATCCATGTTTTTATTCTTTAACATTTTCTCAGCATTTCGGCAAAATGTTCTAAGAAATTGTATATTTTTCGCCCGCAAATGTTATGTTCTTAAATTTTGACCTCGATGCCTTTGTTCGTGTTATAAAAAAACGTGCATATGATTTGAAAACGAACAGAAAATTGATTTAAAATTACATTCAGAAGGATGAAAAGAAAGTGGCCCAAAGAGTTCTAATTCACAAAATCATTGATAGATTCCTAAATTACATCAAAATATATGGCAACATCAATTTATTACTAAAAAGCCATTTTAGTTATTTCCAAGAGCAGCAAGAAAACTTAATTAAGAAATGAAATCAAAAGAAGTTGAAGTTTTTGGTTTTCTTTTTTATATAATAACTAAAAATAAACATAAACTAATCTTTTAATTTTCGAGTTTTCTTGGGTCGGTATATATCTCTATCAAGGATATCATCAAGCACCGTCCTTAAAGGGTTGCTGATGATTTGTGTTGATGTTGAAATCGGAGGAGGAAGTATCGATCTTTGCGTTTTTAACATTGGATCGACCAGATCTTCCAATTCTTTAATATCACTACCAGTCACCTCTGTCTGGCAACCCACGGAAACTGTTATTGGTCGTTTCTTTATGCTCTACAAGAACTTTATTGTCTTAAGAAGGCGCGACTCCTACAAAAAAGAAGAGGTAATGATTACCAAAGTATATTTTTTCAGTAGAGCCGGTGGATTTTGACTGAGATGTTCTTAGCTTTTAGCATTTTCTCAAAAATTTCACATCCAATCTCAAACTCTCAAAAAGTGTCTAAAATGCTTGCCTTGGTCTAAGCTTTTATTAGAAAAATTCACATGATCAAATTACAGTACATAAGAAGAGTGTATTCGTCAACATTTTTAATGAAGAACTTGCCGAAATTACCCGGCAAAATTAACACTTAGTATTCAATGCTTAAAAATGCAAATTCGTCCAGATGTTTCCTTTCAAGCTCATCCTTAAACTTACTAATCACCTTCTTATTCTCATCTGATTGGTAGAGATGACCTGTCGGATATCCGCTGAAGTCGAAATGCTCCTTGTCACTCAAAAAATCTGCTTGGAGGTCCTCCGTTTGTTTAGGTCAAACGGTTATGTTTCTCCGCTGGGATCATAAAATTCTATTGTTTTTTATCCATGTTTTTATCTTTAACATTTTCTCAGCATTTCGGCAAAATGTTCTAAGAAATTGTATATTTTCGCCCGCAAATGTTATGTTCTTAAATTTTTGACCTCGATGCCTTTGTTCTCGTGTTATAAAAAAACGTGCATATGATTTGAAAACGAACAGAAAATTGATTTAAATTACATTCAGAAGGATTGAAAAGAAAGTGGTCCAAAGAGTCTAATTCACAAAATCATTGATAGATTCCTAAATTACATCAAAATATATGGCAACATCAATTTATTACTAAAAAGAGCCATTTTAGTTATTTCCAAGAGCAGCAAGAAACTTAATTAAGAAATGAAATCAAAAGAAGTTGAAGTTTTTGGTTTCTTTTTATATAATAACTAAAATAAACATAAACTAATCTTTTAATTTCGAGTTTCTTGGGTCGGTATATATCTCTATCAAGGATATCATCAAGCACCGTCCTTAAAGGGTTGCTGATGATTTGTGTTGATGTTGAAATCGGAGGAGGAAGCATCCATCTTTGCGTTTTTAACATTGGATCGACCAGATCTTCCAATTCTTTAATATCACTACCAGTCACCTCTGTCTGGCAACCCACGGAAACTGTTATTGGTCGTTTCTTTATGCTCTTCAAGAACTTTATTGTCTTAAGAATGGTCGACTCCTACAAAAAAGAAGAGGTAATGATTACCAAAGTACATTTTTTCAGTAGAGCCGGTGGATTTTGACTGAGATGTTCTTAGCTTTTAGCATTTTCTCAAAAATTTCACATCCAATCTCAAACTCTCAAAAAGTGTCTAAAATGCTTGCCTTGGTCTAAGCTTTTATTAGAAAAATTCACATGATCAAATTACAGTATATAAGAAGAGTGTATTCGTCAACATTTTTAATGAAGAACTTGCCGAAATTACCTGGCAAAATGAACATTAGTATTCAATGCTTAAAAATGCAAAAAAAATGCTTGCCTTGGTCTAAGCTTTTATTAGAAAAATTCACATGATCAAATTACAGTATATAAGAAGAGTGTATTCGTCAACATTTTTAATGAAGAACTTGCCGAAATTACCTGGCAAAATGAACACTTAGTATTCAATGCTTAAAAATGCAAATTCGTCCAGATGTTTCCTTTCAAGCTCATCCTTAAACTTATTAATCACCTTCGTATTCTCATCTGATTGGTAGAGATGACCTGTCTGATAACGCTGAAGTCGAAATGCTCCTTGTCACTCAAAAAATCTGCTTGGAGGTCCTCCGTTTGTATCCAATATGTCAAGTTTGCATCTGTCAATAACAGCTGTGATCGCTTACCAGGATACTTTCGTTTTATGTAGTTATCATGGAAGTTGTACATGTGTAGCTTACTTAGGGTGAGAACCCTGTATATACTAGACGGTTAAGAACCAACTTGCTGATTTTCTTAGGAACTTCCATCCAAAGAAGATGCCCTTGGATTTTACTTTACAATTCCTAGTTCTATTATAGCAAGTCTCTAATTTTAGATTTAAATTGGCTATCCTAGCCTAAGAAAGGGATCAATTTTCAAGACGATAGCCAGATCCGTCTTCACATCCGCTCTATCATGAATAATGAAACGATAGCTTTGACACCCTTGCGCTTTTTACCTTCAATTGTATCGGAAAAAGCATCTTTCAAAAGAAATTCACAATGTCACTTAGATCTTTTCGAAATATCTAGACATTTCTTAATTCATATAAACTTTTCCAATATCGTCATCACTTCAAACTTTCATGTCCAATGCAGTAAAGAAGTTCTTGACAAAGTCGAGCTTTTTCAACTCGCTTTTAGCCAAATCAGCAAATTCTATCTCAATTTTTACATCAAAATTCGATGGATCAACGTTTGGTTCTTTAGGTGAAATATTCCTATTATCTGCTGCATGTTTTTCATTAGGAATATCAGTGATCTCATCCAAAAGTTCCATCAGCATATCATTTTGTAATTGTTGATGGTTGTTTTCTTGTTGATGGATATTAGAAGGAAGAGGATTGAGATTTTGGTTAGTAAAAGGTAAAAAGAAATATTAAATATGTTTCTTTTTCTTTTTCGTTTTTTTAGGAGTTTCTTTGATCTCCTCATCAGGAAACTCGCTCGCCCTGACTACTCTGACTTTTCTTTTTCCCGGTTTTTTAGGAGTTTCTTTGATCTCCTCATCAGGAGACTCACTTGCACAGCCTTTTTCTTTGTTATCTTTCCCCTGTCCTCTTTGTTTTCAATCTCTATGTTTGCCCCCACGTCCAAATCATCCTTCAATTTCATTAATTTTTTCAAAGGCTCGTCAGAGTCAGATTCCGAATCAGAAGACATTGCCTTTCTCTTACGTTTAGGCGATTTTGAAAAGAATTCTTTCCTGGCCGTATATTCACTAAAACCTGCTTCAGAACCATCAGACTTCTCACTTCTCTCATTACGCACAAGCTCTAGCAAATCCTTTGCAGTTAACCCCATAGATGGTTTGGACTTAAGCGACATACTGGCAACACCTTGGGTCACATCCTTAATCAAATTTTTCAGAGAATGCTTTCTTCTTAAATTTGGAATCGGTGCGTTCTCATGAAACATATCAAAAAATTTTTTCTTCTTAACATTTCCTGCCTAATTTTCGCGTAAAAAATGTCAAGTAAACAAAGCGATCGACAAGCGTAAAAGCCTCGATAAATGTTGATACATGATAGATAAACATCTTAAATAAAAAGAAATCTTTTAAATATGAATAAAAAATCTTTCGAATGAATAAAAAGAGAAATTCGCAATACATGTTTTATTACAGTAGAACATCCAATTTTTTTAAGTCTTCGAATGTTCTTAACATGTTCTTATTTTCACTATTTTATTATTATTATCATAATTAAAAAAAGTGTATATGGATTTTGAATTAGATATTTGGGCAGCTTTCGCTTTGATCTCATGAAATTTAACGAAAAAAAATAAACAAGTAAACAAAGCAGAAAGTGGCCGTGTGACGAGCAATTCTACATTAAAGGAAGAAATAGAAAGGGCAGAGCCCCCTAAGACAATTTTTCAACATTGATTTGATGGAAGATTACAAAAACATGTCGAATATTTTACTTTTTTATCATTTATCAATCATCTTCCTCATGTTTAGTCGTATTTTGTCATTTTTGCGTAACTTTCAGTGCAATTAATTATGAATATTTGAAAATGCGCGACACACAGGGGATGCGGCCGTACAGTGGGACAAGATGTCGATTTGCGTACGTGCATGCTGAACACGAGACAACTATGCAGTGCCACCGAGTTTCAGTCCAATATTTTACCCTAACAAAAAATCGTACCGAGTCTGTGAGAAAGGGGTGTTTATTTCTTTAATGTATTGAATTTAAGAAAGAAAACATATTTTGAACGAATAAAAAGATTTTAATACCCGTCAAAACAAGTTAGCAAGTTCATAAATGATTTGAAAGATCAGGGCTAAATATTTATCAATGTAATCGGAGTAAAGTTTTGGAGGAATATTGGGAATAGCTCCTGTAAAGTACACAGTGTTTGTCAGTAAAGGTTTAACCTTCACGCTTTTGGTGGGTAATCACAGTAATTTAGTAGGTTATTTTAATTATTTTCTCATAATGATGTTGTAATCATGTAATTAGTTGTGATTAAACAACTTTATTTTTCCAATTACATTTAATTACACTAGAGAGCAAGACAATTATTTTCATTATTCATATATAAATGCAAAGTTACACATTTTGATTTAAATCTCATTTTATCCTTCAACTTAGTATGTCACATTCCGTTTATATACTTCGTTCAGAAAGGTTAACAGCTGAAAATCGCGTTGTTTTTTTTAATACTTTTTTAAGTCATTTTGAAAATTATATTTGAAACATAAAAAGTCACCAGATGTGTAAGCAAAAATCAAAATACAATTTAGAAAAAATGTGTGTTGTGTTTCATTATGATTTTGAATGTTTTATATGGTTAAACATTTTATAAATGTTTTTTAGAAACATTTTATAAATGTTTTTTATAAAATGAACGATGTTAATCACTTCAGTGTTGAAAATCGCTTTTTACTGTTGTTAAGGTTAGTTTTCTCCTAGTTATATATTTCATGTTTATTAATAACGAGTTTTCTAAAATGAACGATGTTAATCACTTCAGTGTTGAAAATCGTTAGCTATCTTTTTCGTAGATCTATTTTGAATAATTATTTTGAGTTTTTTTATGTTTGATTACATATCTTTTAAATGGTGATAATTTTAAAACAGTTTAAATTTATTTAAAATAAAGGAACGATGTTAATCACTTCAGTGTTGAAAATCGTTAGATATCTTTTTGTAAATTGTACGTCATTTTGAAAGTTAGGTTGGTTGGGTTGGTTATCTTTTTTAAATTTTTTAAATATTTATGCAGGCTCCTTTTTCTGAGATTTTCTTAGGGAATATACTAACAGGTTCGGGTGGGTTTGAGGACTTACGTTCACAGGGGAAATTCACAAGTCATGTTTTTTAATAGATTTGTGGTCTTTCGACCGAACAAGATGAACCATAACTAAAGTGTGTGTGCTTGTTAGTTGAAGATGTATGTTATTTGTTGACGCCTTAGTGCATTGATGGATCTGATGTGCGTGTTATTATCATTTGGTGAAGGTTTTCCGTACCTTGGTGAAGGTTTTAGGTAGTGTAGATGATCAGCTAGCAGCAAGTATCTCTGTGCTGCCCCGTTGCTGGCTATGTAAAAATACATTGTTGATGTCGTCCCAGTGATTGTGTGTTCCACGGTGCGAATTCTCTCGGTGTGTTCTTGTCCGTATTCTCCGATTTCGTATCTTCTTGGATTTGCACCTCCGGGGACATCTATGAACAAAGTCAGTGTTGCTTTGTCTCCTTCGTATGTTAATTCGATTTTGATATCTGGTGTTGCAATCATGGTGATAATATGGTGTGATGTGAATATGTAATGCGATGATAAATAATGCGATTAATAGCCTAATATATACTAAAATATCTTCAGTATTGTAAGGAAAAACAAGTACGAACGTTTCTGTTCTGCTGCATAAAAACGGATACTTTTCCTATAAGAAAACAGCGCGGACCAACGATTTAAAGAAAACGCTTGTTGGGAAAGTTGCTCAAGTCCTGCAATGGACTGGTCGGAATATAAGATAAGGTTAGTCCTTAAGAAATATGATCTAAATCCAGATCAAACTTATGATACGACAACTTGTATGGAGTCAGGATTCTTTCAGTAGTATAACCATGCAGACAATAGTTACAAAACCATATATGAGTTTTGTGCAATCTATTCAAATTTTTAATCCAAACGTAATGTGAATTTCCGTCATCGTTTGCGATTTAAAGAAGATTGACGTGAAGTTGAGCATTAAAAAAACTCATCCTCCTCGAATCCAATGAGATTTATAGAGACATCGTTTTGTTTCAAAGACAAGTGTTTTTTTTTTTCTCCAATTCATTTAAATGATAAAACATTCTAAAGCACCCCAAAATTTTTTTTAAGAAAAACATGGAAATAAAATAAATAATAGAAAATAATTCTTGATCCCAAAGTCAATCTCTTGACCCATATCCACTTTTCCAATATCGTCAACTTTCTTATCCATTTCATTGAAGAAGTTCTCAACAAAGTCCAGCTCTTTCAGCTCAATTTTAGCCAAATCGGCAAAGTCCATCTCCATATTCACATTGAAATTGGATAAATCGATGTTTGGTTCTCAGGATGGAATATTAACTGCTGCTACAGATGGTTGATGAGGAACATCATCAACTATCTCATCCAAAAGTTCCATCAACATATCATTTCGAAATTGTTGATGGTTGTTCCCTTGGACAGGAAGAGGATCGAAATTTTGATTTACATCTAGATAAGGTGGAACAACCATTTCTTCATTTCCATAAACTAAATTAAAAAGAAAAAACAAAATTTAATAATTATCATTTTGTTTAAATCAAATAACTCAACTCAGATTTAAAAAAATAATAATAAGAAGAAAAAGAAATAATCCAGGATTATAACTTTTAAAAGAAACTTCACTTTCTCTATTCTCATTCGATCTTACTCTATCGTAAAACGATCCATTTTTAAACAATGACAAGTGAATGAAAACAAAATACATTTTTGTATTTTTTATAAGCAAGTGTATGCCCCTTGGGAATATAAATATCAACAATAAGATGAAAAAAACCATTTTTTCTAAAATTCATTCTCGTTATAAACTAATAGAACAAATTATAAGACTTTTTTTATTTTTGAGTTGTGTAATGTCCATGAGGCAGTGTCTTTATACCACAATCAAGGATATATCTTTTATCGTCGAATACTGATAAGGCTTTCTTATTAGTATGAATTGTAAACAGTTCGTGATTGAAAGAGCGTATATAAGAACCTGGCTTATAGATTGTTTTCTCATTGATCAAAGTATCTTTAAAGTTGTGAAAGTTTAGATCTTGCTTTATGATGCTACCCTTGAAACCCTTGGTTTTTTTCTACTCGTCCATTATTGGTTGATTATGTTCATTAAGGCCCTCAACAAAACTTAAAGAGTACATTTTAGCCAACTTAAGACCAACAAATTCAAACAGATGTTTCCCTTCCAAGCTCATCCTTAAACTTACTAATGACCTTCTTATTCTCATCTGATTGGTTGTGTTGTGTTTCATTATGATTTTCAAAATTTAAAGATGATTTTGAACTTTTTTTATGGTAAAACATTTTTTTAATGTTTTTTATAAAATGAATGATGTTAATCACTTCAGTGTTGAAAATCGTTAGTTATCTTTTCCGTAGATCTATTTTGAATAATTATATATATTATTTTGAGGTTTTTTATCTTTGATTACATATCATTTGTATGGTTATCATTTTAAAACAGTTTGAAATTATTTTTTAAAAAGGGAACGATGTTAATCACTTCAGTGTTGAAAATCGTTGGTTATCTTTTTTGTCAAATATTATTTCGAAGATGAAACATTCTTTTGAGGGTTTTTTATGTTTGATTACATATCTTTTAAATGGTGATCATTTTAAACCAGTTTAAATTTATTTAAAATAAAGGAACGATGTTAATCACTTCAGTGTTGAAAATCGTTAGATATCTTTTTGTAAATTGTACGTCATTTTGAAAGTTAGGTTGGTTGGGTTGGTTATCTTTTTTAAATTTTTTAAATATTTATGCAGGCTCCTTTTTCTGAGATTTTCTTAGGGAATATACTAACAGGGTGGAGTTTGAGGACTGGAACATACGTTCACAGGGGAAATTCAAAAGTTTTCAATAACATAAACATGGTCAGTCTTTTAAAATTGTATATAAGAATCATAGCTGGAAATGAAGGCAACCCCGGAATGTCGATGTCGAGTTTTTTTCTTTAATATTAATATCGATTTTGCAAGAAGAAAAAGACAAGCAAGGTCAAAAAGATACTTGCGAAATAGCCAAACTTACGGTAATTCAGAATCTTATCAAAACACTATATAGTGTCAATTAGATCTAAAAATAAAGTAGGTAATATACTGGTAATACTTTATAGCAGTCAATTTACAATAACTAGTTCTTTTTCTGCCCTCGCTTTGGTGCTGTTTTGGTCGCTTTGGCTGCGCTTTTTGTTCGAAGTCGTCTTTGTGCAGATGTGGTCTTTGTGCAGATGTCGTCTTGCTGATCGTGATCTAAAGATTGATTTTACAAACATTGAATTTAAAACAAGAAAACAAAAAAAAAACACATTAAATTTAAGAACTGACCGTTTTACGACAATAGCATACTCTTCCTCATATTTTGTAATATAATTCATAATTTATTAAAGAGAGAAGCGGAAATAGCTTTCAAACAAAGCAAAAAACTGTTCCTTTGTAGACGTTATCGTGAACAAAGTTCAACAAATCCTTAGGTGACAATAATGCAGTACCTTCTTTTCTAGTGTTTGTTCTTTCTGTTGGAGAGATTCTAGGTATTTCATCTTTTTAGATTTTTCGGTTTCCTGCTGACTTTCCTCAGGCTGCTTCATCAATAGTGTCAAAGGCCAATTTACAATCGGCTTCAGCTCAAATCGACCAAATTCCTCCCATTTGCTCTTCTTTGATCGAAGTGACTTGTAAAATGTGCCCATTCCTCCAACTGATTCGTCTCAACTGCACTTTTGAAGTTTTCATTTGTCACTTCTTTGAAGATTTTGTCTAGGTCTATCTTCTTGAAATCTTGTATTTTGAATACTCCTGTAACCAAACAATCTCGTGGTCAAGTAAATGGCCACCACCATTGGGGATAATCCATTCACGATCGGTTGACCACAGGCGGTATGACAGCTGAACCTTTAGAGAGACCATCTCAAACTTGAACTGATGGGGAACTGAGTGCTTCTCCATGGCGAACATATGGTCCTTAAACCAGCCAACGATGTCATAAACAACAATTAAATGTCTGTCAATCAAAAGCTGCTAACATCTCTTGGACCAGCTCATTCATTGGCGTGAAAGTACATTGGCATTCAGATGGCGCGAAAGTACACTGAAAACCTAAATATAGAAAAATAGGATAAAATTCAATGTTAATTTAAACTAAAGACAAATCTAAAAGATATGCTACCGTGTCAAATTTATTTTAAAACTTTATTTTGCTGATGTCAGTATTTTCACCTTTTTTAAGTTTTGCTTTGATAACTTTTAAACTTTTTAAAGATTGAAAAAATATTTTTTTTACACCCTTTGGTGACTTTCATTAGGATTTGACTAGAATACGGTCAGTGAAAAATATATTTTGTTCACTAATCAGAGGTGTCAGTTTTTTAAAGTGTGATGATTAGAAGTTCTATTAGTATTCTGGTCAGCCTGGTTCATACCTGGTCAATGTATTCGTGTGTGTGACCCACCATGAGGAATGAAACTCGTACGTACCTAATTACCTGATCTTTTGATATCCACTGGGGCACAGAGACAGGGCATTAAAAATAAAACGGGTATTTGATCGGACGTCTTGAAACTAAAACAAAACTTTAAAAGTAAAACTTTCTTATTCTTTTTTGCAAGGAAGATTTCTTCCGAAAATTTTTTTGAGACTTTCGAGACAAGTATTTTGTTAAAACGACTTTTTCTCAAAATTCTTTGATCCTTAATAAGTCCGATAGGC
Source organism: Clytia hemisphaerica (assembly GCF_902728285.1). NCBI lineage: Eukaryota > Metazoa > Cnidaria > Hydrozoa > Leptothecata > Clytiidae > Clytia > Clytia hemisphaerica. Next base: position 57,946 of record NW_027104153.1, read on the forward strand.
ATTCATTCAAAAAGATGACATTAATAAACTTTATTGGGAAGCACACTGGTGTCTCTTCATCTTTTTTAAGCTGTCACCATGGAGTCAATTGACTCCGTTGCTATGACAAGTTTGTGAGAAAGAAAAATTATGTAACAAGAGACAATATGACAAATAATTAGATGAAATTATCTCTTTGTTTTCATTGGAAATGTCAAGTCGAGGAGAAAGGGATATTATACGAATCTGATTGACTGTTAATGATGTAATGTTACTTTCAGTCGCGACGATTGAACTATAATCGCCGGCGATTGAACAGTCACTTACATTTGTATAAAGCCACTTCAGATTGTTTCATGTTCTTCTCTTTCTCTATTCTCATTCGATCTTACTCTATCGTAAAAGGATCCATTTTTAAAGAATGACAAGTGAATGAAAACAAAATACATGTTTTTTTTATAAGCAAGTGTATGCCTCTTGGGAATATAAAAATCAAAAAAAAGACGAAAAAACTTTTTTTCTAAAATTCATTCTTGTTATAAACTAATAGAAAAAATAATAAGTCTTTTTTTATTTTTCAGTTGAGTAATGTCTATGAGACAGTGTCTTTATACCAAACTCAAGGATATATCTTTTATCATCGAATACTGATAAGGCTTTCTTATTAGTATGAATTGTAAACAGTTCGTGATTGAAAGAGCGTATATAGGAATAGGAAACTCGCTTATAGATTGTTTTCTCATTGATCAAAGTATCTGAAAGTTTAGATCTTTCTTTATGATGTTACCCTTGACACCCTTGGCTTTTTTCCACTCGTCCATTATTGGTTGACTATGTTCATTTAGGCCCTCAACAAAACTTAAAGAGTACATTTTAGCCTTAAAACCAACAAATTCATCCAGATGTTTCCCTTCAAGCTCATCCTTAAACTTACCAATCACTTTCTCATTCTCATCTAATTGGTAGGGATGACCTGTCGGATATCCACTGAAGTCGAAATGCTCCTTGTCACTCCAAAAATCTGCTTGGAGGTCCTCTGTTTGTATCCGATATGTCAAGTCTGCATCCGTAAATAACAGCTGTGATCGTTTACCAGGATACTTTGTTTTATGTAGTTATAATTGAAGTTGTACATGTGTAGCTTACTTAGGTCGAGAACCCTGTATATACTAGACGGTTAAGAATCAACTTGCTGATGGTGTTTTCGACGCTGACTAGATTCTCGTTGATGATGTTGAATCTCTTGAATGAGGGTTTAACAACGTGGGTCCTCAGCGTTGCGGGGTTGTTAACAAGCTTGATGCTCCTGCGCTTACGAAGGTTCTCCATCGTTTTGCCAAAGCAGGAGTTGTTCATGAGTTTGAAAAATTCAACTTCAAATTTATCTCTTGCAAACTCTTGACCCATATCCACTTTTCCAATATCGTCAACTTTCTTATCCATTTCATTGAAGAAGTTCTCAACAAAGTCCAGCTCTTTCAGCTCAATTTTAGCCAAATCGGCAAAGTCCATCTCCATATTCACATTGAAATTGGATAAATCGATGTTTGGTTCTGATGATGGAATATTAACTGCTGCTACAGGTGGTTGATGAGGAACATCATCAACTATCTCATCCAAAAGTTCCATCAACATATCATTTCGAAATTGTTGATGGTTGTTCTCTTGGACAGGAAGAGGATCGAAATTTTGATTTACATCTAGATATGGTGGAACAACCATCTCTTATTTTATATAAACTACATTAAAAAGAAAAAACAAAATTTAATAAGTATCATTTTGTTTAAATCAAATAACTCAGAAATAATAATAATAAAAAAAATAATCCAGGATTATAACTTTTAAAAGAAGCTTCTCTTTCTCTATTATCATTCGATCTTACTCTATCGTAAAACGATCCATTTTTAAACAATGACAAGTGAATGAAAACAAAACAAACATATATGTTTGTATTTTTTATAAGCAAGTGTATGCTCCTTAGGAATATAAAATTCAACAATAAGATGAAAAAAACATTTTTTCTAAAATTCATTCTCGTCTTTTTTTATTTTCGAGTTGAGTAATGTCCATGAAGTTGTGGAAGTTTAGATCTTGCTTTATGATGTCACCCCTGACACCCTTGGCTTTTTCTACTCGTCCATTATTGGTTGATTATGTTCATTAAGGCCCTCAACAAAACTTAAAGAGTACATTTTAGCCTTAAGACCAACAAATTCATCCAGATGTTTCCCTTAAAGCTCATCCTTAAACTTACTAATGACCTTCTTATTCTCATCTGATTTTCAAAATTTAAAGATGATTTTGAATTTTTTATATGGTAAAACATTTTTTTAATGTTTTTTTATAAAATGAACGATGTTAATCACTTCAGTGTTGAAAATCGTTGGTTATCTTTTTCGTAGATCTATTTTGAATAATTATATATTATTTTGAGGTTTTTTATCTTTGATTACATATCATTTGTATAGTGATCATTTTAAAACAGTTTAAAATTATTTTTTAAAAAGGGAACGATGTTAATCACTTCAGTGTTGAAAATCGTTTGTTATCTTTTTTGTCAAATATTATTTTGAAGATGAAACATTCTTTTGAGGGTTTTTTATGTTTGATTACTTATCTTTTAAATGGTGATCATTTTAAACAGTTTAAATTTATTTAAACTAAAGGAACGATGTTTATCACTTCAGTGTTGAAAATCGTTGGCTATCTTTTTGTAAATTGTACGTCATTTCGAAAGTTTTGGGTTAGGTTGGTTAGGTTGGTTATCTTTTTTAAATAATTTAAATATTTATGCAGGCTTCCTTTTTGGAGATATTCTTAGGGACTTCCATCCAAAGAAGATGCCCATGGATTTTACTTTACAATTCCTAGTTCTATTATAGCAAGTCTCTAATTTAAAATTTAAATTGGCTGTCCAAGCCTAAGAAAGGGATCAATTTTCAAGACGCTAGCCAGATCCGTCTTCACATCCGCTCGATCATGAATAATGAAACGATAGCTTTGACACCCTTGCGCTTTTTACCTTCAATTATATTTGAAAAAGCATCTTTCAAAAGAAATTCACAATGTCACTTAGATCTTTTCGAAATGTGTACACATTTCTTAATTCATATCTCCATTTTTACATCGAAATTCGATGGATCAACGTATATTCTTATTATCTGCTGCACGTTTTTGATGAGAAATATCAGTGATCTCATCCAAAAGTTCCATCAGCATATCATTTTGTAATTGTTGATGGTTGTTTTCTTGTTGATGGATATTAGAAGGAAGAGGATTGATATTTTGGTTAGTAAAAGGTAAAAAGAAATATTAAGTATGTTCCTTTTTCTTTTTCGGTTTTTTAGGAGTTTGTTTGATCTCCTCATCAGGAGACTCACTCGCACTGACTACTCTGACTTTTCTTTTTCGGTTTTTTAGGAGTTTCTTTGATCTCCTCATCAGGAGACTCACTCGCACTAACTACTCTGACGGCCTGTTTCTTTTTTCTCTTTCCCCTATCCACTTTGTTTTCAATCTCTATGTTTGCTCCCACGTCCAAATCATCCTTCAATTTCATTAATTTTTTCAAAGTCTCGTCAGAGTCAGATTCCGAATCAGAAGACATTGCCTTTCTCTTTAGTTTAGGCGATTTTGAAAAGAATTTTTTCTTGGCTGTATACCCACTAAAACCCGCTTCAGAAGCATCAGACTTCTCACTTCTCTCATTCCACACAAGCTCTAGCAAATCCTTTGCATTAACTCCGGAGATAGTTAGGACTTAAGGGACATACTGGCAACACCTTGGGTCACATCCTTAATCAAATTTTTCAGAGAATGCTTTCTTGTTAAATTTGGAATCGGTGTGTTCTCATGAAACATATCAAAAAAAAATTTCTCCTTAACATTTTCCCGCGTAAAAAATGTCAAGTAAACAAAGCGAGGGACAAGCGTAAAAGCCTCGAAAAATGTTGATACATAATAGATGTTAAACATCTTAAATAAAAAGAAATCTTTTAAATATGAATAAAAAATCTTTCGAATGAATAAAAAGAGAAATTCGCAATACATGTTTTATTACAGTAGAACATCCAAATTTTTGAACTATTCGGATGTTCTTAACTTTTTAAGTTTTAAGCCTAAAAATATTCTTAACATGTTCTTATTTTCACTATTTTGCGATTATTTTTGTCCAATTTCCTAAGAAAATAGTTGTTTTAGGGTCCGCAAAACCTTAAAATGTTCTTTACTTGTTCTTCATATTTAAGCCTTATGTTCTTATAGTTTTTTATTATATAAAAACAGTGTATACGGATTTTGAATTAGATATTTGGGCAGCTTTTGCTTTGATCTCGTGAAATTTAACGAAAAAAAATAAATAGGTAAACAAAGCAGAAAGTGGCCATGCGATGAGCAATTCTACATAAAAGGAAGACATAGAAAGGGCAGAGCCCCCTAAGACAATTTTTCCACATTGATTTGATGGAAAATTACAAAAGCATATCGAATATTTTACTTTTTTTTTCATTTATCAATCATCTTCCTCATGTTTAGTTGTATTTTGTCATTTTTGCGTTTCTTTCAGTGCAATTAGTATGAATATTTGAAAATGCGCAACGCACAGGGGATGCGGGTGTACAGTGGGACAAAATGTCGATTTGCGTACGTGCATGCTGGACACGTGACAACTATGCAGTGCCACCGAGTTTCAGTCCAATATTTTACCCCAACAAAAAATCCTACCGGGTCTGTGAGAAAGGGGTGTTTATTTCTTTAATGTATTGAATTTAAGAAAGGAAACATATTTTGAACGAATAAAAAGATTTTAATACCCGTGAAAACAAGTTAGCAAGTTCATAAATGATTTAAAAGATTAGGGCTAAACAGGGTCGTATCTAGGATTTTTAGGATACCCTGCAAAAGAGATTCAGCTATATATAGTGATTCAGTTATATATAGTGTCTAAGGAGGGCCCACCATGGTTGGGCCCGACGGGCCAGAAAATTTTTTAATTTCGACCCTCTAGATTGGCTAAAACAGCCACCTTTTTATGCCCAATGTACCATGAACCAGAGATAAAGAATTAAAATTCATTTCATTTAAACACAAAATGAACCTGGTAAAACTAAGATAGTTTTTTGGGTTAAATTGTTTTAAGAACCAAAAAAAGAGTGGCCTCTAAAATATGGAATAAATGAAGGAAAGAGAAAGGAGGTGTAAAAAAAAATAAATAACTATCTGAATTTTTTTAAGAAACTTTTTGAACTTTATATACAGAAAAAAGTGAAAAGATGATACAAAATAAATACAAGCACACAAAAGATTATAATTATACAAAATCTTTATCGATCGTGATGATAGCAAGAACATAATAATAAATTTACCAAACTGTCTAACATTTTTTATTGTGATTTTGATTCTTATGTGTCAAATTTTTTTATCTTATTGCTGCCAAAAGTGACTTAAATAATTTCAAGCAGATTAATAATAAAGCCTTTTGCCCATTTCAAATTAAAATTTAGAGAAAAAGAGCAAAACTATTTTATTCAGACTGGTCAAGAAAAGAGTATTTCATTAGAAAATTGATTAATGTGATGCATTAAAGTATCCAAAACTAGAATTTGTACTGAAGCTGAAATCTCTATAGTTGGTTCATCTTGAAATTGTAGTCTAGCCCCATTCTGGTGTCTCGTTTGGAACTGTTTGCCAAATCAAGCAGAGAATCCTGTACCAGGGGTAAAAAGCCCCCAATCCGAATTGAAAACAAACCATATGTCATCAGAAACTCATTTATTCATTATGTACATAATGCAGCATGTTTTATGTTTGGTATCAAAATTCAGTTGTTGTGTTATAAATTTATAACATATAACGTATATTCACTAAAACCCGCTTCAGAACCATCAGACTTCTCACTTCTCTCATTCCGCACAAGCTCTAGCAAATCCTTTGCAGTTAACCCCGGAGATGGTATATAATAGCAACACCTTGGGTCACATCCTTAATCAAATTTTTCAGAGAATGCTTTCTTCTTAAATTTGGAATCGGCGTGTTCTTACGAAACATATCAAAAAAAATTTTCTCCTTGACATTTTCCCGCGTAAAAAATGTCAAGTAAACAAAGCGAGGGACAAGCGTAAAAGCCTCGAAAAATGTTGATACATAATAGATGTTAAACATCTTAAATAAAAAGAAATCTTTTAAAGGCAATAGCGCTATACTTATAGTAGGGGTCGGATTTGGTGGTACTTCCATGGTATACTCTGAAATACATGCTGATGTCAGCCCCAGAGCTGATTGGCTTAACCGACAGTTATACGCGGTTTAAGAGTATAGCTAAAACTTTGTTATGTTTTCAACAGTAAACGAAAGTGAATGAAGACAAAATGTAAACAAAAAGATTGCAAAGAAGTTTTCGAATAAATTCACAATAGAATGTCTTCATTTAAAAATAGAAACACTCGATTCCATTCAAAAGAAAAAGACATTCAGTTTTGTGTAACTCTTTTTGTGTTGTTGTTGAACATTATATTTTTTGAATATATTTTTTTGGAATAAAGTCACTTTTAGTTTTTGTTATGATCCAGCACTCCTAAATACTCCTCCAGATGGATGTTTGTGCCAATGCTAGATCAGCATTTCATAAATATACCATGTGTCGTTCCCTTTAAATATGAATAAAAAATCTTTCGAATGAATAAAAAGAGGAATTCGCAATACATGTTTTCTTACAGTAGAACATCCAAATTTTTGAAATCTTCGGATGTTCTTAACTTTTTAAGTTTTAAGCCTAAAGATGTTCTTAACATGTTCTTATTTTCACTATTTTTGCGATTATTTTTGTCCAATTTCCTAAGAAAATACTTGTCTTATGGTCCGCAAAGCCTTAAAATGTTCTTTACTTGTTCTTAATATTAATTAAGCCTTATGTTCTTATAGTTTTTTATTATACAAAAAAGTGTATATGGATTTTGAATTAGATATTTGGGCAGTTTTTGCTTTGATCTCATGAAATTTAACGAAAAAAAATAAACAAGTAAACAAAGCAAAAAGTGTCCATGCGACGAGCAATTCTACATTAAAGGAAGAAAAACAATTTTTCAACATTGATTTGATGGAAAATTACAAAAACATATCGAATATTTTACTCTTTTTTTAATTTATAAATCATCTTCCTCATGTTTAGTTGTATTTTGTCATTTTTGCGTAACTTTCAGTCCAATTGATTATGAGTATTTGAAAATGCGCGACACACAGGGGAAGCGGGCGTACAGTGGGACAAAATGTCGATTTGCGCACGTGCATGCTGGACACGTGACAACTATGCAGTGCCACCGAGTTTCAGTCCAATATTTTACCCGAACAAATAATCCTACCGGATCTGTGGCAAAGGGGTGTTTATTTCTTTAATGTATTGAATTTATGAAAGAAAACATATTTTGAACGAATAAAAAGATTTTAATACCCGTGAAAACAACCTGTGAAATTTCGACATTAAAAAAAAGTCAGTTTTTTTTAAATAAGTTTCGAACTACTTTTTCAAATTTAATGTAGAATAGCTCAAAATTCAAGTTAGAGCATCCTCTATACGATTAAAAAAGAATGAACAAAAAATTTAAATCCTGAAGCTCACAATATCTCGACAAACCTGTATACTTTTTATTGGTGCACCCGGTATATTATTTTGAGGTTTTTTATCTTTGATTACATATCTATTGTATGGTGATCATTTTAAAACAGTTTAAAATTGTTGTTGGTTATCTTTTTTGTTAAATATTATTTTGAAGATGGTTCATTCTTTTGAGGGTTTTTCATGTTTGATTACATATCTTTTAAATGGTGATCATTTTAAAACAGTTAAATTTATTTAAAATAGAAGAACGATGTTAATCACTTCAGTGTTGAAAATCGTTGGATATCTTTTTGTAAATTGTACGTCACTTTGAAAGCTAGGTTGGTTGGTTTTTTAAATATTTTAAATATTCATGCATGCTCCTTTTTCTGAGATTTTCTTAGGGAATATACTAACAGGATGGGTTGGGTTTGAGGACTTGAACATACGTTCACAGGGGAAATTCACAAGTTTTCATGTTTTTTATTAGATTTGTGGTCTTTCGCCCGAACAAGATGAACCATAACCAAAGTGTGTGTGCGTGTTAGTTGAAGATGTATGTTAGGTGTTGACGTCTTAGTACATTGATGGATCTGATGTGCATGTTATTATCATTTGGTGAAGGTTTTCCGTTTCATCCTTGTCCAAGTCCCCTAGGTAGTGTAGATGATAAGCTAGCAGCAAGTTTCCCCGTGCTGCCCCGTTGCTGTCTATGTAAAAATACATTGTTGATGCCGGCCAGTTCGTCCCAGTGATTGTGTGTTCCAGTCGATGAAGTAAGATAAAGTAAGATAATATTTTACTTTGATAATACCTGCTTTTCTTGTTTTGCTTGATATTCGTCCTTGTCCTTTTAGCTATCTTTTTTGTCAAATATTATTTTGAGAATGATACATTCTTTTGAGGGTTTTTTATGTTTGATTATATATCTTTTAAATGGTGATCATTTTAAAACAGTTTAAATTTATTTAAAATAAAGGAACGATGTTAATCACTTCAGTGTTGAAAATCGTTGGATATCTTTTTGTAAATTGTACGTCATTTTGAAAGTTTTGGGTTAAGTTGGTTGTTGGTTATCTTTTTTAAATATTCAAGCAGGCTTCTTTTTTGGAGATTTTCCTAGGGACTTCCATCCGAAAAAGATGCCCTTAAAGGATTTTACTTTACAATTCTTAGTTCTATTATAGCAAGTCTCTAATTTTAGATTTAAATGGCGTCCTTAAAGGGTTGCTGATGATTTGTGTTGATGTTGAAATCGGAGGAGGAAGCACCCACATTTGCGTTTTTAACATTGGATCTACCAGATCTTCCAATTTTTTAATATCACTACCAGTCACCTCTGTCTGGCAACCCACGGAAACTGTTATTGGTCGTTTCTTTATGCTCTTCAAGAACTTTATTGTCTTAAGAATGGTCGACTCCTACAAAAAAGAAGAGGTAATGATTACCAAAGTACATTTTTTCAGCAGAGCCGGTGGAAATTGACTGAGATGTTCTTAGCTTTTAGCATTTTCTCAAAAATTTCACATCCAATCTCAAACTCTCAAAAAGTGTCTAAAATGCTTGCCTTGGTCTAAGCTTTTATTAGAAAAATTCACATGATCAAATTACAGTATATAAGAAGAGTGTATTCGTCAACATTTTTAATGAAGAACTTGCCGAAATTACCCGGCAAAATTAACACTTAGTATTCAATGCTTAAAAATGCAAATTCGTTCAGATGTTTCCTTTCAAGCTCATCCTTAAACTTACTAATCACCTTCTTATTCTCATCTGATTGGTAGAGATGACCTGTCGGATATCCGCTGAAGTCGACATGCTCCTTGTCACTCAAAAAATCTGCTTGGAGCAGGGGTCACACTCGGCATACAATCATACAATATCATACAATTTAATCTTTTTATCAAAATTGGCATAAAATAGCATAAAATATAAGGTCTTGGCATACTGAGCATAAAATTTGACCAAAAAGCCAGGGATTTTTCCTAAGGGCTAAGGCAAGAGACTTTGTAGATCGACATAAAACCAATTCACTGAACTTAGTTCTAGGTCTAATCTTTTATCTAGGAATAGGATGTAACCAAGGCTCATTGTAAATTCTGTAAAAAGTCATTCAAGATTAACAATAGGGGTGAAAACCAAGTAAAATCACACGCAGTTAGTGACACCCACAAAAAACATGCTGGATTGTATAAAAACCAAAAGAGATTTGTTTCTGGTTCAGCAAATCTGTCTTCTGGAACCTTTACCCTTTCCAGCCAGGATGAAATCTTATAAGCAGAGGCTGTCCACTCTCTTTTCTAACGTTAATAGAAATATACCTTATTCATGCTCAACTGAACAAACTGAAATTTTCAAGTCAATTTCCCTTGTGAGCTATTGATGTCATTCACGTGTGATGCAACAAAGATGAGCTATCTTGTCAAGCATAGCCTTGCACCATTCTTTGAAAAAGAAATTATGGATGACATCGACAGTACCCCTTTTGGTTTCAAATTTGATGAAACGACAACCAAACAAGTGAAAAAGCAATATGATGCTTATGCTACATACTGGTCCAAGACTACAAACCAAGTGGAAAAATCGTATCTTGGCTCTTTATTTGTTGGACATTGTAAAGCAGTCGATCTAGTTGATCACTACCTTGAGTTTAAGCAGCGTTGGCACCTTAATGACCATTTGCTACTTCAAATGGGCATGGATGGACCAAATGTTAATTTAGCATTTGAAAAATTCCCAAAAAAAGATTAAGACGAATTCTTCAGCGGAATCCTCAATTAGGGACATGT
>NW_027104154.1:0-17513 GCF_902728285.1 Clytia hemisphaerica
AAAAATTGGTTCCAAGTTTCCTTCAAAGCACTGGTGATTAAAGAAGCTGGACAAGATACCAGAACCACGACCTTTGATCTCTGTATAGTAGATGGTTAATCAGATTTCTCTATCATTGTTAGTTTTATTAAAAAAAGTTGCTGATCTCAGCAAAATATATGAGAGAAAAGTTCAAATTTTTTCTTTGATGAAACTTCGAAAAGAATTATGAAATTGGTTTGTTTTTAAGTAGAAGAAGAAAATTTCAATCAAAGAATAGAAGGAAATAGAAAGTGCCTCAAACGAGTGGTCTGTTGTTTCAATCGAAAATGAATGAAACGAAAATGAAGGGGAGAAAATATATCATACTACAAGCGTCCCATGATATTTCATAAATAAACCAAAACATTTCAATGGGGGAAAAGTAAAAGAAAAGGAGGAGAGAGGGTTGGGTTGAAACTGATACGTATTTTGTTTACATTCTATTTTTATAAGAACACGGGGCTGAAAATTGGCCAAAACCTACGAACATGTTAAGAATAATCTGAGCCTCAGATTTCCGAAACTAAAAAAGTATTAATTTTACACCCATTTTAAGTAAAAAAACTAAAAAAACTAAGCGTCTTAAAAGCATCGTATAAACATTTAAGCCTTAAAATTCCAAAAAAATTAAGAACATCCCAGCCTGAGCCAAAATTTACTGATTCTTATAAAAAAAAAGCGTGTATATTTCCTTAGATGATACCATACAAAAATATTCATCACAACTTTTTGGTTCTAAAAAGTCACAATTTCAGTGGAAATCTGATTGGGTTAGCTTTAGGCTACCAGCCTTCACCCAATACTATCATGCTAAAAAAAGCTCTGTCTAACAAAAGCTCAGGCTAGATACAAAACGTGCATTAAGAAGAACAGGGTTAATTTAAAAACTGATCCTTTATGTCTTAATTTGCTTTAAGAAAAATAAAATGGTTAAAAATTAAACTTTTCAATAAACCTTAACGAAAAGTGAAATTTTTTAAAAATTATTTTCGAATTATTTTTTATTCAAAATATAGCGTTCAGACCGTAATTTATTGATTATTTAGAATAAAATGAGCAAGTTAAACTAATGGAACTTTTCAAAAGCCTTTGTTAGAATACAATAGCTATTTAGAAGAACAAAGGGAATTTTCGGTTTTTGCTCATTTTGGACATGATAAGTGACGTCATTAAAACAATTCTTTCACCAGTTACCTTATATTGCAAGGATCTTGTGTGTCAAATTTCATTCAAAAAGACAAACTAGATAAAAAGTTAAGGAATGTTACATGAAAAGCCCTCCCCCTAGTTCTAAGCCGCCCCTAAAAGCCTACATTAAAGAAAGAAATTTTAGTGGGAATTCAATTTGGTGAATGGCCAAGAAAATTTAATTTTGCGGGAATTTAATTTAGCGGTTGCAGGATATTTAGGGTAAAAAATGATAGCAAAATCTTTAAAAACCCAATTTTGGAGCCTAAAATATAGGACGAAATTTGGCGGATTTGCCAAATTTTCTTTACGCCGAAATTTCTTCCTTTAATGGAGTATGTATAAGGGTTAAGGATCTCAAAAGCGTTAGGGTTTTCTAATAATACCAAAGCAGGTGAGCAGATTAACCTCATAAAGTCTAGAGTGATCTCTAGATCTAGGAAACAGTAGATCTCTTGTCAATTACAAATTAGAAAAGATAGAAAAAGAAATTGAAAATCCAAGTATTGGATACTGAAAACCGATGAGATAAAACAAAATACGTCAATTTGGGATTTCCGCCTATATTACATCAGACACCAATGAAACAGTGATTCTTCAAATTCAACACGTATCCTGCTTTTTGCAAAAACTACTAAATAATCTTACTATAATTATTAACACGTAGCCCAAATTTTTTTAAATATTAAGCGTGGCCAAGCCTTCGGCATCAAAGCTTAGGTAAGCAGGGGAAGGGGGTCGGTAGTAAAATCTCAGACATATATGAATAGTAAAAGGATTTTTACAAATTTTTACATACCACCACCCAGACTCTTGGAAGAGGTAGTTTTTGGGACAATTTGTCATGGAGACCACCTATTTTTTGGTTGCTTTTCGGACTGATTTTACAAAAAAAAGCTAAAAAATGATTTTTTCTGTGACACATTTTTCACTTAGTGCAGAAATTAATGTTTTGCCCCAAATTATAAAAATTTTCAGATTTTTTCAGAAAAGACATCCAAAAAAATAAAAGTATTACAAAAATAGCTAAAATTTGCTAATACCAGTTTTAACTAACCAGGTAGTAAAAAAATTTCACATTTAACACATAGATACCCCACCCATTTTAGTATTTAACTACCCTGGGTACTAAAATTATTTTCGATTTTTCGTCACACCACCACCGTATTAAACGTCATTATGTCTGAGATTTTACTACCGACCCTCCCCCCTGGAGTAAGTTGTTCTCTGTTTTCTACAAGTGTAGCGCCTAAAATAAATATTTATTACCACGCCTCAAATTAAAAAACTACTGTAGTTACCTGTGATATTCTTTTTTTAGTGTTGCATCACTCTGAATGGCTTGTTGTAAGTACAATTCCAACGGGCATGGGAAACCCATGATTGAATCTAGATCGTAAACCAGTGCTTTGTCTGATGGAGGTTTTTGAACCAAGATGACATGATAATCCTGAGGATAAAAAAAATGATGAAAAAAATGATGAAATATTTTTCAGGATAATTCACCACTGTAATGTTCTTCTGACATTACGTCACCATAGCTGAGTGATTGCAGCAAAACTTTGGGTGGTAAAATGAAGACTAAAACCCATAAAGGAAATAACCTTTTTTGCTCTATGAACCAGTTCATTTACTTTATTTCGGCTAGTGTTTGCTAATAGTTAGCACATACCAGGTAAGTGAATCTGAAGCATGAATGGTCAAATTGTAAGTTCCTAAGTTAAAAAAATATTACCACTATACATGGCGAAGATTTTTTTTTAGATAAAGAATGCAATGACCTTTACTAAGTTTTCCTTTATTTAGCTTTCCTCGGAAGGGCTATAAGGCGTACTGAGAAAAGTATTGATTTGAACGTTTCCTTTTTGTCACATTATATTACCTTCAGGTAACTAATATTAGGCTGAACTAATTTGCCGAAAAACTGCCGCAAAAGCAAAAATTAGTTTCCTTAAGAAATTTGTGCAAAAATTGACTCACCCAAACAACAGCTGTCAATGGATCTTCACTTTGTTTTTGCATCCAAAGAGGAATCTAAAGAAATATTAATAGTTCTATTGTTATCAAATTTTATAGGATATCTTTTTGTTTGTATATATTGGATCATATTGTGTTTATTCGGCCCTAAACATGCGATTTGGTGAATTATCAATTTTTCAAACTTGGCGAAGATATTCAGTCAGTGGAAAAAATAATATGTTTGGTTATCAACTTCATTTGAGAATGTTGTTGCTACCACTGAAAAGCTACAGTATTTCAAAATAATTAGAATTGACATGACACTAGGTCTTTTTTTTCTAAGCGGATGTATTTTTTGTGGGGATGTGATGAAAAAGGTCAGTTATTTTCAGGGGGCTGGGAGTTATAAGTCAAGGACATTAGGAATGTCATAAAATATTGCAATTATTGTACTTACAGAGTGATTCTTATTTGAGATGAACACAGCATAATATTCATTTAGTTCTGTAGGGTTAGTTTTTCGAATTTGGTCACATAATTTCCATACATTTTCTTCGCTGAAATAGATGAAAGAGAGAAAAAAAGGTTAGATCGATTCCATTTTAATAGTCGAACGTGCGCACAACACAACGTTCAATTAGTATTTTTCCAATGACTTTTTTCCAATAACTTTAGGTTCTTTTGATGAAATAAAGCATACAAAATATTTGTCAAATTCAATCATTTTTAAAGTCTCTAAGATGCCTGAAAGATCGAGCCTTGTTTTGGTGGAAGACTCTTATAAGACTAGACTGGAGTCGTTCATAATGTGTGTAATACCGTAATACAGTAGTATAGGCTTTATATGATAATACGATTATTGTTATGGAATTTAGTTTGTATAAACGATTGGAAGAATCCGGCATTCAGGCCTTACAGAATCCCTGGCTAGCTACGCGGAAACTTGCGTAACGAGAAAACAAAGGGTTTTTTCTGAATACAAAAGAAAGTTTTTCTCAAACGGGTTTGCTTCCGTTAAGAAATTGACACGTAAGGTAAGGAGAAATTAATTCCTGATCAAGCAACAACAGATTCTCAAAACAGAAAAAAAGATTTAACACACAAATCCACTCACATTTTTTTCAAGAAAACTTTTTTGAGCGAGAAAAAAATGTAAATGTAATATTGACACTTTTCTTTAGTTTGGAGTTAGTTAAAACAATCAAGAATAATTTTTTGAGACAGAAAATTGTTGTGTGTTTTGATTTCTCCTTTTTTGTTTCAACCAATAATGTGCATCTCGATTGTTTTTCTATAAAGGCCAGGCTTTAGAATGGAGAAGTAGGGCGACTCCTTCCCTTCACTAGCCTGGGTGTTCACAGTTGAGGCTGTGATTTCCCGATAATTAAAAATTGGAACTTTTCCGTTGGCGCGATTGGGCGTACCAAATATTTTTCATGAAAATTTAACGTTATTCTAACGCAAATATTATAATCTAGGTAGGAAACAAATATCAAATTTGACTCCCTTTTGCTCATATCTGAATTTCACGATAAAAAGAACTATTTATACACAGATTTACAAATTATTTTCTTTAATGGGCGTTGAATCTATATTGACATATTTAATAATGCCATAATCAATGCCGTGCATATTTTGCCAGCGCCAAGCATATCTAGTCAACATCCTTTTCATTGGCCACTAAAATATAAAAGATAAGTAAACATAAATTTATCGCCCACAAGCACGGCTTAGCTCTTATTCATTATCTAAGAATTGAAGCAGGCAAAGATTACCGTGCGGGCTGATGACGGACTAAGGTTTTTTGAAGATATTTTCAGTTATAATCCAAGGTAGAACAAACTAAACATAGAAAGGGGGCATTTTTTAGTGCTCTATACGATGATCGCTATTTTTTTTTTAATTCTATGTTTTGATTTTTCTACCCAGCCTAGTTGCTATGTGTACGCGCGTCCTGTTGCTAAGACCTTTTGAAATCAAAGCAAAACCAAAATAATTTAGCACACACCGCCGTTCGCGTAATATTGATAAAGTGAAAGGAAGTACTGACTGGACGTGATAGAGAGACCCCCGAGAGACGAAAATCCTGGTCCAGTTTTAAGTTCAACGCATTTCACTGGATTTATTTTAGCAAATTTAAACAGGGCGGTAAGAGATTCTGTGCCGGCAGTGTAGCTGGAACCTCAATATTCCAGGATTAGAAAAAGCTATACCTGTTATCTTTTATCTTTAAAGAATAAACAAGCCATCAACATTGATAAATAGACGATATCAGCTTAACGTGAAAACTCAGATTTGACCTCCGAGAATTGCCCACAATGCTTTGTGATGAAATTTTTTCCGCACAAAGCATTGTGGGGAATTCTCGGGGGTCAAATCTGAGTTTCCACGTTAAGCTGATATCGTCTTTACACACACATTTCCTCAGAAATTTTTAAAATTATCTGCCATTATGACTTTCTTGAAGCTGTTCCGAAATTAACCAATCAGGTTATGTATCGGAATTCCTATGGGAGTTCTTTTCTGTGATTTGTAAAATAGCTAAGTCAGCAAAAAAACTTTTCCCAGGGGTTTGAGGAATAAACAGAACTGCTATCATTTGTTTTTTATTTAACCATATATTTAAATTTTCGATCAAAAATACTTAAATAAATAAGTTAATAATATTCAAAATACTATTTGTATCTCTCTGAAAATAAACACTTACAGAACGACATAGTTTATCATTTGGATGACATACCCCAGTATTTGGACCATTCTATCCTGGGCACAAAATCAGGCGGAAACTAAGTATCAAGATTGCTGCCTCATCTTTATTCGTCCGCGCGAGAACGCAAGCTAATCATTTTTTTTCGCGCGCTCAAGGGGAAAAGGAAAGTGATAGATATTCTTTGAAGGAAAAACGTCAGAAACAAACCCAAAGACCAAAATATGTATTTTGTTGTTGAGAATCGATCCTGTGAAGATGAAAAAATTTCTATTACGCATTTTTTTCGGAACACTGAAAAACTCTAATCTCAATCTTCCTTAAGGTAAAGAGGTTGCAAGATTTGGGTTAGCGAGGCAAAAATTGCTAAAAAGCTGGTAAATTTGTAAACCTCAAAAATCAAAGTTCCAGCCTCACTGACTGGGATTCCCAGAAAATTCCCCCCTGGTGAATTCCCCCCGGTGAATTCCCACCCAGTGAATTCCCCCCTGGTGATTCCCCCACCGGAAAATTCCCCCTGATAAATTTTTTCCCATATATTTTTTATATAGTCGAACATGTGCAACGCACTGGGCTCAACTTCAGTGGCTTCAAATTATTCATAGGCCCAATTGTAGACCCCCAGATATTCATCCAATGAACAAGTGTGCCAAATCCGACCATTTTGGAGGCCTGTAGGCTGCTCCAAAGCTTTAGCCTCGTTTTGGCGAAAAACTCGTCCTCAGGCCCCAAAAATCAAAATTTTTGAAAAATGAAAAAAAATGCCCCCAGATATTCACCCAAGAACAAGTGTGCAAAGTTTTAGCCAAATCGAACAATTTTTGAAGTCTCCAGGATGCCCCAAAGTTTTGGGACATACACACAGACACACATTCTCAGATTCTAACTCAACTGAAGTTGAGAATATAATTTTGATCAAGTTTTTCTTGAAAGAGAATAATTCTCATTTTCTATGTAATGTTCTTATAAATAAAAGTGCAGTCTGGTCATAGTTTTAGATTGCGCGCGGTTGTGTAATACGACCGTAATGAGTATTAATGAATGGTTTTAAAAGATGGGGTTGGATGGATTGTTCTAAATTCAATATTTTAATCGAAACAACAATAAAAGAGCAAAAGGTACCCTGAAAGGAACCCGCTTTTAATTATATTTTTGTTATATCATTATATCAACTTCTTGTTCGTCGAATATCATGGTTTTATCTTTTATCTCATATCTTTCATTTGGGCATCAAAACAAATTTCAAGAAAACCTTTTCACGGCTGTTTTGCAATATTCCTTTGATCTCAGCAGAAAGCCTTATCACAGTGGAAAGGCTAGCCTTGATATCCAAGCTCGAAATTTTAGAAAAAACAAAATTTACCTCAACATACAAAGTTCTAAAAATTATAGAGCTTGGTCTCCCTAGAGAATGAAAGTGCTAACCCATGTTTCCAAAACTTTTTAGTCAACCCCGGGCAGCCAAAGAAAAATTAATGAAAAGCAGACTAACAAATTCTAAGACCATTTAAAACATCCAAAGATTACACCAAAGCTCATAAACAAGTTTGCATGTATCACTATAACCAACCATTTTTTCTTGGAAAATGAACTTGCCTCTGTTTTCTTCTTTTTCATGTTTTCATGTAACAGAAAGCACTATCTTCACTAGCAAGTGGAGGACTATCCTATTTTTGCTTCAGAATTGCTCCACCCCTTACGGCTTTAGCGAAATGAGTTCAAGCAAGCGGACTGCATTCTCATATGGAGAATGCAAAACGCTCTAGGGAGACCAGGCTGTAAACTAGAACATAAAATATCAAAAACTAGACA
This sequence comes from Clytia hemisphaerica, assembly GCF_902728285.1. NCBI lineage: Eukaryota > Metazoa > Cnidaria > Hydrozoa > Leptothecata > Clytiidae > Clytia > Clytia hemisphaerica. The sequence goes on from NW_027104154.1 coordinate 7,688, forward strand.
GTGAAATAGTTTACAGCCTGGATATCCAGGCTATGGAAAGGCTGGAAACAATGCTTATTAATCAAGTTTTTATATCTGAGAAAATAATAAAATCTGCTATTTTTTGTTATTCTTAATCTTATGGTATATTCTCATGACAAAATCTAAAACACAAACCGTTGTAATAGAGTAAACAAACAAACAAAAACTACAATTTGAGCATAATAGTAATATAAAATAATATGAAATGTTTTTTAATCGAAAAATCCCAATTTACAAAGCTATCAAAACGCAATGTTGTGGGCTATAGCTCTCAAATATTGGACTGTCTGACGATTAGGATAATCCTCAACTATTGTCATAATATGCTGATTACAATCACGATATCTCCGTCTCTGGGCTGGTGGGGTGTAGCCGACAAGTTGTTGGACAATCTCAACACGGACCATGTTTTCTTCATCCTTTAGAAGGTCAATAAATTTCCAAAGGGTCAATGTACAATCGACATGTCAACTTCTTTTTTATTACATTCTCTATTGAATTTAGAAGATGTTATGTGCCTATGTCAATTGTTATAAAAATATATGGGTGGGAATTCACCAGGAGGGAATTTGCTGGGGGGAATTTGCTGGGGGGAATTTGCCGGGGGGAATTCACCAGGGGGAATTCACTGGGTGGGAATTTGCCGGGGGGAATTTTCCGGACACCCTGACTGTGTTCTTTGGGAATTTTTAAATATTAAAAATCTGAAAATAATTTTGTGGCATGTTGACAAAATATGCACGATGCTGACAAAATATGCACAGCATTGATTATGACATCATTAAATATGTCAATATCAATTCAAGGCCTATTAAAGAAAATAATTTGTAAATAGTTCTTTTTATCGTGAAATTTAGAAATACGAGCAAAAAAAAGAGTCAAATTTAATATGTTTCCTATCTACCGTCAACTGCTCCAACTTGGGACTATCTTACGCAACATGGGACGGCCATTCCACTGCCATTTCACCGAACCTCCAAAGTCATTTGATTTGAGTTTAATGAATGGCATATTAAAAATACACGATTTCTCTTTAACACCGAGTAGGCTTTTAAATCGAAATATGAAAATTCGTAATGTGAGCATTTGACGTCACTCGTGCGGCAAGTTACACACTCACTATTTGTTAATCTCATCAGGCGGTGGGCGGTGGGCGTTCTCTAATTCTCCATTCGGCGTCCGGTCATTTTAAATGAAAACAAAAGTTAAAAAGGGTGCGCTATCAGTGAAAGTTATCGTGACATGTTAGGACAGAAAGTACGATTGATAAACTTGGTGGAGTTAGGCTGGACTTGAAAAATTGTTGGTTTGTCGTCACCCGACCGACCCTACCTCCAAACCTGCCGACCCAAAAAATTTTATTGCCATTTTAAAGAAGATTTTTTTTCCTTCAAAAACTTCAAACAATAAAAAATCAAAACTCGTATCTTGTTTGTCTCAAGCATGAGAATCGTAAAATCCCTGCTAGCACTTCTGTTTTTTATTCAAAATTACCTAAATGTAAACAAACTGTTAACCCTTCCATGGATGAAAATTTCATAAATCGCCAAAATAAAAAAAAATTCTGACCGACCGACCCACCTCCAAAATATAGGGTCGGGTGACGGCAAACCAACAATTTTTTAAGCCCAGCCTTATCGAAACAAATTTGTTGTCAAAGAGATTTAACAGTAAGTGAAAATACAGGCAAGATATCAACAAGTCCCATGTTGCGTACACTCGTCCCAAGTTGGAGCAGTTAACGGTAGATTATACCGTAAGTTGGTCCAATATCGACATCCCTTGTCTAATTCCGACACCCTTCTTTAGAGACGAGAATAATATGAAAGCTTGAATCACTAATTGAAAAAGGATTATTCCTCTGTGACCACTAAGCCAAGAAAAACAGTTTCAACCTTTTCTATCAATTTCAGCTTATAAAAAGGGGGTCGGAATTAGAGGAGGGATGTCGACATTAGACCAAGTTACGGTATTAGCATTAGAATAACAGTAAATTTTTACGAAAAATATTTTGTGATGGCAGTATGCCCAATCGCGTCCACTGGAAAGTTCCAATTTTTAATTATCAGGAAATCAGGGAAACGGGTTCACCATGGATAAAAAATGTACAGAACGAAACCTGTGACAGACAGTTAGTCACATTAGCATCCCGCCAAAATGTGTATCAAAGATTAATGCTGCAAAAGCGCTGTATCGTTTACTTGACTCGCAAGCAAAAAAATGCGCCACAAAACTTCCAAAGTGATTCATGAAAAAATGACCCGGCGCTTTTTAATGAAATTAACATTTTCGAAAACTATGAGAAATTGCCTAAAATTTGAGCCATAGATGAAAATTTGAGCCAAGCCAACCTTGAAAACTAATTTGAAGATCAACTTCCCAAGAAAAAGATCTACGGGAGAGACAGAACACGACCCTGCCGGTGCACCCGACAGTCGGGTGCTGTCGGGTGTTTTGTCGGGTACTGAAATTTCTAAATTTGCGAAAACACCCGACAAATAGTGCAAAACAAACACAGACCCAATTACATGTGCGGAATTACTTTTACTTTAGCGTATAAACAAGGCCTTAAAAATCGAAGCGCTGTCTCGGGAATTGAATGACAAAATTTGGTTGGTTGATACACTTATCATTTTAAGTTCACAAGTTTTAATTAAGGGGTCTTCGACAAAAACTTTTGAGTTTTTTATTGGCATTGGGCTGATAAGCTTCAGACCCCCTCCCCCCTTGCTCTTATCGGCCAAACTTTTTCGAAACCAACTTTTACATCTTCGAAAACACAATTTTTTCCAATCATGTCCGCCATCGCGCTGATCTCGCCTAAGTTCCACCCAACATCGCTGAATTTTTGTCTATGTATTTGCACCAACATTGAGTTTTTTCATACCCGCATTGATATTGTTAATCAAAACGAAAGTTAAAAAGACGCGATGAAGTCGCAACATTTCGAAAGAAATGGCAGCACGCTGGCCAATGAAAAAATGGTTTTTTTTATCAAAGCTAATTCAAAACTGTACTTTTAAAGTTGCAAATTTGTGCTTGAAGGTGAAAGCAAGTGAAATTGTATGCTTTCAGTGGAGTTTGTGGACGAAATCAGAAAGAAATTGGCTGAAAAGATTTTCGTCCCAATACTTGCTTTTTTATCGGTATGTAGTTGGACCCCCCCCAGTATGGATTTCGTGTAACTAACGCCGAAGATCTTCGGCGTACAACTGAAACGTTTTTGGCGCATTGGCGTAAGGGTACTTACAAAGATTGATTGATTTTCAGTTGGCGTAAAGATTTAATTCCAGCTCGGCGTGAATGACTCCATAATCCATTGATTTTTAGCTTTCATTTGGCTAAATTTGCTTTTGCTCGCTTACGCTCGCGTCAATTTATTAATTATTTTGGCGCATGCGCCTCTTTTCCCATCTTGCAGTTGCACCCTTATTGAAAAATTGAATGCTGGTACAAAAGAAATTTTGCTTGGCGTGAGGATTGCTGTACGGAAAAATATCTTCGACGCAAGATTTCATGGAATCCATACTGGCCCCCACCCCCTTATCGGCCCAATGCCGATAAAAAATTCGAAAGTTTTTTGTTGAAGACCCCTAATTGTCTTGGGAATTTTAACTTGATTCAGGTAACTCTCATCCTTGTTGTTGCAAATACATCCTGTAGATGACTCACGTGCGTTTGCGTAGGGTAAAATGGCGAAATGCGAAAATCGATTTTGGCAAAATTTTTTTGAAAAATGACCCTACAAGATTTGACTATATCTTTTTATTCCATGAAGAGATTACTTTCAAATAAAAAATATATTGACAATGAATGGGTAAGCTTTCTAGAAATCCAAACATAAGTTGCATAGCTTTTACCAAAAAATAGCACTTCAGGATCAGAAACAGTCAAAAACCAGCTTTTTCCAATTTTCTTCGAGTTACAGGAATTAATTCCTTGTTTGTTTTGATCTGAAATTTTCAGTAGGGGTGGCCAACATGGTTCCCTTGCTCATATCAGGGTGGGTGAGACAGGGGTAAGAGAATTAAAGTTTCTAAGTAAAATCTTAATTATCACCCAAAAAAGTGCCTTTTTTTGTCCATATCTTTTAGATAGATTGTCCCAGCCTTATCCCTCTTTCAGTAAAGCTTCCTATACCTTTTGTCCTTTAGAAAAACCAAAAATATTGGCCTTAATTCAGCTGTATTTCTATTTTAATTTGCGCGGGTTTTTTAATAGAGATGTCACATGACTCAAATCCCGCAGTCTTATTGACTAGAGAAAGCGAAAGTGAAATCGCGCGATCTGATTGGATGAAAATAAAACCGCGGGAGCTGGAACTGAATAGAATTCTCAAGAATTCTCATTCAAAAACAAGATGGCGGCGAGAAAAGCACGTCTTTTGCTTGGGACGAAAGGTTGTAAATTCTGGTTGATTTTAAGGTTTTATAATATCTTATCTCATTTACTTTAATTTGTAGACAGTCGGGTGTTTAAGATAAAAACTGCAATTGTTGCTCTTTTCGGAAATTATTGCAGAAAAATAAAAAAGTAAATAAATAAAAATTGCCGTATTTAGCAATTATTGCTGTTTTTGCAAATAAAAGTTGATTTTATTATTGAACACGTGGTATTCGACACCCTCGCGATAAGTAGGCCCACTGTGCCTCGTTTAGTTTTGTTTTCAACTGGTTTTTGTTGGAAATGCAGATGGCAAAATCAAGTCATATGTAAACAAATTTACAACGAGGGTTTTGTTATCATTTTCTGGCTGTGTGTCGGCATTGATGCAGGATCTTTTAATATATTATTATAGAACTTTTCATGTTATTGAGCAACGAAAAATTGAAAAAATCACTTTTAAAAATCCGAAAAACCTTTTTCTTGATGCAATTTTACTACTTTCAAACACCTCTGACATCTTTGCCCTTAAAAGGACAACACATTTTGCTGATTCAGCATTTCATCGTCAAAAAAATTGCCGTTTTCGGCAATAATTTCCGAAAAGAGCAATAATTGCAGTTTTTATCTTAAACACCCGACTGGTAGAGGCTTCTTCAATGTTTGGGGAAGGTAAGTCTGTAAAAGTTATTTGTTTTTTGGTGGAAAAAGTGTTTAAAAAAGCATTTTTTGTGCTCAAGGTTTATTTTTCTTCGCAAATTTTTGTCTTCAATCTTAAATAGGTGAACGAGTATTTGACTGATGCTTATGATTTTTTCACAGAACATGGTAAAACTATTCAGGAACTTAGACCTTTTTACAGAATTTCAAAAAATCTGTTAGTTCTGGAGATATATTGAAAAGTTTAGACATGGGTAGTTCGCGTTAGTTCCCAAACCAAACGCACGTGGACTGACAGTCGAGGATTATACCCTAAATAAGAGCATACTCTATTTAAGAGAAGGTCTCTTAAGTAGGAGATTTCTTTCTCTTAACTAGGAGACTTTTCTTTCTTCGTTAATTTTTGGCCTTCCCATCATTTTGCGGAAGTTTTGAACTTCATAGATCGACTGAGCAGGTATTTTTCTCCCTTCTAGCAAAATTTGGTTGAGTTCTGCTTAATTTTCGTGGACCTAGGATGGTTAGGGTCTATCAATCTAAAGGCCGATCTACATCATGAGAATTTCGTGAAAAGTAATAACATAGATCGGGCCATATTTAAGAAACGCGGTCAAAACGCAGGTCAAACAGAAAGTGAGTCGCTCTTGTCTCTCCTAAATAAGGGGGTCGAGAAAAAATTTTGAAGGTTGAGAGTGTTTCTTCGTTATTTTAAAAGTTACGTCAACACATGCAAATGAGGCTATTTATGGTTTTTCGAAGTTTGAAAAAGAATGAAAAGATATTTTATTTTGGTTTTTGGTAGGGAGGCCAAAAGGTCGCGCGCGGGGCGGTAACAATTCTCGATTTTCGTAAAAAAGAAGTTTGGAGATAAATATCTCACCTTTGAAAAAAGATATTCAGAAACCTTTTTTTTTTTAAGTATAGAGAATTTCTTAATCTGTCTTTTAAAAAAAAAACCAGCTGTTTTCGTCGCTTCCTTGAGTCACAATCGTCCGATAATCGCAACACACCTACCATTTTTGACGGACAGGGAAACCGGCACCTACGTTTCAAAACATAGGCCTTTTTCAAAAGGTTATAACAATTGAGCGAAAATCGTTAGCCGTATAATTTTTTCACTATCGTCTTCCCTCGTGATTCAAGTTTGTTTTGAATCTACGCGTGAAAAAAAGAAAGATCTCCAAGAGCCAAGAAATTGAAAAATAAGTTTTGGTTTGAAATTTTTGGTAGGAATTTCACAGCATTTTTACTAGTGCGTGGTATCAAATCAAAGCTGAATGCTTCTGCTATTCAGCCATATAATTTGTTTTTCCAAAACTTGCTCTGCTCAAACGTATGAGCCAGTTTTCTATGGTATGGTAAGACAAATTTTCTCATTAACTTTTTTCAAATTTTTTGATTTGTATGTGACGTCATTTGACGTTCGAACTGCCTTTTGATTGGTCTTTTTTTTCTCAAAATGGCAGAAAATATAAACAAACAACTGAATCTCAGCTTTCAGAAATTTTTTATGCAAAAAAAATTACAGATTTTTGGGATGTTAGCTCCAACAAAGTAACATAAAATAATTTGTTTCAGCTTATTTATTTTTTGGATAAATCTGCTCTAAATTCCCAATCTCTTGCTACTGCCTTGACACTTTTGTGTCCTCCCGAGACAAACGTTTCTTCTACCAAAATAAAATAGGAACGAAAGCCCTCAAATCTTCATAGGAAAATGAAAACTTTCATTTCAAAGTTAAGTAAAACTTCTCCAAACTTAATCAACCTGTAGAAATTTTGTATCAGGAGTTGCCAGTTTCAAATTTTGTTGGACATCTCTGCAAGGAAATTTTTCTAGAAAAGAAAATCTCAATGAATCTGCTTTGCAATTTTTTTTTTTCAAGAAAGTGGGAAAAAGTTGTTGTTAACTAATGGCATAGTTTTGGAAATCTCATAAAATCTCATCAAGTTTCAGACATGGGGTGGGACTGTTTTCAGGTTTTCAATTTTGACTTAAATGAATTGTGGCTTGTGTGCAAAATTTGCGCATTTAGGTATATACACGCTAGATTAACAAATTGTGTAGAAAGACCGGTCTGTAAAATACTGCCAGATATTCAGGCAATTTTGAAAACTTTTTAGACTATTTTCATGAATCCCAGCTTGTGTGCAAGATTTCAGGTAAATCGGACCACAGGATCCCCTTTTTTGAACCAGAATGTGTAATTCACAGACTGGTCTGTAAAATACCGCCAGATATTCTGAAAATTTGAAAATTCAGATTTTAACTTGTTTCATGAATCCCAGCTTGTGCGCAAAATTTCAGGTAAATCGGACGACGGGATCACTTTTTTTTATCAAAATGTGTAATTTACAGACCGGTCTGTAAAATACCGCCAGATATTCCAAAAATTTTTTTAATTTCAGATATTGACTAGTTTCATGAATTCCAGCTTGTGTGCCAAATTTCAGGTAAATCGGACCATGGAATCACCTTTTTTTGACCAGATAGTGTAATTTACAGACCGGTCTGTAAAATACTGCCAGATATTCCGAAAATTTTGAAATTTCAGATTTTGACTAGTTTCATGAATCCAAGCATGTGTGCAAAATTTCAAGCCAATCGGACTCCAGGAACACCTGTTTTTGATCAAATTTTTACTTTGATCTTTGAATTAGCTGGTGGGTCTGTAAAATACACATGCTTCAGAGAATAATTTTTTACTTTTTTTTCAAAACTTGGAAGCTTACATCCATGTCCAACTCTCTTGAAAATTTCAGAACAATTGAATAAGCCGTTGTAATGATATTAAATTTTGAATCTGAAAAAGTGTTTTTTTTCACTGTTTTTGGTGCCGTCAGCTCTTACCCATTTAGCCTAAGCCATTTGTTACCGAAAGAGCTGTTTTTTAAGCCACAAAAAATGGCATATCTTCGGAACCGCTTTTTTCTGAGAGGTCTATGACCCCTCATTTTCTTGCATTTTTTACCCTATTCTCAAAGTGATTAGATGAGTTTGAAATTTTGCCCTGACCTCCCTATTTTTGTGTCATCGGAATCACGGAAACGTGATCTTTCACGTGATCTTATTTTCATATTGCGCAAATAGTCTGCTCTGAAGTAAATTGGTGAAACGTACAGAATTCTCCTAGTTTAGGTAACGTTCTCTTAAATAAGAGACTGAAAATCTCCTAAATAAGGTAATCCTCTAACTTGGGTATTCTCTTATTTAGGTTATAATCCTCGACTGACTGATGTTGTTTTTTCTGAAAGCTTGATTTCCTAGTGGCTGTGTGACTAAAGGACAGAAGGTTTTCAACCAGATTTATTCAGATAAAGATAAAGCTATGAGAGGTTCATTACTTGTGGAATTTAAAACCTACATAACCAAAAACAAAAATTGTTGGGATGGATGAGTAAACGCAAGACAGAAGGTTTGGGTTGTGTTGATCAGGTATATTTTTATTCTATTATCCGCCAAACTAAAATGTTAAAAAAGACCAAGGAAGTCCCTAGGTCCACATCAGTACCGTCAACTGCTCTAACTTGGGATCATCTGACAAAACATGGGACGGCAATTTGGCCACCATTTCACCGGACCTCCAAAGTCGTCATTTGATTTGAGTTATAAAATTCTCTGTATAGACCTTTTTTCAAAAGAGGACGTCCTGTTGAATAATTATGTAGTCCAGACCCGATCAATCGAACTTGTCGAACCAATCGAACAATCGAACTGATCGAACTCCATCGAACGATTAAAGTTTGATTAAAAAGATTAATCGAACTCTTTGATTTTTTAAAAGATTGTGAGTGTTTGATTAAGTTCGATCAATGGGTTTCGGTTCGATCAGTTCGATAAATCAATCTTGTTCGACAAGTTTGTGCTGCTCCGCCACCGTATATTAGCTTCTTTTCAAAGCCAAATTTGGAATATAAATCGGGAAATTACTTCCGATAACGGATTACACACTTTTCCTGTATCCTTTTAGCGCCAGAGGCGGTTTGTTGGGGCGGGTGTAGTATTCCAGTATTCCGCCACTCGGCCGCGCGCGAAATCGCAGCAGGGGGGCTACGGACTTTATTCCGGATAGACAAATATCCTGGTACAATAAACGTCAAGCTGTTAAGTCCGGGAACTGTCAAAATTGGCAATCGCGTGCCAGGACAAGCGAGGAAAGATATGAGGATTTTTGATATCATCGAACTAATCGAACTTTTTACTGACCGAACTAATCGAACTGCTATTCCTTCAAAAATTGTGAGTGTTCGATTAGGTTCGATTAATTTTTTTAATCGAACTTTAATCGTTCGATGGAGTTCGATTAGTTCGATTGTTCGATTGGTTCGACAAGTTCGATTGATCGGGTCTGGTGTAGTCCAGCAGAAAAACAATGATAAAACCATGCATAATTATTACAATATGCATGATACAGTAATTATGCATGGCTCTACCATTGTTTTTATAGCTGGACTACATAATTATTCAACAGGACGTCCTCTTTGAAAAAAGGTCTATTTTCTTACCAATAACAGCTGGTGTAGACACAATTTGAGACTTGAAGAGGTTTCTTAGATTTTCTAACATTTGAAGATGTTGATTGTCCCCCGTTCACAGTTTCCATAATCCAAAAATGCCACTTTAAACTTTCTTTTCTTTCACACTCTTTCTTCCCTTGTTCTCTGAAAAACGTGCTGCCTGCGCTGAAAAAAATTCTGACTTCGTTGTGTTTTTGTTTTGACAAAGCCTTTGTCTAAAGTACCGATACTGAAAACATATATTA
>NW_027104154.1:701454-720208 GCF_902728285.1 Clytia hemisphaerica
AAATGTAAATACTACACTAGAGTTTTTCTATACACAAAAAGATTGTGAGATGAGAAGATATAAACAGTTCTTTTTTGTTTTCCTGTGTTCTTTGTGTTTCATCAAAAGCAGATGAACAAAATAACAAATAGTAAATAAAGCATAAAACATTTTTTGAAAAAAATAATATCACATTACAAAATTCCTGTATATACATTTGGATTTTGAAAACTATATAAAGTATTTACAAATTCTTTATGGCTTCACTTTTATCAAGAGTATTTGAATAATAATATGACCTCCTCTTTGAAGTTGCCTTCCAAAATATTTCTTTCCATTCAAAAAAAAATTCTCAATTAAAGCACCCTCAGAATTTTTCACACAGTAGCAATTCATAGGGAAAAAAGTTGCCTAGTAAATAAAATTTTATCAAAACTGTTGGTGAAAAAATACTTCTTTTTTTAGCAGAAAATGTTTTTAATATCTTAAAATTTTATCATTGAGTATATGTATTTATCGTCACCTCATACAACATCAGTCACAATATTCCACATTCACTCAAGTTAACAACGTAAATAAAATGTAAACAGTTCTTCTTACAGCAGCATATCCATACCACTGTAAAAAAATGCAGCTATGTCCATCCATCACGAAACAAACTGGTACATGAAAAATATGTTCAACTGTTCCCAAATCATAGCATGTACGAGGACTTTCAAAAAGGATGCAGAGATATGTAGCTTCAGAGTCGAACCATGCCAGAAGCACAAGAAGACAAAGTCCCTTGATCGATGGTTTGATCTTAATTTTCAATGATAGTCACAAGATTTTAAATTTAATCAAATCAATGTGTCCTACTGCTACTTCCTCAACATTATTTCATAAAATTCCAAATCAGTACAATATGATGCTCAGAACCAGAGTTTTTCATTCATCGTAGAGTTACTTTTCGCTTCATTTTATTTGGTTCGTGCAAAATCTCATGATACAGTGCTTTTATCGAGAAAATAAAATCCGCGTTCCATGATTCTATCAAAGTATTCTGAAGTTATGTAGACTACAGAGTCTCCAGAGTTGATTTTTCAAGTCATTGGATGAACAAAAATGTCCCATATTTTCAAGTACGAACCATGAAAATCTTCTTTGAACAAGGCTTTCTTGTCTTGATGAGTTTCACTCACTTTTCAGATCCATATATGCACACTTTCGAGAGATGAACAAGTCTTTCTTGTCTTGTTGATGAGTTTCATTTCACTTGTCAGATCCATATGCTCACTTTCGAGAGAAAATAGAAATCTCTTTCTCCTCTTGAGTGTTCAAAATTGACTACATTGTTATTTAACTGAAAGAAGCAAGAGAAGAGACAGTTCTGTATAAATTGGTTAGCAAAAGAATTCAACCTTGATATTAAATATCTTCTTGTATCTTCAGCATCATAGAAAATAAACATTGAAACTTTGCACAAAGATAGTTGAATAAAAACACTTTATGATTTTGATAATATTAACATGTTATAGACACCTAAAGGTATATTTAATCAGTGGTAAAAATATAAACATTTCACTGATCAAATTATTTCGCTTCCATTTTGAAAGCTTCGAAGCTTCTGGTGCTAGTCTATCTCAACTTCATTTCTCTCGCAATTCCCGCACAAACTTTCCGTGAATCGTTTTTAAGTTTGCTGGATGAAATGAAACAAGTTTATTTGCTAGCGTTTTTTGTTCTAGTATTGGATTATCCCTTTAAGGACATAAGATTGCCACTGACACATTCAGCATTCATAGTCTTTAGAAATATGTTGTCAATCAAAGTACAATTCATGTTTTTATCAAATCTGGTAGGTTGAGAGATGCAGGGTAAGATGAAGTTGTCTAGCATAGTGTCTAGAAATCTCTCAGATTCTTTATGATCATGTAACTCGTAGTAAATTTATGTTAAAATCTCCCATCAGTAAAATTGTTTTGTTTTCTCTTGACAATTTTGAAATAGTATTTTTAAGAGTATCTATAAAGTCGTGAACTTTGGTACTAGGGTGTCTGTAGATTACACCAGCCAAGATATTTCTATCTGTATTTTCAATTTCAACAAAGAGTATTTCAGAATGAGTTTGCTTACCTGATAGGTCATCTCTTCTTGAGAAGGATAGATCTTTCTTGATGTACATTACAACACCATTATTCTGTGAAGAACCTTCAACTCTCTCTGCCTTGTGGTAGCCTTAAAGATCTTGAAGATTTGCAGGGCTATCCAATGTGTCCCAGGCTTCTGATAAACCTATAATGTCAGGACTGGTTGGAAGATTAGTTATTAGTGCAGATAATTCATTAAAGTTCTTGTTGTAGGATCTAATGTTTGTATGGAATGCAGAAAATAAGTTAGAAAGGTCAGAAATCCTTAACAAATCATGAAATCTTTAACATTATAATATTTGAAATTTAGATTTTCGTTATTGTCCTCGTTGTCAGTTGGCATTGACAGAGAAGGTAGTTGTTTATTGAATATTGTTAGTTTATTGATAATATCAATTTTAAGTTTACGGTTAGGGTTTTTAGTACATGTTACTGACTCAGCTATTAATTCATCAATACAAAGATCAGGAAAAGGAAATTTATAACATTGATTACAGCACCATATGCTTTTAACTGGGTCATTTTTAGTGAAATTATTGCATGTTTTATGAACATGATGTTTGTTTGTGATACAATACACCATGTCATCTTTAGAAGAGGATTTATTGCATTTAACACAGAGTTTTAGCTTCTTAGTGGTGATGGACAGATGGTTAAGTAGTTGGAAGTTAGTTATGTAAGTGAGAGGTAAGGCATTTGATATACATTTTTGGCAGAAAAAAGGGATTGAAGAAGCTCCTTGTTTCCTAAATTGAGGTTGAGTTATTTTGATACATTTAGGATGCAACCAGGTTTAAAAAAAGTCACAAAGGATACAGTTATCAAGACACATTTTCAGACAAGTGTGACAAGTCGAGCTTTCATAATCGTCTATTATAATGTCAACCATTAAAAGAGTTCTGTTAGGGTCTACCTCTTGATCTGTATCAGCTATATTGTTATTATTAGAATTTGTAACATATCCTACAACATCTGTCACTGATTTCAACATGATTTTATCAGATCGAACATCTTTTTTCATAAAAGTAATTCCATGATGTGTCCAAATATATTTGTTATTTCTTCCAAACTTATTCTTTGCCGCTTTGAAAATATCAACATTTCGTGTGGTTAAACTTTCATTGACGTAAATCTTATGTCCGCAATCTTCAAAATGGTCACCAAGGTCTCTGACTCTAACATAGCCTGGATATCCAGGCTGTAAACTATTTCACAGTCTAGTTTTTGATATTTTATGTTCTGGTTTACAGCCTGGTCTCCCTAGAGCGATTTGCATTCTCTTTAAGAGAATGCAGTCCGCTTGCTTGCGCTCACTTCGCTAAAGCCGTAAGGGTCAATCTACACAGCGCGGAGCAATTCTTAAGCAAAAATGGGATAGTCTTCCAGTTGCTAGTGAAGATAGGGCTTTCTGTTACATGAAAACATGAAAAAGAAGAAAACAGAGGCAAGTTCATTTTCCAAGAAAACATGGTTGGTCATGATAATGCATGCTAATTTTTTTATGGACTTTGGTGTAATCTTTGGATGTTTTAAATAGTTTTAGATCTTATAAGACTGCTTTTTATTAATTTCTGTTTTGCTGCCCTGGGTTGGCTAGGAAACATGGGTTTTCACTCTCATTCTCTAGGGAGACCAAGCTCTATAATTTTAGAACTTTGTATGTTGAGGTAAATTTTTTTTTTTCTAAAATTTTGAGCTTGGATATCCAGGCTAACTCTAACATTTCTCAGATTTTTTCTTTTATCTTTTATTTAAATGGAGCTATTTGCACTGACTGGCTTTAAACATGTTTTAAGGCCGTCCAACACCCACAATCCCCCTACAAATATCTTGAGACAGAAGATTTCTAAACATTTTTGGAAGATAAAAATCCGTCTCCCGGACCCCACTGTCAGTGTTTAGTCCGGAAATGGCCGAGAACTCAACGCTGACAGTGGGGGAAAGGGGGACCATGTGAAGTGTGTCAGATATAAATTGGGGGATTGTCTGAAAATCTTGAAAAAAAATTGAACAGGACAGGGGGACATAGACATAAAACACACCCAAAAAGTTGATCAGGGAAGGCCTTACAGTGAAATTTGAGATTTCTGATGTTCAGTCATGACAAATATTGGCTTTCCCAAAGTAAACAATGCTAAAAAAACAATGAAGAATTACTAAGCTTAGTCACTTCCAGCAGCTCCACTCAAATTTCAGCTCTCTGCAAATGAGTCTACCATATTTTTTTTGAAATCGCACATGTTAGCAAAAAACAAGTTCGTTTCCAGCATCTAGACCCAGTTTCTTATTTTCGTGAGCTTTCTCAAAATTTCGTGATAATTTGCACGGAATCAAAACAAAGCAATTTTGGCGGCAAAATTAGTGGTTAAAATAGAATGCTGTGGTGGTTGAACTGGAAGCTTTTCAAATTGCTTTTTTCTTTATTGTTTGGAGCCACTGAGAATAGTCTAAGTTAGCCTTTGTCCTATCAAAGTATAATGGTATCCTATAAAATATGGGTAAATACGTTTGAATGATAAACTTTTCTCTCTTTAAAAACCTATAGCATAGGTAAAAAGTATATACAAACAAAAGAAAATGTCGTCAACAGTTTTAGAGAATTTAAGAAGCGAGGATGTCCGTAGCGTTAACCTGGTCACCTACTCCAGGGCAGACCTTGTAAAGTTTCCCACCCGCAAGTCCTTCGGAGACGCAGTGTCCAAAGCCTTCAGAGATGCCCCGGGGAAGGTTGTCCCTGTTTACTGGGCAGTGTGCCAAGAAGCCCATGAGGATGAGGCTGCCCACTATCACGCCTCCATTCTTCTTACCAAGCCACATCGTTGGAATCCAATAAAGGAAATTCTGACAAAGACCTACGGTATCGTGGTAAATTTCAAAGAAAATGATCGAGGCTACGACTCAGCCTATGAGTACATCAGCAAATCTGACGGGGACTTGTTTTGTAGCGAAAACCATCCCAACATCGTTTGTGCCGTGTCAGACTGCACACGAGCGGGGAATGGTTTGGAACAATCAAAATATCGGTAGCATGTCAACTATCTTTATTGATATCAGAAGGTTCAAACTAGAAAAGTAAAAAATGACAAACATAAGGACTAGAAAAACAAAAAACAAAACAGAAATTTTCTAAGTTCTGAGGCTAGTGTAGTACTAGCCAAAGATGGCTCAGAGAAAGACAAGTCTTAAGACAAAACACTATTATCAAATTCATTGTATAATTATATGATGTAATAGTATAAAGTAAAAGTGAAAGATAGACTAAAAATATCTACCCTAACCTAAGTCCAGTGCTGTGCCTCAACACTGGACTGGTGAGCTGATGGGAGAACAAAAAGCAAAACAAAAACAAAAATGTGGCCATGCAAAAAGGTTGCCAAAAGAGGAGTGGCAAAAGAAACTTACCAAATTGGCCACATGTGTGAGCTGGTGAAAATAGCCAAAAGAAAACACTACTGATGTGTAGACTGATCAGTGAGTGTGTGTGCAAGTGTAAAGTGTATTAACAAAAATAAAAAAGTGTATTAAATTTGTTGCATCCTCTCAAGAAAACATACATCTTGTCTCTATGAAGTATTCTCAAGAATGAATAGAAAAATGACACAAATCAACTCTTATATGCATGTGTGAGAAATCACTGCAGACCAATTATAAACTAATTATAAAAAGAGAAACGCTTTTTTATAAGAATATTTAAATCTTAGAAACATATTTTAATGCAAAATAAATGTGCTTATAAAGAAAATAGAAAATGATACTTTTTATAGGAAACAAAGTATGTGAAATATTTTAGCAAGAAGGAAATTATTTCCCCTTTTCTAATTAGACATTAGTTCATTTTACATCGTTCAAGTTGGCACACCCTCAACCAAAGCCGCAATGAACAGCTATGCTGAGCGTAGACGCAAGCGAAAGTCTGATGAGCAACTTGGGGCTGAGGCTAAGGGCGGGGACCCATCTGAAAATCTCACCTCATCAACAAAGGCGAACAAGAAAACATGTCGCAGGCTGACAATTCTCGAGGTCTGCAAATTCATAGTGAAAAAGAATATCACTAAGCGCGTAGAACTATTATGTGAAGCCAAGGAGCAGGAGTTAGCGGGCAAACTTGACCTGGCGAAATTTTGTGTGGGGTGCAGCAAGGCTAAGTTGATTGAGATCATTGAGAATGCTTGGGATTATGAGGATTCTCTGAAGGTCAAGGCGATGGAAAACCCGGATAGGATGCATGTCATTTATGATATTTTAAACCAACAGTGTGCCCCGGGTTGTGAAAATGAACTTTGGAAGAAGTCTGCCCTCAAGCTTCTGTCTTGGAATAACATTGACAGACCCGAGTTCTGTTCTGCCATACGAGCACTCCTCATTTTTGGTCATAGCAAAACGAGAAACATTATGTTGATAGGGGACGCAAATCGTGGAAAAAGTTTTCTGTTGCAGCCTCTAACCGATATCTTCCAGGTGTTTGAGAATCCCGTGAAGGGAAGATTTGCTTGGTTGGGGATTGAGGATAAGGAAGCGGTATTGATTGATGATTTTCCCTGGGATCAAGACCAAATCTCCTGGGACGATCTTCTGCGCTTGTTGGAGGGAAAAGTTACCAAACTCCCAGCCCCTAAGAACGTCATGACCAAGGACGTAGTTGTTACCCGGGATATTCCTATCTTCATGACCAGTCGTGGGATGATTAGGTGGCCCAAACAGGACAAATATGAGGATCAGGAGAATCAAATGATGGACATTCGTTGGAAGTATTTCAAGTTTTTCTGAGGACTAACCCGGGAGGAAATGAACACTTCAATCCCACCATGTGCACACTGCTTTGCAGAGTTTGTGCTGATGTAACGTGAACTACCACTTAAGTAGACCTCTTTCGTTTGGAAATTTAACCCTGATGCTGAAAATTTGTGTTGGTTTTTCTGTTTCACGCTCATTTCACGCTCACTTCACAGCCTTTGGCTGTGAAATCATACAAAATTAGCACATTTCACGTCCAGTTACACATGTTACGTCACTATTTATAAAAAACAATTAACATTTCACTTTTTATTTATACACCGTAACATGCGTGACATGGCGTGACATGGACTGATTTGGTGTGATTTCTCTAGGATCCAAACGTGAAATGTGCGTAACATGGATGTAAAGTGACCAAAACACTTGGACAACTTCTCTGTGAGTACTGGAAACAAGTAAAAGTCACTCTACTGTTTATATATCATAATATATTATAAACCTTGAGAGTCAATATTTGGTCCTCTGTCCGTTCCTCCTTATAATGTCATCAAGTCTTTTCGGCATCGAATCGATAGTGCGTTTGATCAGATCTTTGGAAACGTTTAGCAGTGTTCTCTGGCAACGGGCGGAAAAGTCATCAAAGTTCTCAAAGGTAATGCGTTTCACGATGGCCTCTTCGCGCATTTGCTCTTTGACCGAATGAAAAGTGTTCTCAATGGGGTTTAAGTCAGGGCTTCGGGCGGGTATTTTGAAAACTTCACAGTTAATGTCACTGATAGCTTGTTTGGCCTTCTTGCAATTTTGGACTGGACAACCGTCCATCAGGAACTTTCGGCTTTCGGGCGTCACCAACTGGGGGAAGGCTTCTTTTAAAAAGGCAGAAAATCTGTCTCCGTTCAAACGATCACGATACTGTTCTGCCAGGACGATTCCTCCGGCATGGGAAATGGCGCAAAAGAAGTGGGCGACTCGTCCCTCGCTGCCTACATGGTTACCCTTGGCAGTACGTTCAAAGTCTAGTCCATCATTTGGTCGCCTCCAGGCCATAGTGCGAGGGGCCTCGGCTTGATCAAAAGGGTTGTATTTGTGAGTAAAGCCAACTGCATCAAAATAAAAACAAATCTCGTGTCTCCAAAGATTTTCCAGCTGTTTGGCGGTCATGGTTCTCTTTAAGCGTTTTGCAAACTGTAAGCAACATGTCGAGATAATTTATTTGGAAGTTCTTTGAAAAGTGCAATTTTTTGCTGACTCAGCACTTTTTATGGGATTTGTAAGATCTATAAATGAAATTATCTCGAGATCTACAACTTGTAACCCAACAAACCATACCATTTTCTTGAAGTACTCTTTCAGGGCTATCCAGCGAAAGTGTCAGAAATGCCTAAAAATTCGAAGGAAAAATGCTGACGTCAGCAGAAAAAGGGCTAAAACGGCCATTTTGACGACTTTGGCAGGCCCTAGGGAGCGGTCATAAAGTATCTACTAGGGGGGTGGAGGATTCTAGGAAGGGTTCGAAATTTTTTTCGAGGGTTTAGGGGGGGTACCAAAATTTTTTTGAGGGTTTAGGGGGGGTTCCAATTTTTTTTGGGAAACTCAAGAGGAAAAATGTAGGAAGTCTAATTTCATAGTTTTACGTTTGAAGATTTCTAAAAATTTTTCGTTATTGGATATATGTACATTTCATATTGCCATTATTTGGGCATCATCGCCTTGCCCTTTTGGTTTGTAACATTGAGCTAGGTGAGGGAAGTAGATTAGTGGCTCTCACAGCTCATCAGAGTGGTTTGAAAAAGTACTTCTTAAAAGAAATTTGTCAAAACAAAGTGTCTTTTAGCTAAAATGGTGGTGAAAAATATTGAAATTTTCGCCCGTCGGCGCAAACCATGGTTGCGCCTCCTTAGCATCTGCTAATGTCAAAACACCTTAACATTTCAAATTACAAAAAAACAAATTCCAAGTTTCTTGACTCAAAGATTCCGGGCGTTACTTTCAACCATACTGCTCTTACAGTTTAATATTTTCACTTAATAATGGAGAACGCAAGTAAGGACAAAAAATACCAGGGGCGTCAATTTCATAGTTTGCACCCCTAGAAAATTAAGCCAGGTCGTTACTGGGGAAAATAAGCAATATTTTTTTCCAAATTTTACAGAAGCTCAGAGAAAACCACTTGATGATTCTTGTCTTAACCCTGTTATACTTTAACTTAACAGGGCTAAACTAATCTCCCTTACCTTATTTTGACATAAAAAGCTGTCAAAGCAACAAATAATACTCTTTGTACCGCATCTGGATGAATTCTTTTTCGCGTAAAAATTTTCTTAGTAGGGGGAGTGCGAAAAAAATATTGGGCCTTATGAGGGGGGGGTTCGAAAATTTTTTTCCAGGTTAGGGGAGGGGGTGCGAAATTTTTTTTGGATTTTTCAAAATATCCTCCACCCCCCTCTAGTAGATACTTTATGACTGCTCCCCTAGCTCCGCAACGGATGTTCAAAACCAAACATATGACCCCATTTTCTTGGTCAGCACTTCGAGCTCTATCAGATTAGCACAAAAGTTTGTTCATTTGAGCACTTTGAAAAAGGGGGGACCCTTGATTGAGCAAAAGACCCCGTTTTAGGTCAAATTTTAGGGTTTTATCACCTATTCAGCCTGAAAACCATCTCAAACCGTAATCTATAGGTACATAGGAAGCTAAAAAACCATGGTTCACAAAGTCCCGTTCAAGGTGGGTTTTTGGCCATTTTTTCCTGGACTAATAAGAAAAATGGATAGTGAAGATCTTACCTTTTTGGTAAAAAAGCGTCCTTACCATCCAAAGCCAAATCGCATATCTAGAGCGCGCAAAAAATTAGCCTACAAAGATTGCGTCATACTCATGCAGTCTGCTTGCGTGAAGTTGAAAATATCTCAACCAACATTTTTAGAATTGCAATCGACAGTGAAGCCCTTAACATCAGGGAAAACAAACTTTATTTTAGAAAAGCTACCGCTTGGAATCATCTTGAAATCAATCTAGTGGGTAAATAAAAAAAACAATTCTAAACCCTTGAAAAATCAAGATTTTCACTTAAGTTTAAAATATCGTAATGATCTACGCATAGTCAATAGAAGAAATACATGGTCAGGAAATCGGGTTTGTGCGAGGCCCGAGGTTGAGATTTTTTCTATTTTGGTCACGTGATGGAAACGCATGGGTAGAAGTCGGCGGAGAAGGAGGAGGCGAAGGTGCAACTTTAGGACTGAATCTTGTAATTATTTCAATTATTATAATTTATCATAATATTTTCGGACGAAAATAATTAGTCACCCAAACAACAACAAAAGCAAAACATTTTTTTCCAAATATCAAAACAAACAATTTTCTTTTCAAATAGAACAAAATGGTAAGGTAAAAGGAGATGGATGTGTTAAGGTGAATGGAGATGGATATGTCTTCCCTGGCTGTCCTGTCTATCGTGGTTCTCCACAATATAAAAGAGTAGGTTTGTTCAAGCTGCCTTCTAGGCCAATTGATGCTGAGTGGAAGAAAAATTTGGTGGATGTGATAAAAAATATCGTGTTATTGACAGTGATTTAAAAAAGAGAATTGAGAGGTCTAAAGTTTGGATATGTGGGAAGCATTACAAAGATTCTGACTTTGAGTTTACATCGAGTGGAGTGAGAAAACCAAAGTTAAATGCCTTGCCTACGATCAATCTTCCTGAAAAATCTTATGAAAAAAAGGTAACTACTCCTCAAAGGGTACTTTGTTCGTGTGCCTCCACAACCGGTTGTACCAGTGGTTGAAGAAGAAACTGATGTTGAGGTTATTGTATTTCAAACTAATGAGGATTTCAAGAGTCAATGTTCGAAGCGGAAACTTTCTAATTGGAAGGTTGTTTTCACTGGTGAGCAATGCTTTCTCACTTATGAACTTGAGGATTCCAAGTTTTCCATACCAAAACTTGAAATCATTATAAACTCATCTCTTGAATTCACAGTGAGGGTATACGGTTGGTATTTGTTTGATGACCACAGACAATGTTTACAAAAAGCATAACCGGTCCATCAGAAAGATCTTATTAACTGACTTCTGATATTTTGTGTTTCTTTTGCCACTGCTCCAAAGTCAACATTGCATGCTATCCCTCTTAAATATGACAAAGAAGTTCAAGTTCCGTCAGAGATTCGCTATAGAAGCGATGTTTGCCAAGTTCTAGTTGCAGGCAGTAGAGAAATATGTAGAATTTGTAATTCCTCAGAAAAGAAGAAAGATGCAAAAGACAAAAGTAACCTCACTCCAGCTTCCAAGTTTGCACCACTATTTATTTATTATTTATTTATTAAAGGATTGAGGTTCAAGGCACGCCGTGGGCCTCTAAGAACCTGTCTTTTTACAATCGCTTGTTGTTACAATTTTCTTTAGGTAAAGTTTTGTTCTGGGGCTTCCCCTGACTTTAAATTGAATGTTTTTGTCTTTCATTTTAGCATTGAGCTCATGTGCTCTCTTGCACAATTCTTTGATTGCCAATCGTTCAATAATTGTGAGGTCTTCTGTTGCTCGATAGGATGAAGGAGGGCCTTTGTATGTCGTGATGGCTCTCAAGACTTTGTTCTTGTCTTCTTCATTTTCGAAAACTACCTTGATTGGTCGATACCTCCCTTCCTCCTCTCTCTCTTCCGTGAATACTCCAATCCTCTGTGTGTTTATAATTTTTATGCCCTTGATACCCAGTTGTAATCCAAGGATTCTGTACTTGATAAATTTCTCGTCGTAGATTTTCGTTGTATTCTCGGGATCCTCCAGATGTTCTTTGATTCCATGGAAAATTAGGTTACATGCTGTGGATCGTTGTTTGCCGACTGTTTCACATCGAGTTATTTTCTCCACCTTATTTGATTTTTGATTCATCTGTTTGGATACAGCTTCAGCATAACTAACATCTTTTGCCTCTTGCTTCTTTTCGATTAAGATGTTCTCGATCTTTGTTTCTATCTTTTTCTCGAGTATGCTCATCTTTGTTTCCAGGCTTTCTTTGATTTCTTTTGTAATAACGTTCACATCATTTGATTTCAGTTGGGAAATTTCTTCATTTTGTACTTTCATGATGTTTTCACATGCTTTAATTTCCTTTTGAAGTCCTTCGATTTTGGTGTTTTTGCATGTTTCAACTCGTTCCATCAGCTCTGGCGAGATCTTAACGCAACTTTGGCATTGAAAACTTCGAGATTTAAACGTTAAGCAAATCTGTATTTGGTAGATTGGTAGCTCAGAACAATCATAATGAACATCTCGGTGGCACTTCCTACAGGTCAGAGTGTCTTTTGGTGTTGTTCCTTCTCTAATAATGCATTTTTCTGGGGTGCAAACCTCATTTTTAAGCGGCAATTCTTGGTCATTTTCATCGATTTTTTCCTCCATTTTCCACTATCAAAGACGAACCCGCAGAAAGTCATCTTAGCCCTGCAACAAGAAAGAGCCCTAACAAAGAAGCTGACGATTGATATTGAACACCTCAAAAATGAAATGGAGTCTAAAGGTATTGCTGTTTCGTCTGGTATGGCTGATGATATCAATGCCATTATGAAAAACCAAAGTGAAGATTCTTCGCCTTTCATGAAGCTTTTTAGGCACGAACAGAGAAAACTGTCTTCTCAGAGAAATTATGTTTACCATCCCATGATGATACGCTTTTGTCTGTCTTTAGCTTCAAAGTCAGCCAAGGCTTACGATGAGTTGCGAGATTCCAAAGTTTTAGTCTTGCCAAGCAAAAGAACTCTCCGTGACTACAAAAATGCCATTCAACCAACCGTTGGGTTTAATCATGAAGTTGTTCAAGAACTGGTAGATTTGACAAAAGATTTTGAAGGCCACCAAAAGAACATCACATTGTCTTTTGATGAAGTGAAAGTCCAAGAAGACCTTGTTTTTGATAAGCACACTGGGGAACTTATCGGTTTTGTTGATCTTGGGGACCCTGATATTAACTACTCTACTTTTAAAGAATCAGATACTGTTGCAACTCATTGTCTTGTCTCTTATGTGCGTGGTATATCAACAGATCTTAAGTTCAGCTTCGCTTACTTTGCCACTGTTGGTGCCACGAGCTCTCAATTGAGAGCTGTCTCTGTACTAGAGCTGGCTTGCAAGTTAAAAGTAATTGTCACTGTGTCTGATGGGGCTTCATTTAACAGGGCTTTTTTTAAATACCACAAAGAGTTATCTCAGTCTTCCTCCAGTGTAATCTATAGGACAATAAATATATTTTCCCCAGAAAGAAGGTTCATTTTCTTTTTCTCAAATGCTCCACATCTTATGAAGACTATGCGCAATGCTATCTACCACTCTCGCAGGGATGGCATAGGGTCAAGAGATTTGTGGAACGGAAATCCAATTTTATGGAATCAAATTGTGCATGTGGTTCAAGATGACATGTATCGCAGTTTGAAGTTGCTGCCACAATTATCTCTGGCACACATCAACCTAACTTCGGTGTCCGGAAAATCCCCCCTTGGTGAATTCCCACCCAGTGAATTCCCCCCTGGTGAATTCCCCCCGGCAAATTCCCCCTTGGCAAATTCCCCCCCGGTGAATTCCCACCCATATATTTTTAAAAAACATTGACACTAGGCACATAACATCTTCTAAATTTCCTAAAGAATCAATAGAGAATGTGATAAAAAAGAAGTTGACATATCGATTTCGTACATGAATGGAAATCGATATTCATTTTTTATAAATACTTAAGCCCCGAAAGAGGCAGAAATTCTCGTTTGCGTCATGTTATTCAAACTACTGACATTTATATTGTATACAATTAAATCAATAGGTGCCATATACAGAATTGCGAAAAAAGGTCTTGTTAACAATTATCTTTTGCGGCCCTTACAAAATTGATTTGAAACTTAATTGAGTGTCTACATTACAACAAATAAATGAAAAATATGCAAACGAAGAATCGTTATAAATCTATATACTACTCTACTTAAATGCAATCTACTACCGAAGTGAAATCATGGAGTTTACTGAAACGGAAAAAGGAAAACCTAAAACCATTAAATACGGATACATTTATACGTTTAAAAAGGAGTTGGCAAGTGGATTAAGAACATTTGAATGTATTTTACGGCGAAAGGAAAGTCGGTGTAATGCTTTCATCAAAATAGATGAGTATGATGAATTTGTTGAGCAAGTCAATCTTCACACGCATGCTCCTTCTTAAACGGAGGCTGAAGTTACGAAGCTAAAGGTCAGCATGAAGCGGAGAGCTCAATCAACAACGGACCACCCACACCAAATTCTCTCTAGAGAATTACGAAACGTGAGCGAGGATGTCGCTGCTAACCTTCCAAGTATGGAAACAATGCGGCGAAATATTAGAAAAGCACGAGAAGATGGTGATCAACCACCAAATCCTTTGAGCAGGGAAGAAGTTCCTGTTTTGCCGCCAGCCTTCCCTCAAACTACGGTGGATGAAAGATTTTTGTTTTACGATTGTGGTTTTGGTGATGTAAATAAGATTTTTATTTTTGCGTCGGACATTGTCGTTCAGCTTTTAGGGGAATCTGAGCATTGGTATGCGGACGGATATTTCAAAGTGTGTCCAGAAATCTTTTTCCAGCTTTACCCCATCCACGCTCAACGCGATGGTCAAATATTTCCGTGCATTTATGCCTTACTTCCTAACAAAACGGAGGATACATACCGCAGGTTCTTTGACCAAGTTTTCCAAGAGGTACCGAACGAAAACCTGCAGGACTTTCTTGTTGACTTTGAAAAAGCCGCTATGAATGCTATTAACCATTTGAAACCAGATGCTGATATCAAAGGTTGTTTTTATCATTTGTCTTCAAATGTTTGGAAGAAAGTAAGGGAGTTTGGTTTCCAACAAAGATATGCAAATGACGAAGAGTTTGCTCTCCATTGTCGGATGATCTGTGCCCTTGCTTTCCTCCCAGAAGGAGGTGTTATTGATGGTTTTGGGGAATTGACGGATGCCATTCACGAAAGTTTCGAAAATGATCTGGATCATTTACTAGACTACTTCGAAGACACCCACATTGGTCGTGTTCGCCGAAATCGTCGTGGTCGCCCCCTGTTCCCCATCAACATATGGAACATGTTCAACAGAACAAACGAAGAATTGCCACGAACCAACAACAATCTTGAAGGGTGGCATTGAAGATTCTCCCTACAAGTTTCATCATGCCACCCGACCCTTTGGAAATTTATCGACCTTCTCAAGGATGAAGAAAACTTGGTCCGTGTTGAGATTGTCCAACAACTTGTCGGCTACGCCCCACCAGCCCAGAGACGGAGATATCGTGATTGTAATCAGCGTATTATGACCATAGTTGAGGACTATCCTAATCGTCAAACAGTCCAATATTTGAGAGCTATAGCCCACAACATTGCGTTTTGATAGCTTTGTAATTCTTGGGATTTTTCGATTAAAAAACATTATATTATTTTATGTTACTATATTATGCTCAAATTGAAGTTTTTGTTTGTTTGTTTACTCTATTACAACGGTTTGTGTTTTAGCCCTTTTAGATTTTGTCATGAAAATATACCATAAAATCAAGAATAACAAAAAAAGAAGATTTTATTATTTCTCTCAGATATACAAACTTGATTAATTAGCATTGTTTCCAGCCTTTCCACTGTGATAAGGCTTTCTGCTGAGATCAAAGGAATATTGCGAAACAGCCGTGAAAGATTTTCTTGAAATTTGTTTGGATGCCCATTGAAAGATATGAGATAAAAGATAAAAGCATGTCTTTCGACGAACAAG
Organism: Clytia hemisphaerica; assembly: GCF_902728285.1. Classification (NCBI taxonomy): domain Eukaryota; kingdom Metazoa; phylum Cnidaria; class Hydrozoa; order Leptothecata; family Clytiidae; genus Clytia; species Clytia hemisphaerica. Next base: position 717,074 of record NW_027104154.1, read on the forward strand.
AAGTTGGTATAATGATATAACAAAAATATAATTAAAAGGGGGTTTCTTTCAGGGTACCTTTTGCTCTTTTATTGTTGTTTCTATTAAAAAATGGAATTTAGAACAATACATCCAACCCCACCTTGTAAAACCATTCATTAATACTCATTACACGGTCGTATTACACAACCGCACGCAATCTAAAACTATGACCTTTATTTATAAGAACATTACATAGAAAATGAGAATTATCTTTTTAAAGAAAAACTCGATCAAATTTATATATAAAAAATATATGGGGGGGAATTCACCAGGGGGGAATTCACCAGGGGGAATTCACTGGGTGGGAATTCACCGGGGGGATTCGCCAGTGGGGAATTTTCTGGGAATCCCTAACTTCATACTCTTCAATGACTGTCAGTCTTGCAACACAGGTTTTGGGCTCAAAAATGGCAAGTGTCATCTATCGCTACTACCCTGAGTACAAAACCACAGCTGACCTCTGTCAATACATGGATTGACTTTTGATTGTTTTAACATCAGGTCTCAGGAGGAAGGAAAATTGAAAAGAAAAATCTTTTTAGAACCATTCCGAGATCAAAAAGACTGGAGACTTGATTGGCTCCAAAACGTTTTTTTTGGTTATTTTGATAATTGGAAGAGGAAGGTCTACTCAATAACAGATAAGACTGATAAGGAAAAGGAGAGAATGTTTATTCCTTATCAAACCTATGAAGGTATGTGTATAAATGTTAGCTCACTTGTTGAATCAGTTAAATTCCTCTTAAAAAGTGGTGCTGAATTTGTACTGACAGAGAGGTTTTGTCAAGATGTTTTAGAAGGATATTTTGGTCGTAAAAAATGCATTTCTGGCTTCAATACAACACCAAGTGTTTTTCAGTTTGGGTACAATGCAGATGCTCTCCGTGTTTAAAGATTCATAACACCCACTCGAACTGGCACTACCAAAGGTGTTCACAGAGGAGAAAGGATGCCGTCTTGGACAGTTGTTGACGGCCGACCACTGAAAAAAGGCGAACAAACCAGATTGGTGCAAATGAAAAAGATGCAAATGAGGAATAGATTTGAATAGAGGATAGTTGAACACAGTTTTTATGGCCAGTTTAAAAGCTCCCAGTTTAGTTTTATTAAGTTTTTCATATAAGTATACTGTTGTGATGTACAAGTTTGAACGTTTGCTATTATATCGTTTCTAGTTGATTGTTATTTTATATCGAATGTTTTGAAATAATTTTTATGGACTGTGTTTGGGTCTGCAACAAAAAAATCACAATGTGTACCGGGTGACCCACGAACAAGTAAGAGTTTGGAGGGTAACTGTGTCTTTTTTCATGGTAAAGAGGAAAGGCAAACTTAAATTTTGGAAAAATAGTTATCGAGATATGGAGGTATAAAGTCAAAAGTCATTATAAAAATCTGTTAAAAAACGTCGAAAAAGACAGTATCAAATTAATTAATTAACAAATAAAAAGAGACATCCAGTGAGAAGCATATTTTGATTTCTTTTACCAGAAGGATTCAGAGAAGAATAACAAAGGTTGGGAATTGTTCAAAATTCGATATTACTTGTTTTTTTCTTAACGAAACTTTTAAGAAAAAAAAAATAGCAAACGATCAAAAGAAAGATTTTTTTTCTGATTTGATACCGTCTTTTTTGATACCGTCTTTTTTGACGTTTTTTGACTGTTTTTTATAATGACTTTTGACTTTATACCTCCATATCTCGATAACTACTTTTCCAAAATTAACAAATGATACATCAAAATTTAAGTTTGCCTTTCCTCTTTACCATGAAAAAATAATTTATCAAATTCATATCTATGTTCTGACCTTTTAAATTACTTTAAGTTCTGTATCTATACTGTTTGTTACGGAGGTTCGAAAAATCTGAGTGACGAAAATCCATACATATGAATTATGACGTCATAATTCTCAAATTATGTTGCCATAGCAGGGGTTTTAACTCAGGTTTTTCGAGCCTCTACTGTTACTTTCTTTTTACAGCAAATAAAAAATAAAATGCTTGAATTATATTACAAAGATTGTGCTTTTGACCCTGAGTTGGCAGAAAATGATGGCCGTCTTTTGGTCGAAAAAAATGGAAATAAATCGCATTTCGCAGGAATTAATTTTCGCGGTTTTGCCCTTTTTTAGAAACATTTCTTTCATTTTCCTAGTGGTTTTGTAAATTTTTTGATGAAATTGGCATAAAATTGTATTTCACGGGTTTAAGATTTCGCGGTTTTGCCGAGAAACCGCGAAAAAAGCAAAAATTAGCTTTTCCAATAATGTCCTGGCAGGCCAACTATTGTATTGTAGTCTAAACTTGAATTGAAATTTGGAAGTCGGCAACAATGAGCAGTCGTGAAACCCCCACCTCTGAGTGGATAGTACGCACATGATTTTGCGGGGGACCGGTAGCCTGTAATTTGTTATTATCGACTTAAACTTTTGAAAAACTGCAGATGTGTTCATGTTCCTTGATCTAAAATTGTATTTTTTTCCTTCATTTAGAAAAATCACGGATGAGTTGCCACGTTAGCTTAATGTAAAGCACCTATATATGATATAGGAGATCTATGATATAAGAGATCTAGGTTCAATGGACATTGAAGAGAACAGAGACACTGACAAAACAACGGACAAGGACAAAAAGAAGGACAAAGAAACAAAGAACACTAAAACGAACAAAAATTGTAAAAGCTGGAAAAAAAAAATTTCAAGCAAAACCAAAAACCTTACAAAAACCTTACAGCTGCAAAGCAGAACAGAGCATCTTTACGCCGCCATTACCCAGCCCAGCGTACCCTTTTAAATATTTTTCCAATCAATCAATTTTCCACCTTCAACCTTCAACCTCCAACTATCCGTCAAAGCTTACCATCCTTCCAACAGCAACAACATCCATTTTTTCAAAATGGCATTTTCAGTTACCAACAACCAATGTATCTGGTACATTTTCCTGCTCATCTTCCTGTTTTCTCGCCAGTAACTTAACCTTTTTCATTTAATATTTTTCGGGTTCGTTTGTTTAACCTTGCTGCTGTTTTGAACTTAAATAATAAATTCTTGAGTTTTTCTTTCTGCCAATATGGTTGTCAAATTGAATTTTCTTTCTTCAGTTGTTTATAATAT
>NW_027104154.1:720908-841633 GCF_902728285.1 Clytia hemisphaerica
CTTGTATACTGACTGAATACTTGATTGAGACACTTTTGTGCATCCGTGTTCACCTATTGTCAGCTATTGTCATTTTCATTGTTTGAGACAATAATGACAAATTTTAGAAGGCTGGATCCAACAATTATGGACCGGCGGGAAAAAATTAAGACAACTAATATATTGCAGAATATAAGCAAATTCGACATTAGACATCATCGTTGTAAAGCACTTTTCGATCGTCCATCTCCGTTGTCAAGCACTTTTCGAGACACTTCTCCGAACATATACATTATTTTTTACGTCCCGCGTACGCAGATCTTGCCAAAGGATGCGGAACGCGCGTTTGTGAGCGCTCAAACGCACGTTCCGCAATTACATCTTGCATTAAACAACATGCAAGCAAATCGGTAAAACTATATTTCCAAGTCGCCATCAAACAGATGAGATGAGATTATTACAAGATCTTTTTCATTGGTTCGCTTCATTCTCTACATGCGCTTGCGTGCCTTTAAAGTTTTCGCGGTGAGTGTTCAGAGTGTTCTGTGTTTTACGAACTACTTTGATTTACAATTAAGTTACGGGCTTGCAAAATCCATTCTGTATTTTAGTCAATTTTTTTTGTTTACATTGGCCATGTGAGGCGGTGATGATTTTTTTTTGAACTGTTTTTACACTGGACTGGAACTGTTTTGGACACGATTAACCCTTTAGCTGATTCTTTAAATTGTTTTATACTGGACTTGAACTGTTTTGGACACAATTACAGATAACCCTTTAGCTGGATGTATTGTTTTATACTGGACTGGAATTGTTTTGGACACGATTACGGATAACCCTTTAGCTGATTCTTTAAATTGTTTTATACTGGACTGGATTTTTTTTGGGCACGATTACGGGTAACCCTTTAGCTGGCTGTATTGTTTTATACTGGACTTGAATTGTTTTGGACACGATTACGGATTTTGGAAAACGATTACGGATAACCCTTTAGCTGGCTGTATTGTTTTATACTGGACTGGAATTGTTTTGGACACAATTACGGATAACCCTTTAGCTGGCTGTATTGTTTTATACTGGACTGGAATTGTTTTGGACACGATTACGGATAACCTTTTAGCTGATTCTTTAAATTGTTTTATACTGGAATGGAATTGTTTTGGACAGGATTACGGATAACCCTTTAGCTGATTCTTTAAATTGTTTTTACACTGGCTTGGACTGACTGCAAATTGTTTTTTAAATTCTATTACTGGATAACCCTTTTTTTTCTCCTCTCATTGCTCTACTTTACGATAATATCTCACAAAACACAAATCCATGGGTACTTCTTCCTCTGAAACTGAAATTGGCCTTGGTCAAAAGCGTAAGTCCACTTCAACATTGCTGTTGTCAGGTCTTGGTCAGAAGCGTAGTCGTGGAACTGGTACTTGTGACTTGTGATAAGTGTTCTAAACAATACACTAATCGTTCTAAGCCCAAATTTTGCCAATGTGGAGCTCATCTTGGTGGAATGTTTGTTGTGGAAATAGTTAACATTTCACCTGTTGACACATTTAAGTCTGCAAAGGTGTCAGTGGCTGGAGACCGTGCTTTTTGTTTTATATCCACAGACAACTTATCTGTCTGCTACAGCAAAACCTGCCTTAAATTAAGGTCGAGCTATGTTTCTTCCAACAAAGTAGAGGAATTTACCTGTGAACATTTAAGGAAAATGCCAGCAAGGCAACCAGTAAAAGTGTTTCACAAATTTGATAAAGCAGACATCAATATGATAAATTTCTCTTTGGATATGAAGAATAAGATCAAAGAATTGCAAACCTCTATGGAAGTCTACCTATCTGTAGTTCAAATAAGTAGCAAAGCCTATGCGGTCAAAACTATGGAGAACAAAACTTCTTGCCAAATGAATTATGTTCATGTCATGATAAAAAATAACAAGAAGACCAATAAGAATATGGTGAAGTGCACCCAGAGAAGCTGCAATAAAAAGATTACAAAGACAAAACAGGTATCATTTTTAATTCTTTTTCAAACCAATTTTAGTTTAGCCTAGATGGATAGGCCATTCGTTAAAAATTATTTGGTTCCCGTCATCTCAACTTTGAAAAAGTGGGTCGGTTGGTCGATAAAAAAAATGTGTTCAAAAGATATGAAGAGGGGAGGGGCGGGATTAAAAAACGGCGTTAGTCCTCGTCCACCATCTTGTTGGACCTACCTGGAGGTCCTATAAATTAACCTGTGTTCGTTTGTTCTTTCGTCTATTACCAACTTTTCTCAGGATTGAATCTAGGAATCTTTTCAGTTTTGGTACAAATGTTAAATTATATGGTGCATTTAAAACTCCACAAGGTATCTTGTAAGGGATATCTACATATCTCAAGTTGATGTGGGAATCAAGTTGAAATGGAATCTCTACTGAGCAGATTAGATACGGTATTTCAATATTTCAAGAAATTCAATTCTGGAAATAGTTAAGGTTACAGATAGGTCAATCTGATTATTTTTAAAAAGTATCATTAATTGTTTAGCATCCTTTCTTTGATGAAATTAGACTGGAGTGGTTAAAGTGCAATTCAATGGCTTTCCAAATATGTATTTACTTTTTCGACATATTTTTCTAATTTGGAATTATGACGCGATTTCAAAAGACGAACTTTGAACTTTGACGAGTTACTCTTTCAAAATCTACTGAATATTTTTCAATGAAACCTTTTGTATTCGAAAGCCCTTGTTCTCCCCTACAAAACCGGCTCCGTTATCATTTACCGCCCCAATTCAAAAGATTTAACTTTTCATGTTATGCGATGTTAAAAAACAGGTTTTTCACGTTTAAAGCGAGTTTTCTCCACAACAAAACCTCGAATCAAACAATCGGAGGCAGGTTTTGCTATTCACCTTTGCTGATAGAATGACGTAGGTTCAGAAATATCACCAACCAGATCTTGTAGAGAAACCCTTTCAAAGTGGTATCACTGGATTTTTGAAGAAATTGTGATTCTGAGATATTTCAAAATTTAAAATCTTTTTATCTTTACCGAAAAATTCTCCCCTCTTTTATTGAAAAGTAAAAAGACCATTATTCCATTGTAAGACTTTATAATAGGGATATCGAAAGAAGCGTCGCTTTAAACTTCCTTTTACGGTTTTCTTTTACAATTCAAATAAAAGGCTCAATCAATAGGGATTATACATCGATAATGTTTTTAGCATTTTTTGCAATTTTGATACACTTTTAGGTTTAGGGAGATGCATAATTCGATGGTCCGTAAAATTTTGAATCTTTTACAGCATTCAAATTTGTTATTTAGACTGTTTGCTCAAAATTTATGGTACTTTGTGAATCAGTGAGAGATACAGCTGATCTGTGGCTTTCATTAAAGTACCCTCCAGTCTTGTTTATTTGTGACACACCTTGTACCTTGACGCAACATCTGAACAATAGAGAACCAGACCTCATGACATGGGTGACCTCAACGGTTGTTTTCAGAAACCTGAAATTGACACAAAGCCTAATACTGCAAGTGATACTTTGATTGGTTTTCTTTTATACCAGGTGTTTCAAAAAAAGTGTACAAGTTTGAATTAAGATTGAGAAAACTAAAAATAATATATTAAACCAAAGTTTTTCACCTCAGAAAGAAGAAAGGTTAAATTTGGTTTCATGTGTTCAATGATTACAAAGAAAGTTACGAAAATTCTCTTTTATAAGTAACCCCAATTTTCTGCTCAGGGCTGGAGTTGCTAAGGGTTTTCCAGATTTCAAGCAAAAAAGTGCTTTTTGAATTTTGAGCAAAAAATGCCTAGCAAGCAACTTCAAATATTTTGGCGGTCTCTGCTCAGTTGAGTTTCAAGGCTAGGCTGCAAAGTTTATTAATTTTTTGGCCATTCTCAGGGTTGGACTCTCAACTCTACTCTATTGCTTGTAAACAAAATTGTTTTACTATTTTTTCTCTTTCGTACAAGAACAGAATATGTTTTTGTTGTGTTTTTGCATTTAATCCCCTCTTTTTTCCACAAAAATGACACGAAAGAGTTCTATTGAACACAAATTTACGTATGATAGTTCGAAATTCAAGTTAGTCCAGGTTAGTCTTTCCTCATTTGAATGACAAAATGTTTGGATTTATAACACTTTCAGTTTTCTCACAAACTAACCTCAAATCTGTACATTTTTTCTGAAACACCCAGTACTTTTGAGCTGTTTTCAGTTAGCCTTTAGAATTTTAGTTATTGCACCTGGTATACGTGCACTCAATATAAAGTCAGTTCATTTACCTCACTTTATTTGTAGGAAGTAATGTTCCAGCGTTGGTTCCATCAGAATTCAAAACTGAGGGTGAAAAGTATGATGGATGTAAAGAATTTGAACATCCTGTCACCAGAACCAAACAAAGATATGTTTGTGGTGATAGATTCCATGCGCGATCTAAGCCACTTAAATCAACATTGTGTAGTTTTCATGACATTGAGCTTTGTCAGCAAAGGATGTGGCATTACAACTAATCATCAAGAATCAATGAATATCAAGAAGAACAATCTCAGAAATCGTTCATCATGCTCCCAAAATATTGCAACACATATATTTTATAATTATCTGATGAAATTTTACGAAAATGAGCTGGTTGTGTTGCAACAGCAACAAGATTTAAAAAGAAAGTCTGGAAAGTCAATTCAGAGAGATGAATTGATGAGATTTTTGATTTCTGACTGACTGTAATTTAACAGTAATTATCAATTCTCTGGGCATAATTTGATAATGATGGTGTCTAAATGTTTGTCCCTATGGAACCTAAGAGGCTCTGTGGCAAAATAGGCGAGGTGTATTTTTTTTGGAACAGTGAGACTTTTAAACATTATTTTACTTTTTTAAAACCAAGAGGAATAAATTACACTGATTGATTTTACTTGATGTTTTTATTATATATAGTCCTACTAAGGACGAAATGCTGCTCTGCCACCCAAATCTCCTGAGTGAATATAGTTGGATAGAAACTCTTATTTCTTCACATTCCTATATATTAATAGCCGTAGTCTGTATGTCTGTTTGTTTTTTGTGTGTCACTTTCGTTTTCGCAAGCAATATAATTTTTATTTTCGATAAGTTTGTTTTGATTGACAGATCGGATAGAGCTTGGTTTAGACTTTATTCAGCCTTTGTTTTGAAATTAAAGGCCCATCTACATTTGGTAATTTTAATTTCTGCCCAGCTTTGCCTGATCCTGTTTTTCTCTTTTCTTTTGTTTGAAATGTTTTCGAATGTATCTAACGATCGTATTTATTAATGACATTGGAATTCTTTTCAAAACAAAACAAGTTTCTTTTATAGAAAAGAACATTTCAAATGTAAATCAAAACATAAAAATTTAAAAGTTTGTCGAACAATAACAGCTTTCAAAGGGCGATAAAAAGCAAGAGAAGAAATTAATCCATCTCTTTCTTCATATAAAAACATTCAAGTGGTTGATACTGTTAAGGGACTGTTAAAAACTGTGTACGTCATTTTGTATGTATGTATGTATAAATTTACAAATTACTAATTCCTAGTAATATTTGTACATGCGATTCCCTAGTACAACAAATACACTGAGTACGAGTTGTTCCAAAGAGCATGTAAATTTCATCTAAATAAATAATCATGATATTTTCTTCTTTTTCATTGCGCAATTGCATAGCTGGTCAAAAGAGATAATAACTCATTATCAAGAACTTTTTCTAAGAGAGATTTTGATGGTCTTCCTCTCTTTTTCGATTTATCATCATTGAATAAAAGCAGTTTTGGTGTTCGATTATGAGACATGCGTATCAAGTGTTCAGTGTAGTTTCGTTGCTGTTTCTTAACAAATATCGAAACATCATTCGTACCACACAGCGAGTGAAGACTTTTGTTATTTAATTTAAATCTATAATCATTTCCACTCACACGATTAAAACCACCTCTTACCATACGTCTCAATAGATTACGATATATAACATCAATTCTTTCGTATTGATCGGCTGTCAAGTTCCAATTTTGACAAGAGTAAGTCAATCGGCTCCTGACGAAGCTATTGAAGAAAGTGATACGAGATTTCAAGTTTATTTTCACATTCTGCAATAGGGTTGACATCTCAACGAATTTACTGATAGCAGTTTGGATACGATAGCTTAGTTCAAAGCTTAGTTCAGTTTTACATGTTTAAATTCGAAAAGTTATGACAAGGGTTTTAAAAAAGCAATTTAGAATTGACTTATTTATCTTTTTAAATCTGATAAAAACAAAGTTGCACTATTCTTTGTGGCTTTCCCGCTTTTTCCTGAAGAATTGTCATTTCTACATTTCACTCCCCTTTACCATGACATTTTCTCAAATTGTCGAAAACTGGACGGTGCATTTAATGCGAGCGAAGCGAGAAAAAGATCTCCGGGGGAGGGTTCGAGTCAAACTTTGAAGATATCTTTTTATTCATTTGATCGTTTTCTTAAGCCAGCTTCAACATCCAAAGGACTTTTAGTGCGTTCAGCTACAGCTTAACCGACGTGCGACGCCGGGTACCGGCTAGTATATTATTTATTAATTTGCATGATGGTGTGATATTTCAATGGAGTAAAATTTTGGTGTTTAGCTTATCCTTTTGGGGACTTGATTTAACAAATCACACTAACCTTTATGCTTATCAGATATGGATATTTTAAAGCATTTGTTTTATATTTTAGGGGAAAATTGATAGAAAACTTTTGTCAGGTGATGTTTGATTTTTTGTGCATTAACCAGGTAGATCTCTAAAATTATCACTTCTTTTTGTGTTTTTTTAGATGAGTGAAAATTTTATAATTGAGAATGACCAAATACAGTCTATATATAAAAAGAAAAAAAAGATATTTACTGTATGGCATTATTAATATAGTGGGGTATTTGGTAAAAGAGGATGTAACAGTTGAATACTTGTGTTCCTGCAGATTTAAAGATATGGAAATGCAAATGATTTGAAACTGAAACTTGAACCACCTAAATAAAGAGAACAAGTTTAATTTTTTCAGAGGGGTGATATAGAAACGACTGTTTATTGCATTTTTTTTCACTTGACATAATTGAAACAAATTCTTACACTGTCAGTTGGTTTTTGAATATTCAAGAATGATAGCTAAGTTTCCTAACAATAGACGATATCGCATTTAGATGAATGCAATACATTCTGGTTTCTAGGGACTCTCAAAGGAATTATAGTCTATTCTAGATCATAGATCCTAATTCCTTCGAATGGTCTGCTCAATTTTTTCGAATGTTATTACAAAATATTAATGTTTGAAATGTTGTTTTTTTATAGAAACATCCTTCTTTCAAGGACAGCGTTCAACAGTTTAGATAAGCTACGAAATAGTTTGAGTAGTGCTACACGACATGAAATCCTTGTGAACAAAGTGATTTCAAATCTGAAAGACTGGCTTGTGAGAAATATTACGGAACCAAGGAATGTGAAAGTTCCAACAACAATAGGCTACAGTCTAGATGATAAAGTTTGGTACTTAAGTCCCGAGGTGATTATGATTACACTGATAATATGGGGAACAACTTCTAGAATGACGTTTTAGAGCACTCTACCTTGCTGAGTGTATTTTCAAAGCTTAATAGAAGCATAAACTTTACACCCTGTTATGTGCTAATGAAAATATTTGACTTGGATCAGAGCCTGGTTTGGTCCATTTTTTAATAAATTTTGTTACCTATCGCCTTGTTGAATAGCTTGTTATCAATTTCTTGTATTTTAATGGTTTAATGTTTAAAAGACACTCCGATAACCTATTAAAATATATGATATTTGTTACTTTCTTACAGCTTCAAATTATAAATAGAAAGATCTAAAACGAAGATACAAAGGTTTTAATGTCGTCAACACACCACAGTGACCTCCAAGATCTGGAGCTAACTTTGGAGCCATCTTTACTTGAAAAGTCAATATGTAAAAAAATAATAAAAGGTATTGCAGCTTTTATACCCACAATTTACCTAGGGCCTGCTTAGTTATGTTTTTAATACTTTTAAATGCTTTCTTCCTCGAGATATAACTTGTTTTTTATTGATGTATTTTATAATGAAGTACTTCTTGAATTTTAGCTTGATATTAAAACTTAATGCATTTTAATGCAATGAAGACAATGCTGTTGATATGATATCATTTGGTTTATCAAGGTTATTGATGTCTACCATTGACACTGAATTAGGTATATGATATTTCAATATTTTCTTTCTTCACTTCCCATAATCAGTAATTCACTCAAGCTTCCATGATAAACTTCCCTGTTTATGAGAACTAACCGTTCATTAAAATGTTCCCATAAATTAACCTTGTTCGTGCAGATTCGTGCATTCTTTTGTTTTAAGTATGTACACAGATGGATGATGTGTAGAAGTGTTTTTTCTTTATTAGAACCTTATACAAGTCCACCACTAAAGAGAACTTATTTAATTTTAAAAATTAACTTTATAGATGAAAGCTCTCATATCGCCTTGTTGTTTGGAAAAAGAAAAAACATTGGAAAATCGTTAACACAAAAGATTCTTTTCTATGGCCAAGGAGGAGAACCGTGGAAGAAGAGCAGCCTTGTACTTGGTGGTGGCAATTCCGTCCAATCTGGCATATCAAGGTAAAGATTGTATTCAGAAATATCAATTATACAAGACTTTGAAGTGTTTAAACCTGAAATCCGTACCACCTATTTGCTCTACATTAAGATTAAAATTGTCTTATATTCATAGTAGAGCATTGCAAGAAATATGTGGGAAGGCTTCCGTGATCATCACAATAAATGATTTAACAATGACACCAAGCCAGGCCGAAAACCTTCTTCAAATACACGAAGGAAACACACAGGCGTCAAAGAAAATGGGTACAATGCACAGTAAATGTTGCGCAATAACCATCTCATCAAACAATGAGGAACCTGAACGGTAGGCCACTTTTAGAAATCCGGATGATTTTCGTAGATCGAATCTTTTTAAAGAATAAAAAGAATAACCTTTTTTGGTACAATACTCGACCTCTTGGGAAACCCAAAATATTGTTTCCCCTGCAGAACTTTGGTTCGTGACTAATAACAAAAGTTTATATTTTACTTTAATTGTGAACTTCAAATGTAACAAAGGAAACTTTTCTGATATCATTTCTTGTAATATTATATAAATGGAATTGGCTATTGGCTATTGGCTGAAATTCCTTCTTCTGAAAAAGGACTCTGAGCTCTGAAAGAGATTTCGAAAAATAATAATAATAAAGTTTTACAGGTTTCCAGGCCACCGTGAAGACACATGGGCCTCTATAAACCGCTCGTACTTTTTACAATGATATTTTTGAAAAAATGCGACACAGAATATTATGTTTGTTTGCTCTTTCCTTTACAGCTTGGATGGAAGAACATTATGTTTTGACTACAAAAGAGACGCATTGACAGAAGAGAACGAAAGAATGATAAAGGAAATAAAAGTCTTGATCGAAGAGCATAAGGTACGATACTACTAATTTCAACAAATGAAGTTACCTTTTAAAATTACCTTTTAAAACTTTTTTATATGAAAAAGCAGTTACATGTTTTTTTTATAAGCAAGTGTATGCTCCTTAGTCAGGCTCGTGTATGTTTAAGCTTTAAAAGCATTCAGGCACAGTATATGCTTATTATATGCTTATGAAGTGTTTTTTTTTTTGCTATGTGGTATATGCTTATATGCTTAACTTGTAATTCACCAAGCCAAATTTTTGTAAAATCTCAGAAATGTCTTCAATTTTTTAAACATTCGATTCGACAACAGCATGCAGATTTTAAAAGCAATGGAATGTCTTATTTTTAACTTCACAACTTCCAAATCTTCTTGAAGCAGTGGAGTGTATTTGTATTATCATACTTAAATGTGTGTTGGAATATAAAAAATTGATGACTTGAAAAATATATCAGGCTGTCATATATGCTTATGTTATGCTTAGGAAATCTGCAAATCTGAGCCTCCATATGCTTATAAGCGTTATGCTTATAAAAAATATGTATTATGCATAGTGTCTTGTACTAACTACTTGCCCCCTTGCATTATCGCATCTTTTCAGCAGTACCAACTCTTTTTGAGTAAATTCTTTCAAAAAATTAACAAAAAGGTATACACATCAATCGTGAACAGACTTATAAATACATCTGGAAAGATCTACAACAAAATATTTATATATCACCATCATTTATTTTTAGGGTTTTCTATTGTCATAGGTCACAAATAACTTGTGTTCGCGTCGTCCAACCGACTTAAGTAAGAATATAATTTTAGTTAAATTTCTGATCTTGAGTCAGAAAGTTGGAAAAACACCGGATTTTTACGCGACCATCTGAGTTATGAAAAAATGTACGGCAGCCGAAAATGCCCTATGAGTAGCTCTCCTCCATTTGAAAATTTTCTCATAATGTAAAAACAGTCAATAGCATAACGGAGGAGAGAAAATCTGCAATGTACAAGGAAATGATATCCAATTTCATTTTAATGGTGTTTTCTGATAGGGATAATGGCGTTATAGTTTTTAAATCGCGTGTAGGTTTTCAAATTTCCGACAGGTTGAATATAGTCTGACTCATGGTCTAAAAATCTCAATTTTCCGACAAATTTTTTACCGACCGACCGACTCATATTTTGGACCTGAAAATGACGCGAACACAAGTTATTTGTGATCTCGGTCCAACCAAGAAAAATTCAAGGTGATTATCTTTACATGTGAATTTTTTTGGATTTTGCTCAAAATTTGCCTCTACTAAATTTGTACGCGATGCGGTTTAGCAATATAAGTCAAAAGGTTAATGAAGATTTCCCAAAAGTTATTTGGTTCTGAATTACAATTTTCTCTTCGAAAGTGAGAGGCTGTTAACATTGCTACAATTTTGTCGCATACGAAACCTGACCCCACCATAGAGGATACACCAAAAGAAGTTTTATAATTTATTTTTACTATCCGACGCTATCAAATTCGCTAAACCTATCACACGCATCTCAACTGAAGACGTAAAAATAATTTAGCATGCTCGAAAATCTTTATGCTTTAGCGACGGTTCCGCCTGGATGAAAAAGAAAGGTAGTCTGTTCGATGTCACAATGGGCGCGTTCGACGGTGCGGAAGTGTGCGAGCTAGTCGGCATTTACCTTCAGCATAACTTAAGTGAAACGTACGACATAAAGAACTTTGGTCTTTATCGTGATGACGGACTTTCAGTTGTAAAATGCAAGACGGGGAGTAAGTTGGAACGAGTCAAAAAGGACTTGCAGTCGAAATTCCGAGAGTACGGGGATGGTTTAGAGATCGTTATTGAGTGCAATAAGACAATCGTCAATTATTTAGATATTACTCTTAACCTTGAAGATGGTTCATTCAAGCCTTACCTGAAACCAGACAACAAACTTCAATATATAAATACTCAATCAAACCACCCTCCAAACGTGATCAGGCAAATACCCAAAACGATCGAACAACGACTGTCAAATCACTCATCCAACGAACATATCTTCACCGAAGCCAAAAAACCGTACGAGAAAGCGTTGAAAGAAAGCGGCTACAACGTCGAACTTTCGTATAAGCCAACCAATCCAAAGAACACACAGCCAAAAAATCGCAAACGCCACATCACATGGTTCAACCCGCCATATAACAAGAACGTCGAGACGAAAATTGCCAGAAGATTTTTGCAGCTTATTGACAAACACTTCCCGAAACACCATAAATTCAACAAAATCTTCAAACATTGGGTTAGCCGAACCTAAGTTCAAGAAACGATACGCCAACCACAAGTCATCCTTCGCCAACGAAAAGTACGAAAAAGAAACTGAACTTTCCAAGGAGATTTGGAGGTTGAAACGAAAGAATCGTGCCCCAAAGATTACTTGGAAGACAGTCCGTAAATGCCCACCATTCAATCGTGCTTCGCTGAAATGTTCACTCTGCCTTAGCGAAAAATTAGAAATTGCCACATTCGACCAACCCGAGAAACTGTTAAATTCAAGGAATGAACTGATCTCGAAATGTCGGCATGTGAATAAGTTCACCCTCAAACTCCACGACACCAAAGACTGAAATGACGTCAATTGCTTTGACGAAGACTCTACAGTGCACAGTATATTTTTGTAAACTTGAAACGAATTTTTTGTATAGAATTTTTGACTGAAGATCGTGACGAAAAGTTGCGTGAAACTTTAAGTATCAAACAATTCTTATCTCAACTTCAATTTATTGTGTAATTTATTTTTAAAGATTTTTTGAGTTTTACGAAAGTTTCTTCAGAAGGTTTGAAGTTGGTTTTAATTTCTATTTTCTTGCTAAGTATCGTAAAATGCAAGATTTTTCCTCCCTCTCCCTCTCCATTTATTTTCGACTCTGTCATTTTTCATCCTAAGACTTATAAATGGTTACATTTTTAATGTCTAGCTTTATCAATTTACAGTAGTTACATGTTCATAATTTACTTGAAATAGTTAAAATTTTCATCAAATTTTAAAATCTGTTTGTTTATTATTCATAGTTTTCATACCCTTTTTAACTGAGAAACTAATTTTCGTCATTATTTAAATCAGAGCAATATGATTTTATCGCATAACTTTCTTCTATGGTAGGCTACATTTCCACTCAGTTTAAGTTTGTCTTTTGTAACATTTTAATACATAATTAGTTTATTAACATGTAGCCAATTATCCCGGGGGGGGGGCTACTTAGGCAAAAATGGATGATGGGTATGTGCGGACGGTTAGGGTCGGTTTTTTCACCTTTCAAAGTCTCTCTTTCCAGAGAAAAAAATTGTAATAAAGTCTCTCTAAGGGTATGACGTTTTTCAAAAATTCAAAAAGTCTCTCTAAGGGTCACCTTTTCAGCAAAAATCAGTCTCTCTAAGGGTCGGTTTTCGGAGGTCCCGTCCGCACATACCCCTCATTTGCCAACCCTAGTACCCCCCGGGCAATTATCTACCTGTTTCAATTTTTTGCAATAAATAGTCAGTTTTTCCACTCGATTTTCACATCAAATCGAACAAGCTATATGAAGCATTGTAAGTGGACATCATAAAGAAGTCACTTAGTCAGACACAATTTTAGCCAATCATTCAATATAAATTCAATCATTCAAATTATAACTTATTGCGCAGTTTCAATATCCTGGTATGTTGTTTTCTGCATTTTCTTGTTTTCAGTTTCTGCACATCACCCCATTTGGCTTAGGCATAAAATTTTGTATGTATTTCTAGATAGCTTTTCTTTGAAGTTATGCTAAAGTTACAAAATTCATGTTGCTAGATTTTCACGATATGTTAAATTTTTCAGTTTTTAGCTCATTTTCTCTGGATTTCTAGCCAATTTTAGTTCAATTTTCTTGTGCATTTTTTATTCAATTCATTGTCAATTGGATTTATCATGATTTCAGTTTGAGCTATCTTAATAACATTAGGTTACATACTTTGTCTATTAATTTTGTGAGAACACATTGTATAAGAACAGGTACAGATATTGATTATTATAACTGGTTGTGACGATAGTGGTCCCTTACAGGTGAACACATAGTTTTCTTCCTCAGAGTTCGTTGCATTAAAAAGTTTGGTCAGTTTGATGTAAGCTCGGTCTGAATCGGATGCTGTCAATATTTCCCCTATTCACCTCCAAAACAGTTAATATTGTATAATTACAATCGACCGTCCTGTCTTCATCATATAACATTCATTAATTATTTTCTTTTAAGTGCAATAAACCAGCTGCGCTGGAAGGTCAGCCCAAAGAGCTAAGAATGTTAAATGTTAGAGCTTCAAAGGGGTGAAAGGGATAATGATGGCATGGGAACAATGTTAGTTCATCGTTCAATGAGTGAGAACCACAGATCTGTAAAGCCCGAAAGGCTAGATATGCAACTTTAAGCAATCTCCAGCAAAAAAAAAGTGAAGCACAAATTTGAGTTTTTAAATTTCGTGCCGGTGGATGGGATCATTAGCTTCATTTCACATCCAGAAGTTAAACTCAATGGGTAGGATAGAAAAATAGGCGGCAAACGTTATTTCGCATTTCAAACCGATGAAATTGCATATTTTAGTCACCTGATTTTGGTAGGAAATCCTTCCAAACTTTGCTTCATTTTTCGATACAAGTCGTTTATCTAGCCTAGGGGCTTTTCAGATCTGTGGCGAGAATTCTGTCTAAGAAAACCCAAGACTATAATAATTTTTATTTTTATTTCATTTTAGGTTTTCACAAAACAGACAACAGAAATTTGACCTGCAATTGAAGCTTGCGTATTATATAGCCTGGGTCTGGTTGACCATTTTCCAAGGAAGGGAAATGTAGAGTTCAATTCTTTTATCAGGCTTTTATTGTTTTATGTCACTGGATGGTTGGTGGTATATGAAGATTTGAAAGACTTCCTAAATTTGAATGTAAGTTTTTATATTATACGTTTTATTTAAGAACTAAGTGTAAGAAAATAAGGTTTCGATGGCCAAAATTTTTCTTTCACCTACACTATCTCTGTTATTTTGATGATAGATTTTATTTTTTTCATTCACTTTTGCTTTGTTTTGAGCACAATAGATTCTATTTGTTTCTTTTATTTTCTCTTTGCTTTGGGAATGGTAATTTCTTTTCTTTTCATGTATTTTCTCTTTGTTTTGGGAATGGTAATTTCTATTATTTTCATTTATTTTCGCTTTGTTTTGGGAATGGTAATTTCTATGCTGTTCATTTATTTTCTCTTTGTTTTGGGAATGGTAATTTCTGTTCTGTTCACTTATTTTCTCTTTGTTTTGGAAATTGTAATTTCTTTTATGTTCACTTATTTTCTCTTTGTTTTGGAAATTGTAATTTCTTTTATTTTCATTTATTTTGTCTTTATTTTGAGAACGATAGGTTTTGTTTTTTTCAAGAATTGCTTCGTTGTTTTTTTGGTACCACACTTTATTACTTTCTTCATGTTTTTTTTTACGCTTACCAGAATCATTTCCATCATCACCATTATTTTTGCGTTTTTTTGCAGAATTTCTTGAAAAGGCCAAAAAGTTTCGTTGGAGGATATATTTAAGTTCTACATTTAGTTCACAAACTTGAATAAATTGAATTTCAAAATAGGTACTCTCTTTCTCCATTTCTTTTAAATAAAAATATTGAAAATATTTCTCAAGTTCAAAAATGTTATCAAACTTTAAGAGACAAGACTTTCCGTTTGAGGGAGCAAGCAGTCCAAGTTCATTTCGACTATGTGAGTCAAAAATAAAGTAACCCTGTGGCCGACTCATAATTGCAATTGTAAAACCATTGATGATCATCAGGGCATTGAATTCTAGATTTTCAGATTCACTCAGAGGGATTTGAAGGAAAGGATAATCATTAATTAACGTTGCTTCGCCATTTGCAAAATTCAAAAAATTGAAATCAGTTATGACACCATTTATTTCAATGAAACGTGGCATCTCATCAACAGAAAGATTTGTATCGAGTTGTTTGTACAACTTGTCTCCTTCTATTAGGATTTTATCAAGGTCTGTTGTCTTCCAAACATTAACACGGCGGAAATTAGACCAAAAGATAGCATACAGGCAATTAACGCTACATTGAGTCCCAGCAGTTTGGCCAAATAATTCCTCGTTAGCTTGATTAAATGAACCTAATACAACTTTTGAAATTTGATACGTTGGCAAGTTTGACATGGTTTTGAATTGGATATGACTCTGGAAGTGACTCAGGGCTTCGCAGCAAGTTTCCGAAGTTTCGTAAGATTGGCAGGCTTCGCAAGTTTTAAAAGTTTGGTGGGTTTCGCAAGTTTCTAACGCTTGGCAGATTTTGCAAGTTTTGAACGTTTGGCGGGTTTCGCAAGTTTCTAACGCTTGGCAGGTTTTGCAAGTTTCGAACGTTTGGGGGGGGTTTCGCAAGTTTCGAATGTTTGGTAGGTTTTGCAGGTTATTCAAGTTTGACAAGTAGTTCAAGTTTGTAGCTTTGTAGGTTTTAACCTCTCAAGGCCAAGGGTGTAGCTGCTTGTCTGATATATATCACAGACAAGCTTAATGCTATCTTTTGGATAACTTGCAAGTGAGGTAGATAGTACCAGTGTACACTTGCTGCTATCTTCTTTGAAAAGGAATCAGTAAACTTTAAAATAAATCAGTAAAACTCTCACCTCAAGATGAAAGATGAAAGTTTGATACTGCTTTTGAATCAATCTTCTTCGTGTCGTCCAAGTCAACAGCAATGAGATGAAACAACTTAGCCAGGTACTGCGAAGCTACTCAAACACATTTTTCACAGTAGGCTACTTTTAGTATTTAAGAAAGTCCCTAAAAATCACAACGTCGTTAGCATTCCTTAACTTTACTGCAACCGTTGAGCAATCCTTACCAATATTATAAGACGTCCTCGCAATATGTCTATAAGCCATACTGATTGCCGTAGTAGTGGCGTAATATAAGGGAGATAAAGAATTTCAACCTGGGAGATAAAATGGCTGATGCAATAAGTAGCGCAACCGGACGCACACATATCATTATTATCCCGTTTCTCCGAAAATTCAAATCGGAAAAATCGGAATTGAAGCTGATTATCCAAATCCCACCATGATGATGGCGACTCGGCTGGAAAAAAACCGCGGAACCGATTTGAAGGGTCACCGGGGCTGACCAATTAACTAATAAAAAAAACACTTAAAAAAGATGAACAGTCATTGGTAAATACTGAGAAGATATGATCTTCTTTGTCACCATCAATCTATGTAAGTTTATTTTTTCTAACCAAATTTGCATCCTTGAAAAGGGAGAACAGAATTTGTATACAAAAAGAATTTTCACATTTTTTTACTAGATTAATTGACCCAACCAGGTTACAAATTCCTTGTTTACTTTTTTTGTTCAAAATACATTCAATTTCTGAGGAAATTTACAATTTACAAACCTTCTTTTGAAGTCTGGTTTAAATTTAAGATTGAAGCATACGTGTGTTTAGGATGTCATTCTTTTTTTTAACATTTGGCCTAACCTAGCCTTAATGTTTTAATTAAATGATAAGGGATTATCCACTATTATTAGTCTACATTTGGCTAAGACTACTAAACCTGCTCTTATAGTCTAGCTGGGTTTTCATATTTGTAGCATACTTATGTTTAGTATGCATATTTGCTTTCATGCCAGTATATTTCAGTTTGGTATGCAGACCTGATGGCATACTTTAATTTTAGTATGCAGACCTAATGGTATACTTCATTTTGGTATGAAGAAACTCTACAGTTAATGTGCTCCCTCAACTTAGAAATAACATTACACTTAAATTCATTGCAGCAATTGATAAAGATCTTCTTGAAATCCATTTTGTCTTTCTTTTCTTTCTTTCAAACTTTCGAAGTCGAACCAATGAAATTTCTAGTTTTCATCTACAATCCTGACGTTGAGTTTTTGCAAACCCTCATGAGTTCGCAATATGCGCCGACCAATAAAGCAAGATTCCTGTCCGCAAATTTCAGAAAGTCAGGATCATCGATAACAACTAAATTATTCTTCGAAGAACCGCTTTCGTCTTCTCAAGCGAAAATTTTGCTGACGCTGCATAAATAAAGATAACTTTGCCGGAATCGAAAACGACATTATTACAGAAAGCAAAACGGCAAAAATTGGAAACTGGATCGCCGTGAAAATGCTTCAAAATGGTCCGAATTGAATTTAAATACACATTATAAGGTTTTTTTGTAATTTCAGACCCCTTGCTGAGCAAAAATTGGAATTTTTCAATTTTTCAGACAATCATCCACTAAATATTCGAGACAAAGGGGAGTTCCCGGTAATTTTGAACACCACAATTGATTTTTAAGCGCCTTAAACTACAGTTGGAAAGTAGAGTTTTAGCTCTGAGTTTTAACATGAGACTTAAGACTTAGGACCTTAGGATATCAGGATTTAAAAGCTCAAATTTGCTCGAATGAGGCTTGGAATATAGCCTAGAAGCCGCCAAACCCCTCTAAAATCGAAGTATTCAATGGAAGAAAGTGGAAGTGCCATATAGTAATTCTCGCCCGAACTTTAAATTCTGAAAAACGTTAAAATACACTAAAATCTCAATATATTTCGAGGGTGATTGTAGCCCTTTGTGATTAGACTGCAGTGGGTGACTTTGACAGACTTGAATATCTTTGGATGGGTTTGAAAAGCACCCAGAACCTCTTGAAAACTTGTTTTTGATCGATATTGAAGTATTTTTCAAATATTGCAGAAGTCTACAAACCTTTTGTCCATGATTGTATTCACAAACTTTTTTCACTAATCCCCTGGAAATTTTGAATAACAAATTATCGTCTGGAAATGGGGTAGACCCCTCTTCTGGAAAGTGAAAATTTTAAAAAAAAGGGCCTGGAAAATAACTATTGAGTTCAGTTCATGAATAATAGAGAACCCCATGGAATAAAACCCTTCAATAACCTCCTTGGAAAATCTGAAAAAGGAATAAAAACCCCTTGGAAAATCAAAGCTCAGACCCCCTGGAAAAGTTCGTCGATACCCTGTGTATGGTTTAAGAATTGAATATAGCCCATTTGCCCATTTGAGTTCAAACAAATCAAAAGGTAAACAAAATAATGTCATCAGAAATCTAACTATTCAAGAGGGAAAGACTTACAAAATGTTCCCTGCACAGTATGATGTATGATTGTGTTATTCATTGTGCAAAGGAAAGGGTAAAAAAAAACAAGAAACTTTTGACTGGTGTTGTGTCCGTTTTTGATTTTTCCAAACAAAAAGCAGCAAGCAAAGCGATACCAACAAGGTCCGACTTTTATAGTATGACCTTTTTTCTTCAGTAATTTTTCTATTTGATTATCTGACAATTCAAATACACTTAGTACTTTTGGGTACTAACTGCTAGGGGGTGATGGGTGTACTCTCAAATTTCCAATTCTGTAGTTAATCATCATGATGTCTGGTACCAACTGCATAACCCCCCTGTGTGTAAATAGATTTTTATTTGCTGAAACTATTTTCGTTTGTATCTAAAGAACAAGCATTGTATTTAACTTTTTTTTCTGTGCCTTAATATTAACCTTTTCTATGTGATTTTTCCAATGGAGAGTTTAAAAGGTACCTACCGGTCGAAAAACTTACATTGAATATACATTTTTCTATCACATTATTTGGCGTTAAAGATGGAAAAAGTAGTAATATTTTTTTACTTTTATTGAAAATTTCATGGAGCTTGTGTCAATCCCGAGAAAAACCCGCATAGGCGTTAGAAAACCCCTGGAAATGTGTTTTGAGAAAATCAAGGAAAAAGACAAAAATTGGTGTTATTTTAAGCTTGACAGCTCTTTTTAAAAATTTTCTTCACTGAATACTCATCAAACTATACAGCTTTCATAAATCATAGAAAGAAATTTCATAAAAATTGATAGATTATCCAAAAATCAACAAAAACATGTTGTGCAAGTCACGTAAATAAGTCACGTAAACATAGCAAAGTTTTGCGGTGATCTTGCGAAAACATCAAATTTGGATGAAAACTGCCAGAAAAATGTGACCAAATTTTTATTAATAGTCCAGGATGACTCTCTGCAGGCATAAAAACTTTTCTGATGCATACTTTCATCCATATAGACTTAAATTGACAATGAGCGGACTTGACCAAAGGCGGTTTGAGTGGCAAGTGTCAGATGAAGTTACTTCCAGTTCATTAAAAAGCACATTTCTATCTTTGTTACATCATGTTGTGCTTGGAAATATCTCATTTACATTTAACTTCACTACAAAACATTATGTCAGTCACTAAAAGCACGTTGTTGATGCCCAAAACAAAATAGCGACGAATTGAAAGTTTTTCGCAGAAATCCTACAATATAACCAATGTACAACAGCTATCTAGCGTATGTAGAGTCTATTCTTAATTTAAATGAAACATTTCCATTAAAGAGATTAAGTTTTGATCTAAAACTTGCCAGATATTCTGTAGAATCATGCTTACAGCTCTGTTTTTCGGTTTGTTTTAATATGTTGCGCTACTGAGGCTACCATCTCAATTTTAAGGATGACGTAATGCCACGGAAAAAAAACGCTCGAAAAGCGAGTAAAAAGAGCTTTCTTTTGGCGTATCACATTGCTATGTCCCGGCAAAGATTGAAGAAATAAGTCCTTAGCAACGGGATTTTTTCCATTGCTAGGGCGATTTTTCAAGCACCCAGCAGGATAAAAATGCTCACTGCGGCCTGAATGATAAAGATATCGCTCTGAAATTTTCAGGAGATGTTCAGAAAGACCTAAGGATCTCAAAACTTCCAAAAACCAAAATTCAACAATTTTTTCGATGATTTTCCATTTCTCGGTAGACTACCTTAACATGCGTTGTTCTGAATTTTAATTAGCTTTTTCAGATATATAACACATGTTGTGCACAGTTATGTAATGATTTTCTGCGCAGTTATGTAATTAGTGAACAGTTTCCATAGCTTCAGCCAGGTTTCTAGCTCCCCCCAACAAAGTAAGGTCCCCCAACAATTTTGCTCCGCCCAAAAAATTGCCTTGTGCTAGGTCCCCTAACACTTCAGGTCCCCCCAAAAAATTACTTTGTACTAAGTCCCATTATCATTATAACGTACCATCTCTAAAATATTAGTATTGTGACATACCTTATGTTTTACATATTATTTTAAGTCTTACTTGACTTATATCACCGTTTGGAGAATTTCCATGGGAATAAAACACTCATTTGTGTGCCATAATAAGGCGTTTATTTTTTTCTGAAGTTAAGGAAAACTACCAGAGAGTTTGTTTGAGGAAAGGACAAGGTGAAGCGTGACGCTGCAGATCAAGTCTGTGTTTTGACTGGACTCACCAACCAATATGATTATAAAGGCACAGTACAATCTGTTTATCGCAACAACTCTTGTTAAATTCAAAACCCCATGTAAACCTTGCCTTCACAGGTCGATATTTATTCGAGCTGTGATACTACTCACGGTAACCCATGGCGCTAAATAACTTCTTGTGCAGTATTTCATAAATATGTCTGGGAAAATCTTAATTTCTTATCAGGGGTTTATTCATCATTATCAACTAACAGCAACTTTTTTAAGGGACCTTTCCAAGTAAATGTTCTCCTAAATAAATAGCAAAAGCTACAAATAAAAATATAGTTCTCTATCCTAAAACGTTTTTTTAAGGATTCCTTTTAAATCTTCTACTGAACAAATGATAAAAATCTGCAACGAATATAATAAAAAGTCTGTTTTTAAATATAAATATTCTTCTATGTTCTATATAAATAACAAAAGCTACAAATAAAATCTTTTAAAACGACAGTTATTTTAATGACAGCTAAAATCCTAAGGAGAAACAATATGAAATGAATTTCCCTTAGAGAAGTGAGGACTTAAAAAATATTTTATGAAGATTCTTCTGGATTCTTCTTACAATGTTAGAAAAAAGTCTAACCGAATTTTTCAAAACTAAGATCAAATCTAAAAATATAAACAAACTGAAAGTAAAGTTGTCGACACTATCATTTGAATGCAGTCTTTATGATAAATAATAACGGCGACTTTAATAGTCTAAGTTTCTTTCTGAAAGTGCTTTTTGACATGTTTAAAAAAATCATCGTCATTGTCATTGATACCCATAGTTGATAGCAAATACAAACTTTCCAAAGTGGATGGTTTCAAACTACTGCGATCCTTGTAACATATTTTAGCCAATTTTGAAAAACTTCTTTCGATTGGCCCTGTCCCAGGAGAAATGGACAAAAGGATCAATATTATGTCACACAAATTGGGGTAATCAATAGCATATTCACCAACAATTTTATTCCAAAACCTCATTAAACGCGAAATAGATGGTTTTGAATCTCTGAAGGTGAGACATGTTCCATTGATCACTGGCCATAACGAGTTGAACTCAGTTACAATCTCATTTTCTGTGCAGGACAGTTTGGACGAGTAGATGACTTCAATGTTATAATCTTCAAAATCACCCTTTTGAGCAACATCTTCGATTTTTTGCAGGTTTTTCTTTCCGTACAGCTGATAAAGATTACGTATGAACCCAATTCTTGTTTCCTTGTTAGTTCTCTTTTTAACGTCAAATGCTGACGCAAACTGAACAATGGTATCTTCTTGGTTCTGGTCCTCAGCATTTTCAATCAGATTCTATATCACTTGATTTTTCAATGAGGCAGCTTCTTCAGTGACAAGATCTTTCTTAGTTTTGTTTGTGTTACGATTTGGACGATGGGAGGCATTAAGCACGATCGAGTGTACAGCTGGTTGAATAATAAGAGAAATATTTCCTCCAGGGGAATAAGGCGGGTTCTTGGAGGTCAAAATTCTTGCAACGTTACAAATCATTTTCAGAAGCTCGTTTTGGGGTAATTAGAATTCAGTCTAGGCAGATGTTTTTTTATTTTGAAACTTTGCGTAATTCGCAAAAATCCTCAATTTTGCGCTATTTTGATCACGTCACAAAAATTGAAATTCAAATAACTTTTGATAGAATCATCAAAATAATTTCAAACTTTCACCAAAGATGCATTTCAATGCAAATTTTCAAAAAATTTCAAAACATTTTCAAAATCTTGATGACGTCAGCATTTTTTAAGGATTTTAGTTTTTTGCCTGAAAAGTGATGACGTCATCAAATATTATTAATTTTTTTTTTTAATTCTGAACATATTAATAATATGCATCTTTGCTCAAAATTTGAAATTATTTTGATAATTGTATCAAAAGTTATTGGGATTTAAATTTTTATGACGTCATCAAAATAGCGCAAAATTGAGGGATTTTGCGAATTACGCAAAATTTAAAAATGAAAAAACATCTGCCTAGACTGAATCCTATTCTACTTAGTCATACGCTTCGTTTGAGCCCAAAATGAGCTTCTGAAAATGATTTGTAACGTTGCAAGCATTTTGACCCCGCCTTAATCCCCTGGAGTCAACCCAGTTGAAATAAAAAATGTCTAAAAGGCAGCATGAAGCCGATGAATCAAAGTGAGGTCAAACTGACATAAGAGTTTGTTAGCTAAATTCCGTATTTTTATCAAAATCGACAGGTTAATTGACAAGGAACATCTACTTTTCTAGCAAATAGTAATCAAAATATATTTTACTTTCACCATCTTTTTCCTTCTTTTCGTAGATTGTATTTCCTCTCACATTTTTCAATCCTTTGACGAAGCCATCAAGTGTTGGTGTTTCAATATCTTTCATTGTCGCCACAAATTCTTCTGTGTATCCAAATACCTCAAATATTGTTGCCTCGTCTGTATCTAGACGCCTGAGAAATTTGCCAACAAAGATGGGTTCGAGATCTGCCATCAAGTGCAAAAGAATCATGCATGTGGGGGACATGAAATATGCTGCCTGCTCCTCTTTGATATTGGCGGTTGTGAGTAAATTACAAAGAGGAAATAGGATTTCTACGGTGCGTTTACTAGCTGTCAGAAGGTTTCCCATTCGTGTAGGGCACCAAACCATTGCTTTAAGCGGTTTCATCTCCATGATCTCTAGTGCGTCATTAAGCAGACTTGAGCTTTTACCACTCAGTTTGAAATGCTTCAGTACGGGTTTTATTCCAGCTGCAAATGTCACAAGAGCATCAACCTGATGATATATCGTATATATTATCTGAAAAATTCAGCAGCTTTTTATGGACATAGACACCTAAAGAATTATTTCCACAAAGAGCCACTATGAACAGGAACTTGAATTTAAACAAAACAAAAAAGAAAGATGAATTCACCCAAAAATACCTTTAGCTTTAAAATAAAAGCAAAGAAAATTTCCCCATACTGAGTTCAGAGGGAAAGCTCATTCTATACTGTAGTTGCATCAAAGGTTTACTTGCATTGTCTTTGAAGTTGACATACGCTTAAGAGATCCTGAGGCAGCGTGGAATGAACATCTTGTTGAGGGTGAGAGTAGACCATATTTTACTGTCAGTATCTTTCCAGCCTTTGGATTTACACTCGCACCATCAGCAACCAATGCAGTTGGGGGGGCCAGTTGGCCACATTTCGAAATTCAGCTGAATTTTCTTCTCCTTAAAGTCACAAATTGTAAGATTAGCACATTTGAAGATGACAGGAATATTCGAAGGGGGAATGGTATCAGGGAATTTTACAGCATGTTTACGAATGATGTCGGTCTCTGCATCCACAAACAAAGGATCTCTAAAAATATAAATGTATATAAAATTCTTTTGGGTTTCAATGAGAACTTATTTGAATTTAATCTATTGAGCTTTTCATTCATACTAAACTAGATATTGTTCCAAAGAAACAGAAAAAATGAAATTATTAGCAAACTACAAACATACCTAAACATGATAACTTGGTGAATCGTTTTCCAGAGATTTATGACTAATTTTGCGGCATCCATTGATCCTCCTGGAATAAGATTCAGAGCCCATGGCAGATTTGTGATAGCAAATTTGCAGGGAGCAAGTGTTCGTACAAATACTCCATTAAATTCTTGCGTAAACTTTTGAATTCCATCATTGAGGACACTGTAGAACTTGCCAAGTACTCCAGTTGAAAGATTGGCAAATGAGGCTTCATTAGCACTTGTTTTGCGTTTCAGGATTTTGTAAGCAGCAACAATCCCTTGTTCACTGTTTGGTAAGTTTGTTTTATTAAGTTGGACTCTGACAGGAAGTTGAAATTTTTTTTCCATCAACTGTAAGATCTCCAAGTTTGAACTCGTGATAACGTCGGATGCTGTTCAAGGAGTTCTCGTACATTTGAAGTAATGCTTGATTTGAAATATTCTTATTCACACAGCTTATGATAGTAGATATGCAGTGGTCTTGAGCAAGTGCTTCATCACCGTTTGCAGCAACCTGAGTTAGAGGAAAAACTGATCTCTGTAATATCAAGATATAATTGACGATTGCAAAAAAGATGGAGGACAGTCTTTAAATTATGTTAAAAAGTGGTTATAGGTGGAATAAATGAAATAAAGCGATAATAAAAATTACCTTGAACATAGATACTGTTGGGTCAATCAGGGAGCCAATGGTTGTTGTATGCCATTTACCAGACTTTGATTTGACAGTAACAGAATTTGTTTTGCCATCTTTAGTAACTTTTCCTTGTTTTGTTAATTTTTGAGTTGTTGTAAGATTTCCGTTTGCAGTGGTGGTCACCACAGTGATCTTTCATTGTAACTTTTGTAAAATCGGGATTATTTTTGGCTAGTATCCCTTGCGTCCCTTTTTCCAACGGCGGGCGGGCGTGCGAAAAGAAACCGAAATTAACCCGAAAATCTATACTATGCGTGTTGCATTTTTCAAATCGTCCACTTTTTTGCAACTTTTCGAACGATTCGAACGTTCTACGGACAAACTCACTAAGATAAATTTACATTTACGAATTTGTATTTTAACATGGTAAGTGGAACCAACTATAAGAAATCGGGAAATAGGCGGGAAAGTCAGTAATCGGCAAATCGGGTTTCCCCCCGACAACAAGAAAGTAAACAAAACATTTTTGTCAACAAAACCAAAAAAGCCTGAAAACTTTAAATTATCAACAACATTAAAAGTACTGCTGTTTTTTACTCTTCCTGGTGTTTTTTCTATCCAACAAAAACTGGGAAATATCAAGACAGAATATTCAAAATGGCTAGCTCTAGCATTGTTGATCAGAGCAAAATTGGTTGTGACTTGCCTGCTTGCATTGCAGCTGTCAAAAACAGTTAAACAGAACAATTAAATATATCTAGGAACTATGATGGCTCAGTTTTGTACCTCATTCTTCAAATTTTGAAACTGCAGCTACCTATTCACTGTTGGTGTTGCTTTGAATTGAGGAGCAGCGAGTACTGGAAGATTTGATTTTCCTAAATTCACGATTCTTCTGGAAATGGCATGGAACAGTCACAGCTGGTAAAGACTAGAAATATCAGCTTAATCAAAAGGATGGAAGAAACAAGGGAACAACGGCTTGATGATCAAGTACAATATATTAATCACGTAATACGAGCGTGTGCTGACTGCATAGCGTGCATGCATATGCTTGATAAGTTATGTTATGATATCTGGATATGATTATTATTGATGTTTGACGGACGGTAACTGACAGTTGAATGGATGATAACTGACAGCGCCTGATTGAAAGTGAATCAAATGGGATTTGTTTGCTTCAATATAAACTTGTTAATGGATAATTCTTGGATCTTTTTCTTCTCTAAAAGCTGTATATTACTGTCAAGCTCTAAATTCGGACAATTGGTTGAAGCATGGGACTGTTGACAATCTGGCCTGTATTTTTACTTTCTCTTTGACAACAAATTTGCTTTGATAACTCCACCAAGTTTATCAATCATACTTTCTGTCATAGCATGTCACGACAACTTTCACAGATAATGCGCCCTTTTTAACTTTTTTGTTTGGAGAATTAGAGAACGCCCGCCGCCTAACCGCCTATCACCTGATGGGATTAACTTGTCAAACGCATGGCTCCGCCCCCCCCCACTTATTTGGGGGGTGTAAATCTCAAATTGGCTTAAAAGTGGGTGGGAGCTGTCTCATTTTTTAAACTCAGGGGGAACCTACAAAAGTGGGGGGAGCTGAAGGGCTACAGTAAAGTTCTGGGGGGCTAATTAGGAAACTGTAAAATACCCCCTCACTATTGTTTTGGTTGATAAGTTATAGATTTTTCTATTGAATTTATTATCTCTTACATTCTATCAAAATGTAGGCTAAAATGGCAGATTTCTACCCTTAAAATTCCAAAATTTTCTCGTTGCCCAACCATGGTGGGCAACATTTATTTAAATAATCAATTTGGACCCCCGATTTTTTTTAACTCCGCAATTTTTATGATGTACATGAATTTTTTCTTCTCTTCCTCAGTTGGTTAACGTCCCATGTTGATACGTAAAAAAACTAGTATTATAATACTACCAGAAATGACAGTAGCTTTTTTTGCTGGGACCTGAACCTTGAAAGCAATTTTTGCAGGGACCTGAACCTTTATATTTCAACTGGGACCTGAACCTTACTGAAAAGTGGGGGGACCTAAATCGTAGGGGGGACCTAGAACCCCATTCGGAGCCATGAAACGCTCTATCGTTTTGCCACTAATTTGTTCTTCTTCGTTCCAGACACTTGCATGTACACTACAAATTTTTTTCATATTTCAATTTAAAAAGCCTACTCGGTGCAAAAGAGAAATTGTGTATTTTTTACTACGCAGTTCATTAACTCAAATCAAATGACTTTGGAGGTTCGGTGAAATGGTGGCCGAATTGCTGTCATATGTTTTGTCAGGTAGTCCCAAGTTAGAGCAGTTGACAGTATAAAGGATTGTGCTGTGCCAGAAAAAACTCTTCATCAGGCTTGGGTGATTTTTCCAGGCACCAGGGGTACTACTGTGAAGTCGGGTAACTTGCATCAGTGAAGCCTAACATGCATAGCCCTCAAATGACTGACCAATCAAAGCGGCAAAATTTCAAAACAAACGAACTATGCAGCTCCGCTCACAGCTCTACACTACCACTTTTGTTTTAATTTAACTTTGTATTTTAAGGACCAGCCAGGTCATTCATTTGAGGGCTATGCATGTACCCGACTTCACGGTAGGTGATGGGTATGTCCAAGCCAAAAATTGAAAATTGACCCTGTGAGAGAATGAATTTTGCACATACTTGACACACCCAATTTACCTTTAAAATACCAACCATCCCGCCCAGTTCTTGAAAAACTTGCAAAACAACAGTCATACCCAGGCCCAGGGGGTCAATTTGTCCAGAGTTAAAATTATGGAAAAATAATATATCTTTCACTCTCCAACCCAAATGAATGAGTTTTCTGGAAGGACCATTTCTAACAAAAGAAATAGATTTATATATTTTATAATTTTTGATTTTCTGGTTTTTTTTGAACTTATGATTTTTTTTAGGATATATGGAATTTATGGAAATTTCAAGGACTTCCTAGTATAGATTTTATATTAAGTTATGGCAATAGATTTTGAGAAATTTTAGGACTCTTGGACATTTTGCGGATTTTTCTAAGACCTCTTGCGTAGGGTAGGGCGTCAACAGTCATTTTTGGGGCAAAGTCAAAAAATTCAAGATGTGTGTTTTTTTTTGAAAATTAACTATTGTGAGGCATTCGCGCATTTAAAGGTCAGAACAATAGCAACATAGTCGACGAACTTGACAGAGTAATGTTAATTTTTATTTTAAACATGTTTTCGATATATTAATATCATCATCAGTAATTATTTAGTGTTCTAAATAAATAAAAATTAGGTTATTAAAAGTGCAAGTAAATGATAAAATGAGACGAAGTATAGGACAAAATCAAATAATCAAACTATCAATTAACTTTTCAGCGTTTTCTGGATATTCAGGACACCTCTAACGTTCATTCATAAGTACTCCCGTTCAGACAAAGAGTACTTTCCTCTAGAGTACATGTTTTTCAAGGTACTGAACTGAGAAGTAAGTTTTCTCTTTACCAACACTACAAGTTTTGAGTGTTCCAAAACTGCCGAGTTTCGTGATTTTGGAACTGTCCTTACCCTTTGCCAATTTTGTGGTAGTTTTACCACATAGATGATAAGCACGAGCACGAAATACATAGATACCACAGTTTGAACACGATAAAGAACGTCAACAGGATAACTACCATTGGTTGGTGATTCAATATGACTATTTTCGTTACGAATATCGTTGGAGCAAACAACACAACGCCGAGAACAAGCTTGTGGAAAGTTACTTTTGATATGGTTTTGAAACAAGAGACTACCGATTGAAGAACCGTTACAATATATTAAGTTATGGCAATAGATTTTGAGAAATTTTAGGACTCTTGGACATTTTGCGGATTTTTCTAAGACCTCTTGCGTAGGGTAGGGCGTCAACAGTCATTTTTGGGGCAAAGTCAAAAAATTCAAGATGTAGTGTTTTTTTATGAAAATTTAACCTATTGTGAGGCATTCTGCGCAATTTTAAAGGTCAGAAGTCCAAAATTGGCCGAACCCCCTGGGGTACTGATTCGCACTACAGGCAAAAGTTGGAAAAAATGACATTTTCTGGCCTTTTCAGGCCTGTAAATATGTCAAAACTATTGCAAATCTATGTTTTTCATTTGCTGTCTAAACTTATAAGAAACAACAAAATAGTCATATTGGGTTGAAAATTGTGCCAATTGGAGCCCTAAAAGAGCCGTTTTAAGCCAATTTTGGGTAGCAAAATGCTTTTACGGCCAATTTTGCAAGTTCATAAACTTTAAACTGATTAAATCACACGTCTGAAATTTTCAGAGATGGAAGTCTTCAATAATGTCTTTAAGCAAAATGAATTTCAAGTTTTTCACTTTTTTCAAAATATCATAATGGCGTCTTCAAAAATCGCTTTTTAGCTAAAAAAAATCATATTTATCAAAAAATAGCATTTTTTAAGGCAAGCTTCTACAAACTGAGTTTAAATGCTGACTGAAATTTTTTATGCAGTGGTAGTATTCTGGAGATACTCCAGGGAAATCAAAATCATTTGGGTCTGGGATGCGTCTATGTCCGCCATTATGGAAATACAAATCCCTGCTAAGAGCCATTTACAGGCAAAACCCAAATTCGAACTGAAAAAATCTCTAACTGACAATAGACATGGCCCGAATTTCTGCAGTGATAGTATTCTGGAAATACTGCAGGAAAATCAAAAGCATCTGGGTTTGGGATTTGGGTTTATCCACCATTTGGAATTGAATTCTGCGAAACGCAATATTTCAGCAAAAATCCCATTTTGACTGGAAAAATCTTGAAAATGGTAATAAACATGAACCTAAAATCTTTTTGCAGTGATAGCCTTCTGGAAATTCTCCAGGAAAATCATAATCCTTTGGGTTTAGGATAAGGATATGTCCGCCATTATGGAATTGAAATATGTGCTAAAACTGGCTAAAATGCAACATTTCAAGCAAAAACTCCATTTTTGACTAAAAACTGCTCAGAAATGGCAATAGACATGGACCCAAATTTCTTTGAAGTAATAGTATTCTGTGAATTCTCATGGGAAAACAAAATAATTTGAATCTGGGATTTGTTTACATCCACCATTATGGAAATGAAATTCCTGCTAAAACTGGCTAAAATGCAACATCTCAAGCAAAAACGCAATTTTTGACTAAAAACCATTCTAGAATTGCAATAGTTTTGGGCCCATAATCTTTTTGCAGTGATATTGTTCTGTAAATACTCCAGGGCTGGAAATATTGCATTTTAGCAGGAATTTCAATTCCAAAATGGTGGATAAACCCAAATCCCAAACCCAGATGATTTTGATTTTCCTGCAGTATTTCCAGAATACTATCACTGCAAGAAATTCGGGCCATGTCTATTGTATTTAGAGATTTTTTCAGTTCAATTGGGTTTTGCCTGAAAATGGCCTTAGCAGGGATTTTATTTCCATAATGGCGGACATAGACGCATCCCAGACCTAAATGATTTTGATTTCCCTGGAGTATCTCCAGAATACTATCTCTGCATAAAAAATTTCAGTCAGCATTTAAACTCAGTTTTTAGAAGCTTGCCTTAAAAAATGCTATTTTTTGATAAATATAATAAGTCAATAGCAAGACATAGTCGAACGAACTTGACAGGAGTAATGTTAATTTTTATTTTTAAACATGTTTCGATATATTAATATCATCATCAGTAATTATTTAGTGTTCTAAAAATAAATAAAAATTAGGTTATTAAAAGTGCAAGTAAAATGATAAAATGAGACGAAGTATAAGGACAAATCAAAATAATCAAATATCAAATAACTTTTCAGCGTTTTTCTGGATATTCAGGACACCTCTTAAACGTTCATTCCATAAGTACTCCCTTTCAGACAAAGAGTACTTTCCTCTAGAGTACATTTTTAAGGTACTGAACTGAGAAGTCAGTTTTCTCTTTACCAACACTACAAGTTTTCGAGTGTTCCAAAACTGCCGAGGTTCGTGATTTTTGGAAATGTTCCTTAAACCTTTGACCAAATTTTGTGGTAGTTTTACCAACATAGAGTGATAAGCACGAGCACGAAATACAATAGATACCACAGTTTGAACACGATAAAGAACTGTCAACAGGATAACTACGACCATTGGTTGGTGATTCAATATGACTATTTTCGTTACGAATATCGTTGGAGCAAACAACACAACGCCGAGAACAAGCTTGTGGAAAGTTACTTTTGATATGGTTTTGAAACAAGAGACTACCGATTGAAGAACCGTTACAATATATTAAGTTATGGCAATAGATTTTGAGAAATTTTAGGACTCTTGGACATTTTGCGGATTTTTCTAAGACCTCTTGCGTAGGGTAGGGCGTCAACAGTCATTTTTGGGGCAAAGTCAAAAAATTCAAGATGTAGTGTTTTTTTATGAAAATTTAACCTATTGTGAGGCATTCTGCGCAATTTTAAAGGTCAGAAGTCCAAAATTGGCCGAACCCCCCTGGGGGTACTGATTCGCACTACAGGCAAAAGTTGGAAAAAATGACATTTTCTGGCCTTTTCAGGCCTGTAAATATGTCAAAACTATTGCAAATCTTATTTTTTTCATTTGCTGTACTAAACTTTATAAAGAAACAACAAAATAGTCATATTGGGTTGAAAATTGTGCCAATTGGAGCCCTAAAAGAGCCGTTTTAAGCCAATTTTGGGTAGCAAAATGCTTTTACGGCCAATTTTGCAAGTTCATAAACTTTAAACTGATTAAATCACACGTCTGAAATTTTCAGAGATGGAAGTCTTCAATAATGTCTTTAAGCAAAATGAATTTCAAGTTTTTCACTTTTTTCAAAATATCATAATGGCGTCTTCAAAAATCGCTTTTTAGCTAAAAAAAATCATATTTATCAAAAAATAGCATTTTTTAAGGCAAGCTTCTACAAACTGAGTTTAATGCTGACTGAAATTTTTTATGCAGTGGTAGTATTCTGGAGATACTCCAGGGAAATCAAAATCATTTGGGTCTGGGATGCGTCTATGTCCGCCATTATGGAAATAAAATCCCTGCTAAGAGCCATTTATCAGGCAAAAACCCAAATTCGAACTGAAAAAATCTCTAAACTGACAATAGACATGGGCCCGAATTTTCTTGCAGTGATAGTATTCTGGAAATACTGCAGGAAAATCAAAATCATCTGGGTTTGGGATTTGGGTTTATCCACCATTTTGGAATTGAAATTCCTGCTAAAACGCAATATTTCAAGCAAAAATCCCATTTTTGACTGGAAAAATCTTGAAAATGGTAATAAACATGAACCTAAAATCTTTTTGCAGTGATAGCCTTCTGGAAATTCTCC
This sequence comes from Clytia hemisphaerica, assembly GCF_902728285.1. NCBI lineage: Eukaryota > Metazoa > Cnidaria > Hydrozoa > Leptothecata > Clytiidae > Clytia > Clytia hemisphaerica. The sequence continues at coordinate 753,168 of NW_027104154.1, forward strand.
AGGAAAATCATAATCCTTTGGGTTTAGGATAAGGATATGTCCGCCATTATGGAATTGAAATATGTGCTAAAACTGGCTAAAATGCAACATTTCAAGCAAAAACTCCATTTTTGACTAAAAACTGCTCAGAAATGGCAATAGACATGGACCCAAATTTCTTTGAAGTAATAGTATTCTGTGAATTCTCATGGGAAAACAAAATAATTTGAATCTGGGATTTGTTTACATCCACCATTATGGAAATGAAATTCCTGCTAAAACTGGCTAAAATGCAACATCTCAAGCAAAAACGCAATTTTTGACTAAAAACCATTCTAGAATTGCAATAGTTTTGGGCCCATAATCTTTTTGCAGTGATATTGTTCTGTAAATACTCCAGGGCTGGAAATATTGCATTTTAGCAGGAATTTCAATTCCAAAATGGTGGATAAACCCAAATCCCAAACCCAGATGATTTTGATTTTCCTGCAGTATTTCCAGAATACTATCACTGCAAGAAAATTCGGGCCCATGTCTATTGTCATTTTAGAGATTTTTTCAGTTCAAATTTGGGTTTTTGCCTGAAAAATGGCTCTTAGCAGGGATTTTATTTCCATAATGGCGGACATAGACGCATCCCAGACCTAGATGATTTTGATTTCCCTGGAGTATCTCCAGAATACTATCTCTGCATAAAAAATTTCAGTCAGCATTTAAACTCAGTTTTTAGAAGCTTGCCTTAAAAAATGCTGTTTTTTGATAAATATAATAAGTCAATAGCAAGACATAGTCGAACGAACTTGACAGGAGTAATGTTAATTTTTATTTTTAAACATGTTTCGATATATTAATATCATCATCAGTAATTATTTAGTGTTCTAAAAATAAATAAAAATTAGGTTATTAAAAGTGCAAGTAAAATGATAAAATGAGACGAAGTATAAGGACAAAATCAAAATAATCAAACTATCAAATTAACTTTTCAGCGTTTTCTGGATATTCAGGACACCTCTTAAACGTTCATTCCATAAGTACTCCCTTTCAGACAAAGAGTACTTTCCTCTAGAGTACATGTTTTCAAGGTACTGAACTGAGAAGTCAGTTTTCTCTTTACCAACACTACAAGTTTTCGAGTGTTCCAAAACTGCCGAGGTTCGTGATTTTTGGAAATGTTCCTTAAACCTTTGACCAAATTTTGTGGTAGTTTTACCAACATAGAGTGATAAGCACGAGCACGAAATACAATAGATACCACAGTTTGAACACGATAAAGAACTGTCAACAGGATAACTACGACCATTGGTTGGTGATTCAATATGACTATTTTCGTTACGAATATCGTTGGAGCAAACAACAAACGCCGAGAACAAGCTTGTGGAAAGTTACTTTTGATATGGTTTGAAACAAGAGACTACCGATTGAAGAACCGTTACATTTTACAATATCAAGTTTAATTTGATGATGGACTGAGGGTTTTGTTGATACGACTAGCAAAGCGTTCAACTGTTTTTTCATATGATGTACCTGAGAGAATGACCCATCTAACAGCATTAACTTCGGTTTCTGAACGTCCAGTAGGGGTAAGGTTTCTCTGGAGGGTATGAGCTTGTTGTAAGATGTTATCCACCATTTGCGGACAATATCCAGAATTAATACATCTTTCTCTCAATTTTTCAACGGCTTGAAGGAAATCACAGTCTCTAGAGCATAGGCGGCGGAGTCTGAGTAGCTGACTTTTTACGATACCTTTAAAGCAGTGGCTAGGGTGCGCTGATCCGAACTTAACAAAGGAGTTGGATGCTGTTTGTTTGCGAAATTCACGGGTATGGAACTGGCCGTTTTCGATGAAAATTTCAATGTCGAGTAGGTGGATAGATTCTGAAGATATTTCATGGGTAAGAAAAAGATCAAATTTGTTGAATTGTCTATTCAAGAGTTCAAAGAATTCACGAAAGTCTTCTTTCCCAAGAAAAACTCCTCCACAGTCATCAATGAATCTTTTCCACAATTTCAAATTTTGATCAAACGTTGCTTTAAAGTCTGGGTTGGAATTCAGTAAGTCTCTCATGATATAGCTCAGAAAGATATTTGCCAGTGGGACACAATGCTTACCACCGGTAGGGATACCTTTATTCAAATGTAAAATTTATTGTCCCAAATGATTTGTTGATTTTCAAGGGTTAAATGATCAAATCTAATAAGCTTGATTTAATTTCAAAGGACCAATTCGTAATTTAAAAAATCAAAACAGTCCATTAAGGCGATTCTCAGATATTCAAATTTTACTGAGGGGTACAATGCTTGGACGTCAATTCCAAACAAAATCAAATCTGTAAAATCCCATGACTCATTTCTAGCAACGTTGTTCAATTCATCAAAGTCAATCAAGATAGTGGTCGAGTCTTTTTGTTATTCAAATTTACCATAAACTTTCGATAGAGAGGTGTGAGAAATGCCTCTAGCCAGGATTGGGCACGAGACATCTGACATGATGACATACCTACGACAAGACGGGCAGGAATTCTGAGGCTAACTTCATTCGGTTTGATGTTCCGCAATTCTTCGATATCTAACTTATGAGCTTTAAGTAGGGGGTAGATATATGGTGTAGGCTGTTGAACAAAACATTCATTGGAATCAATTGCACGAGTATCTTTTCTAGTACCATCCTTGTTTTTCAAATTGCCCTTGGCACCCCCAGGAAGGATACCGGTTACTGCTGTTAATTCATTTCTCGTAATAAAATCAACTTTATAAAGTTCTGTCATTTTTTGGTCAACAAATCTTCTATTTTCTTCCCAGTTGGATGATTGGTTGGGGCATAATTCTGCTATTTTTGTTATGTTCGTTTCTTCAATTATCTTACGCTGCTCAAAATCAATGATGAGTATCTTTTTGATAAATATGATTTTTTTTTGCTAAAAAGCGATTTTTGAAGACGCCATTATGAATTTTTGAAAAAAGTGAAAAACTTGAAATTCATTTTGCTTAAAGACTTTATTGAAGACTCCCATCTCTGAAAATTTCAGACGTGTGATTTAATCAGTTTAAAGTTTATGAACTTGCAAAATTGGCCTTAAACAGCATTTTGCTACCCAAAATTGGCTTAAAACGGCTCGTTTAGGGCTCCAATGGGCACAATTTTCAACCCAATATGATTATTTTTTTGTTTCTTCATAAAGTTTAGTACAGCAAATGAAAAAAATAAAATTTGCAATAGTTTTGACATATTTACAGGCCTGAAAAGGCCAGAAAATGCCATTTTTTCCAATTTTTGCCTGTAGTGCGAATCAGTACCCCCAGGGAGGTTCGGCCAATTTTGGACTTCTGACCTTAAAAATTGCGCAGAATGCCTCACAATAGGTTAAATTTTCATAAAAAAACACTACATCTTGAATTTTCTGACTTTGACATTTGATCCCCACCCTACGTTTACAGTCTCGTTTAATTTGAACCAGTAATTTTTTGTTGAGAACTTGCTGTTCTCATTTTTATTTCTATAATTCCTACGAGTTTCAATAAGATAATAAATCAATAAATCCTTTATTTGATTACAATTTTATTGTTTACCACATGCTCGAGTTACCCATGTCATATTTTCTTCTAAAACTCTTTGTTGAGCCTAGGATGTTTTTATTTTTTTTATACCAAACAATCGTTATGACTTTCTTATTATAGATCGAAATTTTAAGATATTTGAGACTATCTTTGTTCCATTAATTGTATTTATTGAATTTTTATAATAAAAAAGCATACGATTTTTGCTTAATTCACCTCAATTGTTATTATTTTGTAAGAACTCTTGCAATTCAAATTCTTGTGATTCAGCCATTTTGTGTTTAAAGTTGTTTTTGTACCCTGCCGATTTGAGCCTCGACTCTCATGAATCCGTTCTTATAAAGAAATATGTCATCTAATCTTGTATTCCCATCCGGATTTTTCCAAGTTCCATTAATTAGGTTTTAGAGTAAACATTCTGGACATTTTGTGGTAGTTAACGAGTTTCCTTCCGTTAAATTCACCATAACATTAACATTTGATGATTTTATAAGCCCCCAACCAGCCGGTGCAGCTGGGGGATCAGCTGGGGATTCGTATAATACAGTATGTAATTTGAGGTTGGTCGGTGTTTTCAGAAAATGTTCAGTGTTTTTCCTACACGGAATTTATAGTTTTCATTAACTTTTTGAAAATAGATTCTCAAATTTTCAAACTACGTTTTCAACTTCGCGAAAGCGGCCAATATCCCAAAATCAAGTTTTTTGTTCACCAGAGTTTGGTAATAGCTTAAAATACATCTGTAGAAATCTATCTTGCTCTCGTGACAACCATGCAAATCACCAAAAGTGGTTGATACATCATGCAAATATAACGAAAATAGCCCAAATCACGCACCATGATGCCCCAAATTATTTCCCGCGATCACGAATGACGCAAACGGCTGGGGTCCCTTAGTTCGAATTTTGCCGTACGTACCCCTAATAATTGAAAGCGCCAAAGTCGCAAAATTCGGATGTTGCTGCGGTATAGCCACTTTTTTGGGATTTCGATAACACCCAACTAACCCCTTATTTTTAAACAAGTTAACAAAAATTGGGTTAGTTTCGGTCCTTTTCTGTTGTAAACTGGCAATGGAAAATTTTTCCCGGGAATGAGAAAGCTTCCTACGGTAGTGTTTAAAAATCCTTTCGCTTGCGAACACGAGACTTTGGTATCGTGCGTAACCCCTTTTACAATTGATATCTCCTTAAGTAGTGCTCATAAGGAGATGAAATTTGGTATATAAAGTCTCCTTATAGCAATGTAAAAGTAGGAAAAAAAACTTTTTGATGCATCAAACTGTTCACCAGTTATTAGGCACTTTCGTTTTCGTAATAAAGATGATGGAAAGTGCCATATCCTTTATTTCCTTGATTCTTGCAGCTCATATTTAAGTCTTCTACGTCGAAATCTCCGTCTACCAAACCAAGGGCTTCTTTAACATCACTAGGCACAGCTTTTCGACTACCCAGGATTATTTCATTCCTCAGTAAGTGGATGATTGAGTCTCTCATACCCCATGGGCAAGTTTGTATTTTTAGGTACTCTCCATTTCTGCTCGATATAGGTGAATTCAATTTTCACAGTGGCAATCTTCCTCCACTTTCCAGAGGGTTGATTCTTATCCCACGACTTGATCCTTTTATTTGTGTCAATGCCATTGATACCATCAAAGCCACTGACACTTCCTCTTTTGGGCTTACTTTTTGGTGGCATTTTTTAAATTCAAAATAATTTAACTGTTTTACATATTCTATGAAGAAGAATTACAGAGATTAATAGTAAAATCAAAGTTATAGGGATGCCTTGAAAGCAATTCACGAGACAACTTTCTGGAAAATGAAAAAGTAATAGCACATGATCATAAACACACCAACATGCAAACGATTGACCAATGCTAACAGGCTACCATTTTTGTTATGATATAAAAAGCGCTTAGTCAGCAAGATAAGCTGAAACAAAAACATTGTTCTCTCGTCCCCGTAGAGAGAAGTCAATGAAAAATATAATGCGAGTACAAAACTGATAAAAATGAAAACTAAATTTTACTTGTATTAATATTTATGTTTATGTTTCAATGACTATTGTTTGCAATATTTTAAAAGTAGATTCATTTTAAAATTCACTTCAAACTCAAGCATATCAACAATATCAACGACAAGTAACGTATTCAAACATTAGTTCCGGACATTTAGCTGGTCCCCCAATTGCTGTTGGACCTGTTGTTCCTGTCAGTTTCAGACAAGCAGCTGAGCCTGTTACAGCGCAGTCAAATGAAGAAAAAACCAGCATTCAAACAACGAAAAAGTCAGGTTCCTGTGCAAGATGGGGGCCACAACACATTGCTGTTTTACTGGAGTCTTGAAAAGAGAACCAAGATGTAATCTAATCCCACAACGCGTTAACCGGCTGGAAAAATGTCAAGGCATCGATAGATGCAGCTGGTCCTTCGAAACCGTTGAACAAGTAAAAGGGAAAATCAAAACCTTAATCGATGCTTACAAGAAAGCAGTTGACATAAACCGCAATCAAACTGGAGCAGAAAGAGCGATGTGTCCATTCTATGACGAAATTGATGAAGTTATGTCTTTGAGTCATACATGTAAACTCCCAGAAACGAAGGAGTTTGGTGCTGGTACCTTGAGTGAAAAAACACCACATAATTCGTCAGCAGAAAAATCAGTAAAAAATTAATTGGTTTTAGTAGTCTGGGAGCAGAATTCAATATGTACTAGTTATCGCATGACTTCGAGTGCAATACGAGAAATATTTTACGAGTGCCGAGATTTTTCCGTAATATTTTTCCGAGCCTTTAGGCGAGGAAAAATATCGGTAAAATCTCGGAACGAGTAAAATATCGAGTATTGCACGAGAAGTCATGTGATAACTAATTTATTGTCGACTCAAAAAAATTGTCCTGATATAAATCTCTTTTTGTTTTTGTTTTAAAATAAAACTTACTTTCGCCTTGCTTCTTTCTTCTGTGTAGTTTCGAATGTTTTTATTCGAAAATCTAATTCGAACGTTAGATTCGAACAAAAAAATTCGATATGTTCCCGCAGAAAATATTGACACAAAAACAAAACAGAAAGGCATTTTTGGATCATTTTCGATGCAGAAGTTTTGTTTTGAAGAGTTGCAGATTTTTCAGAGATGTATTTGAAAGTTTCTAGATTGATAATTCAAAATGCAAATGGTGTACAGTATTGTTTCGATGGACAAGAAACCCTTCATCATTGGATTAATCAGATTGATAACATTCAGTCTTTTTCTATGTTTTTGTTTCGATGCATGGAAAAGAATAGCAGAGGAAAGGAGTCCTATGATGGAAATGTATGCTTGTAATAATGGTTAAAGAACAACATTTTTTCAAGAGCAATACAATTTGGATACTTTCTTGATTATCGTCAAGCTTTAAATGTTTTGAATTTTAGAAGGAAGATGTAATGATTGTTGAGTTGAAAATTCAAGGACGTACCTACTCGTCGAGAACGAGAATTAGGAGAGAACTTTTATAAAAATCACTCGTCATTTGGTTTAATACAAGACATTTCACTTCCCTTGCTATGTTATGAGAAATTTTATTGGCAAACATTCAAGAATCTCAAGTTTTTTTGTATGCATGGATAAAAAACTGTTTGGTTTTATCACACGAACGAATTTTATACCAAAAGCTGAAAATATTTGGGTGGTCTCAAGTAGTTTTATAATTTTTTAGTTCATCAGATTTGATTTTAGTGTCTTTTATGGAAGAACTCCAAAGTAAAAGTTAATCTGAAAATATTTTTGTTGCGTTTTCCCTTTGACTCCCAAGTCAGTTTCTCTGGTTTCTCCGAAAGTCAGTTCTTTTCGGCTGTTTTGTTTTGATTTTTCTCCCGCCGCTTACCCAGTCCCCCAAAAGTCAACGCGGTCATATTTCCATACTAGAGAAATATGAAATATCGCAAATATCTCGATGCTCTCGACCAATCAAAACGCTGATATTTTTTGGGTCGGCAATAAGTCAAGTTATAGACAACTTTGCTCAACCCAGAAGGTGAATGGGATTGTTATACATCGTTGGAACAGAAATTTTATGCTGATTATGGAAACCCGGGTCTTAAAAAGTCTATCCTGGACAAAATTGCAAACGAGGCTGGAGTTTGCACTCCGTGGTGGTGTTTTTTCGATTTTACCTGTTTTAGAAAAATGCTTACTGTCAGCAAAGTAAAGGGTTTTAGAATTTCATTTTTTGTGCAAAGTGCTGTCAATAGAATGGGGTAATAGAAAAAAATTCAAAAACTAGTCTATAAACCACTAAAATTGTGTCAAAATAAGTCCAAAAATATTTTTCTACTAAAAATTTTACAAAATACTATCGAGAAAGAAAATCTATGTTTGGTTGGAATGAAAAATGATCTGAATAGAAATTAAAAAAATAACAAAATATAGAAAATTCTGTGACCATACGAGATTTTTTGGAATGTGTTTGGTGGCTAAAGATTGAATAATGTAGCCTAAATCATTTTATTCTGTCTGGAAATCATATTGAGATTTTCATAAAAAAAATTCAAACAACTAAAATACTGCCTCCACCGTCGCTGGCCAACATTTAGTATCTTTGCTTAAAATTTATCAAAAATATTTCCTTCCAGAAATTTTAACACAACGGTAAAATATTAAATATGTGTAATATTTTGTTTGAAATAAACTTGAAAGAACACATCTCGCCCAATCGTTTTGGGGATTTTGCATAGTAATATAAAGCAAAGTCAATCAACAGTCATACTTCCTCGTCATCTGAATCTTTTTGCAGTTCATCAGTCTCATCATTCGTACAATATTTACAAAGGCATGCACCACAACAATTCAAACCGGCCTTTCTACATGAGCAAGCATTTGTCTTGCATCCCTTTTTGCATTTGAAAGAGACAAGTTCTAAAATACTCCCCGGAGCAGAATCAAAAATCATAAATTCTGGTTGAAGGAATCCATCAGAATCTTCCATCCATCCGTTATCAATCGGCGATGGAAGAGAAAGAATCGGCTCACACGCATTTCTCCAGATAAAACATTGATAAGCGGCTCGGTGGAGATGAAGCAAAAGCGCATCTAATGTCGATGGGAGTTTTTCTCCAACTTGGCCTTTCCTTGAAAACAATTTGAATCTTAGTGCGTCGATATCGCCTGATTGAAAATCTTTATCATATAGTGTGCATATAAATTTGAAAACGGTTTCGAGGAAATTTGGAGTCTAACTCTGCCGAATCTCCGAAAGATTTGAGGTTTTCAAACTCGTCGATGTTCTTCTTCAGGTGATTTATTGCTGTCTTTTTGCCAATGTCTGCAAACGCTGACAGAGTCGCAACCTGTCATAGAGTGAAGAGCTGGCAACAAATTTGCGAGGTTTTCACCAAGAGACTCGTAGATTTTGTCGATTGAGATCTATCTCAGGTCATTTTTCTTCTTCGTTCCTGTTTTGAGCCACAAGGACGTCGGTGTCTGGGGTAATAATAATAATCCTTGAAGGTTTGAACTTTGTGTCGAGGTAATGTGCTAAGACGAACATCTTTGTGTCTGCCTCTTCATGATCTGACGTCCAGCCTAGATCGAACCAAGTTTCAGCTGTAGTAAGTGTAATTGTACCATCGAGATTGGCGAGATAAAGCTGTTGGTCTCCAGAAAGTGGCGGAGAAACTTTCCACATCTTGAAGAGGCCATTGACCAAATTTATTTTGTTTTTTGGGTTGGACAAAAAGGTGGCAAAATCAACTACCAAAGCTTGCTTCGGATTAGTAATTTGATACTCTGGTTGCTTTTTTTAGCTGCCACGACGTTGGCGTTCACTTTCCTTGATAGAAAGCTCAAAATCGTGACGGTCAGGTACAACTGCTACAATGCGGCTTTCTTTAAACGCAGAAATGATGTGTGATTCAATGGATGTTTGAACTTCATCAATCGACTTTGGTTTAGTGATGGCAACCTTTTGAACGATGGCCATGAAATCAATGATTGTAATAGACTTTTCTTCTGACTTTGGTTGGGAAGGTAAGGAAGGAACTGCGCTTCCTTTGAATTCGAGTTCATGGAGCAATTTACTCTTCCCCGTTTTTCGCATTGTTCCATTAGGGTAGAATAATGAAAGTTGAATTGCAGAAAGCTCATATTTAAGAAGTGCTTCGAGGTCAACAGTGCGTGTCTGGCTGACCACAAGTAGTTTGGTGAAGAGATTTTGTTCTGCCTTCATTGTCGCTCTGCTGTCGTTGCTTCTTTTGACGGTTGCTTCCTTGTCATCAGACGAAAAAAGTTTTAGCTGAAATAGATCAATTTTGTGCCAAAAGACTTCTCTTTGCCTTTCAATCTGTTATTGGTGAATTTTGTGACCTCTGTCTTACCACGTTTTTTCGCCTTGAGAATATCATCACGGTCATCATCCTTTACTATGGCTCCAGAAACGATGTTTGATAGTGGTTGTTTTTTGGTTCTGACTTTGGAAGGTGATTTGAGGTGGTTCTGGACTGTCTCAACAATTGCTTGAACGTTATTTTCACTTTTGCTTATCCATTGTTGATTTGGAATTCGGGTTAAAAAGCAGCTCGAAATTGCTATGAACAGCAGCACGTAAATGGGATGTCAACGTCCACTTTTCAATACTGTCATAATCTTGTGAAAATCCAACAATGCCACCTTTTGTCTTCATATCCTTGTTCAAAGATTGCTCCAAGGCCAAATCTGTCGATACTGTGTTGAACTTGGACTCGGATTTTGCCCGTGAAACAGTATGCTTTCCATTCAAGAATTCCTGGAAGAGTTGAGGATGTGTTTCAGGTAGCTGAAGCATGTCAATCAAATAGATTGAGCCCCATTGGAAATACTTGTAGTGTTCGTAAGCGCAATCATACGCCAACATTTCTTGAAAGGTTTCCAAATGGAGCTTTCGGCAGCCAAAAAGTTGAAAAGCAAATCAACCATTCCCGAATACTCTGACCAAAATTTGAAATTATCGCTTTGGCATTTTTCAGCTGTGTCAAAGTGCTTGATGAGTGGCTTCAGGTCCTCAATATCCGCCATAACGATCTAAATAATAACAGGTAACACAATAAAACAGTGCTCAGATGAGGAAAGCTATCTCGCAATAGAAAAGGGTTTTATACACAAAAAGTAGTAATTTCTTTAAAAGTATCAGCGAGCTGGACCTACTTTTAGTTTTTCTTGAAATCTTGGTTGGTCAACCTCACAAGAATTGCGGACATTTTCGATCTCTGAAACCAATTCTGCAGTTGAAGCATTGAGACAATCAAGTCTGCAGCTGTAATCGTTTGTGTTGAGCCATTTGACGAATTCTTCCCAATGTAGACGTTTCAGCGCTTCATACATCATTTTGTGGGCTTTGATGGCTCTGTTATATTGCTTGCCCATCAGGATTCCTATAAAATCGTAATTATGGTTAGCAATGTATGTCATGACATGATATCAAACCAGGGCAAAGTATATTCCTAAAAACCCAAAATTATTGCTAGTGTTACAAGCCCGGTGAAAAAAAAGCAATGAGCGTATGAAACTTCCAGGGTATCAAGGTGATACCAGAATATGGTTCATGTTTTACGAAATCCAGTAATCAGTAATGTTATCATTAATTTATACCTTCTACTTTGTTAGGGCCGTAAATTCCAGCTTTCTTGAGAATATCTCCAAAACCACTTGATTGCATTCTCTTTCCAATGACACCAGTGAAATTCTTCCCCCTGTGAAACCCACCCATGCGAACGGTGACATGTTGAAGCTGGGGCATGTTCCATTGCACAATCTTAGCAAGCTGATAGACGAGCTCGTCAACAGTGACGCATGGATCTTGTTGTCCTAGACTACGCAAAATCTTATCCACGTTGATTAGCATATTGTAGACTACATCAACGTCAGTCGGTGATGCAGGGAGTGAACGACAATTTCCGATGGTTGTTGGGGAGGATAGTTTTAGTGATACAATTTTCCGGAAACCGGTCCAAGTGGGAACATCCTGAACCTCTGTGACTTTAAACAGCTTACTGCCTTCCATCCTTAAAACAATCCACGCCTCATTGATCAGTTGGGACCTTTCCCATGATGAAGACCACGAAACAACATCTTTGAATAAGTTTTCCTTGAAATTTTTGTATGTTTTTGGGATTTCAGGGTGCAAGTTAAACCTCGCTTCTTACATGGGAGCTTTTGGGATCTCTATCGATCTACGAATCTTGGCAGGCTTTTTGAGAGCACTAGTGTTCATTTTACCTGTCGGATAAATTAAGATTGAAGAAGGAAATTAGGACTGTGGTATATGAAACCAGAGAATGATATCATTCCTATGCCTAAGGTCGAAGCTTTTTAGGTCTTAGATGGAAAAAAAAGTTGAAAATAAAATACGTCAAAGCCATTTTACCTGTCGGATGCTTCCCGTGCTGATAAACCACAGTGTTTGTGACATGTTGCGAGTTGTTCTCTTGACAAAAATCACCATTGTCTGATGCGGCTTGGGAAAACACATTGCTGACTGTATTCGATGGTAAAGTTGCGTATCCTTCACCGGAGTCGATTATCGAAGATGCCCATGTCGTTTCAATGCGCTGAACATCATCATAGCTGATTGAATGTCCGAGATTATTCAATTTAGTAATGTACTCTTTTGATCTCAAGGAGTTTTTTAACGAAATTCCAAGACCAACATTCTTTGGCATTCGCTTTTTTTCCATTTGAAGTGGTAGAAACGATATCTTGAGCGATAGATTTAACCTTTCTCGAATCTCCGCAGATTGATTGAAGGAGGTGCAATAATGATTCTGGAACAATTTCATCAACTTTATTTTCGTTTATGTCTTCAGGGTCAAGTGGATGGATACTTATTCCTCTGATATCTGCTATGTCTTGTTTCACTAATTGACCAACTCTTTCGATCATTTCGGCCTTCACTTTCTGGCGTGGAAACAATCTCAAGGTTTTTAGTCAATTGTTTGTATTTCATAGCACAATTAACTACATCTGCCATCGATATTGCACTACTGAATACAGAGTGCTGTTGATTTGGTTCATTCGTTATTGTTATTTTGTCACTGTAGTAGTTGAGGAGCTTAGATTTCAATTTTTGTGTTGTGTAACTGCTGCGATCTTGATAACCATTATCCCTTAGTATGTCTTGAAAATGACTAAGTAAAAAAGTCATTGTTAACGCCCTTCCAGAATCAAAAATGGGGTCCATATACTCAACCAACTTTGAAAAGGCAATATCGTGTGGTGATTCAATGTTCTCTACTTTTTCGAGTGGTTTGATGTACGATTTGTAGCATATAGAATGATATCTTGCTTCATCTGCCGGTAGTTTAGAAAAGTCCCCTCCTTCTAAGCTCGTTGTCATTTTTAGCATTACATTGCGCCTCGACTTTGTTTAAGGTGTCATCATATTCAACTTTGCACAGTTTTTTGACATTATTTTTCTTTGAAAAACCACATAAAAAGCATTGAGTCTTAAAATTCAGTGATGTGTTGTTGGGGATGTTATCGGGTTATAATCATCTTCTTCCAAGGTCTTAGGGAAATTTCGTTTGTTCGTGCAACTTTTGTAGCAATCAGGATGCCAATGAACATCAGCTGCCTGTTTTATCCATGTTTTTGCATTAACATCGATAAACTCCGTGAAATCGTCGACTCGGAAATTATTACACTCTCCTCTTGCAATTAGTGCATCAATAAATGAAGTTAGTCCTTGTTCTGTTGGATTTCTCAGAGTTCCTTTCCACATATCAAGCACACCCTCGCAGATAAATGCAACGTCTTTCTTCCTGTGGTAAGTTTTACGGGACTCACAACCTCATCATCATTTTCCATGATTATTTGTAAATATTGTATTAGTTAGTTCTGTTAATTAGCATCTAAAAAATATAAAGGAATTATAATTTAGACAAGTAAAATAAAAAGGAGGAGTGCACTTGAGCTACGTATTGCAAAAGCATTTAGTGGCCATTCGTCTTCGCAGTAGAAAAATATTTTGGATATACTTACTCACTTCCATGGATAGTATACTAGTGTTTGATCAAATTCAAGCGAAGATGCTAAATGTTGGCCTAAACACCCAGCGAAGGAGGGTGATTTTTTACAGATTTTTTGCATATTGTGTTGGAAAAACTAATTTTAAGAGAAATACAGGACTTCCAGTTGTATGTCAAATGAAAAGATACAACATGTTATATTTTCTTCAAAAACACCAAAAATCTCCTTTTTCTGAAAAAAAAAACACCAACGGAGGAGTGCAAAATAATTGTTTTGAGCCCATATTTCTATATTTTGTTATACTTTCATAGCTTTTGTAGTAGAAGAATATTTTTGGATCTATTTTGACACAATTTCAGTGGTTTATAGACTAGCTTTTGACGAATTTTAAGCAAAAACATCGATTTTTCGCCAAAATCCTCCAAGATGGAGTGCAAAAAAAACCCCATTCTATTGACAGCATTTTGCACAAAAAATGAAATTATAAAACCCTTTAATTTGCTGACAGTAAGCATTTTTCTAAAACAGGTAAAATCGAAAAAACACCACGACGGAGTGCAAACTCCAGCCTCGTTTGCAATTTTGTCTAGGATAGACTTTTTAAGACCCGGGTTTCTATAATCAGCATAAAATTTCTGTTCCAACGATGTATAACAACCCCATTCACCTTGAGCAAAATTGCTATTTTGTGATTCTGCTCCCAGACTATAGATGATTGTTTCAGTCCTCGTTCTTTTTTTGACCCTGAGGTAGAATTGCAACCAAGAAGACCCACACCTTATGGATACTAATAATGCTATATGAAACTGAGTTACATGAAAATGAGAAAACCATTGAGCTTAACAACTCATTTTTCGATGAACTTCACGATGAGAGATCTAGTAAGCGAAAACGATTGGAAACGTGGAAAAAATTATTGAGCTGTCTAAATTATTATTATTAACGAAAGGCAGACGATGCAAAGAAAAATGAAAAAGTCGGAAAGGGAAAGAAAACCAATCTTGAAACTGTTGTAAAATTGTTTAAAGAATCAGAGGAAAGCCAACTAAATTTTTTAGGGAGATGATCGAAAATCAGAGAAAATCCGACGCTGAGGAAAAAGTATTTTTTCTTGAACTTGCAAAAGTTATGAACGACAATTAAATTCATGTATTACTTTTTCTTGTGTTTATTGATATTTTCTTTTGTTTAAGATTATATATAACAATTTACATGTTAAAAATATGCTCTCTTACGACTTCTCGGATTCTGTCACCCAAAGGGTTAATTTCGTTATTCTGCGGCGATCGGTTTCGAAGAGCAACTCTTTCTTGTTGAATCGATCTATCTAAAAAGTTATCTTCGTCTAAATATTGTTCTTGACTAATTTGACAAATGTTATGCAGAATAAAGCAAGACAGGATAACATCACTGACATTTTTTATTTCATTATCTAGTCCTTTCAAGAGACATCTCCATCTAGCCTTCAGCAATCTAAAACCTATCTCAACAATGCTTCTTGAACCAGATAAGCGTCGGTTGAAATACCTCTGTGATTGGGTTAAATTACCTGCATGTCAGATAAGGGGTAAGCACTGTCACCAATAATCAGTGGTCTTATGACTATCTGTTTAACAATATCTTGGGGTGCTGACAAATATTCACCATCTTCACAGCGACGAAAAATCAAAGTGTTTCTCAAAACTCTTGCATCATGTAGACTCCCTGGATACCCTGTAGCAACGGAAAGGAATTCTAAATTGCTTCCTACTACAGCTTGGGTATTGACTGCGTATCTCCGCAGCCAGTGTCAAAATTTGAATGTGTGTTCCGTAGATAGCAGCTAAAGCTTGTGGAATAGGAGATTGCTCTATCTCCTTGAATTTCATGATTGCTTCTTCGGTTTCTCTTCTATTTGAGGGGAAATGAATGAAGTCTGGTTCAAAACGGATAAGGGCACGACAAAAGTCGTTCGTTATTTTAACAGCAGTCGATTCGCCAACAGCTAATGTTTTACTGACTGTCGGGAAAGAGGGAAAGAGTTCCCACAGCGCAACTGCTACACGTTTTTGTATAAGAATAGCTTTACGAAAGTTTGTATCCCTTTTCTCCAGCGCAGGTCGAAGCAGATGTACCAGTTTAAAAAAACTTGATCCAGAAATACGGAAGTCAGCTTTCCAACGTGCCAAATAATCATCATTAAATCTGTTATTCCAGAGTTCGTCGAACCATCTCTCCTCTCTTTCATATGCCCAGACACTGCGTGGTTCTGTTTATTCATAGATTGAGACATGGAGTACATTTGGAACTGGAGATATCTCATACGTTTCTGTTGTTTTCTGTTCCAACTTTTCCATTTTTTTAAAAGAGGAATCATCAATATACTCTGTCTGAGATTCATGTTGAGTCCCTGTTGAGTTCAAAGTTCACGCTTTTTATTTCGAATGAATGAATTTTTATCCACACAAATTTTTAGACTTTTAGAAATGCTGATTGAATACCGATGCGCCGCTTAAATGGTGATTCCTTTTTAGCATTAGCTAAACCTATATTTTGGTGTGACCGCTCAATGTAAAACCGGCAACTAAGTTAAAGGGAAGCCTTATATCTTTCAGAATCTTCAAACTGAATCTAAATATCTTTATTGGTTCGACTGTGAACGACATTTTTGTAAACCATATATTTGTCTTTTTTCCGACAGGTGGAAATTTTGTGATGACATCATCGCTTTTTGAATGACGTCATCAAATTTATTTTTCTTCCTTGAAATTTCTTCTATGATGGAGATTATCTGTACCAAATTTCATAGCTCTTCTAGATTAAAAATCATCGAGGGTGGTAGATTCTACCCCCCTGGGGATACGAAAGTCAAAAAGCTTAGGGTTAATAGGGTTAATGAAATTTAGCATGGTAGGGCTTTAGTACAAACAACACCCTTTACAAGTGATAACGTCCATTTAACGTCTTATTTATGATAACTAATGATTGGAATTTAATTTTTCAATGAAATTTAGCATGGCAGGGCTTAAGTACCACACCGTTTGGAAATGATAACGTCCATTTAACATCCATTTAACGTCTTTTTCATGATAACTAGTATTGAATTTTCAAATTTCGATGGCTTTATATACCACACCCTTTGAGATTGGAAAAAACATTCAACGTCCATTTAGCATGGATTCATTTCTACGTTATTTAGATGTATTTTCGCATGTATTTAAAGTTTCGCACAAGAGATTTAGAGTTTATACACATGCCGTTTTTCAAATTTGAAAACACTATGATAGAGTGAAACGCTATTGTGTTTTTTTTTCATTCAACTTTTTATTTCAAACACACTTTACATTGAATTTTAAGACCGTTATACCTACCTTTTTTTGAAATATACAGAAAATTATTTTCAATGTCTACATAAAGAGCCCTGATAATGCCAATTTAATATACCCGTGTCACGTCCCCGGTGGAGGAAAACCCTTTAAATTCCGTCCCTATTGGAAAAATGAAATATTATACTATCCCCACTGTAAAAATAAATCTTAATTTCCCATCCCCACTGGATACTTGTGATTGAAAACACTAAAAATCATTATCCCCAGTCATAAAATAAAAGGGATTCCCATTGGCGATAAAATTCACACGTGGTCAGCGAGGCAGGGGTGTTTATTAGGATATGTGCATCTGTTGCATGTTATTTACTAGTCAATTTAGCGGGGACTACACTTATGCTTCCTTTCATGAAAAACGTTGAAAAATTACCTTAAAAAATCTAAAAAAAACCTTTCTCATTATAACAAAAAAGACGTTGGATGGATACTAAATGGAAGTTATATACCAAGGGTCTATCATACTAAGTTTCATTAAAAAAAACTTTCTTAGAAACTATCATGAATGGATGTTATTATTTTTAAAGGGTCTGGTACCCAAGCCCTATCATGCTAAGTTTCATTTAAAAATTCAATCCCAATCATTAATTATCACGAATAAGGTAAATGCTAACTCGGGTAATACTAGGGTAAAACTCAAGTAATTGACGTGAGGTTTACCCGAAAATCCTGATGAGCAATTTACTCTAGTTTTTCGGGTGAAAAAGAATTTAAAAATAGAAACCCGTCTTACCCGGGTAACTTGGTTTACCCTAGCCTGGATATCCAGACCATAAACTATTTCACCGTCTAGTTTTTTATAATCTTGTCTCTGGTTTACGGTCTGGTCCAAGTAACTCCTCTGCAGGGATATCTGTCCCTGCATATGCGAGTGTCTCTAATTGGTCAGTACGCGCCCAGTCACTGAGCAGAATTTTTGCGGGGTTTACAATATTTTTCTATGCACGCGTATAATTTATGGAAAAAAGCTGACATTGCAAGATAATATAAACAAATGAAAATGAAAACACAGGTTCATTTCTAAACAAAATGGCCGCTGTAAAGGAACCTTTATAAAATTGGCTGATGTTTTGATGTAGTTTAAAGTAGCTTTGAAAGTTTATTGAGTTTGTAAAAGAAGTTTTATGGTAAGTTAATTATGTGTGTCTGCCTGGGTTTCCAAAGTTTTGATAGTCTGTCAACAAGGGTTTACTCACATACAGTATCAAACAAACTGTACCCAACTTTTTTAGTTGCACCAGACTCTAAAATTTTAGAAATTTTGTATATTGAGGTAAGACTTTTTTTCTGAAATTTTGAGTCTGGATACCCAGGCTAGGTTTACCCGTTTGCTCACGTCAGCCTCTTTACGGTTCAAACTCGGGTAAATCAGGTTTAAATATCAGTGGTTTTCGCGAAATATACTCGAAATTGTTTTGTTAAAATAAAGCAAGACAAAGGAGAAGGCATCAAATTTTGCATTACTTTACTTGATACGAATAATCACATTAGAATTCGCAAATACACGATTTACAAACATAGACTGTCAACGATCCTTTTAGGGTAAAATAATTTGTTGACTGGCTCTTTTATCAACTTAATGTAACGTCTGTTCCAACTAATTCAGAAAAGGCATTTTCTAGTTTTTGAACGTAGAAACGATAGAAAGATGTCATAATAAAAGTAAGGTTGCATACTTTTTAATGTTCAAAACCAACAAACTCATACCGTTTCACTAAACTACAAATGGTGCGCGCTTGTACCGGTCTGGTTTAACCTGGGTAAGCGAGCCTCGCGAAGCTGTTGCACTTTTCCTTGCCTTACGTAAGGTTATCGAGACCACTGTAAACAAAAATAAAGAAGAAACAAAATGGCGACTGTAGAAATACACTAAACAGTTAGCATTTTTCCCAACTTGATTGATGACGATGATTCAACACAACATCAGATTGTGTCGTTAGAAGAAGAAGAAGAAGATGTAATTATAAACTTCCTGGGAAGAGCCAAAAATCTCCATTTCGGTCCGAGATGGAACCATTTTAGAAACAAAAACTATTTTGAAAGCACAATACTACGGTAGGTGAATTTTTTTGCACCCTTGGTCTTTGAGTTGAAGTGCACCTGCGTATTATCTTTAACTTTCTTTTGACAATCAAAGAAACAACAACATCAGAACTAAAAAAGATGGAAGGCAAAAAGTTTGATTAGCTGCAGGAATCTTTTTGGTATTGTTTTGTCTCTTTTTGTTAGTTACATTTTCTGAATAGTTGAAGGTCCAAACATTGAACAATGGACAAATAGAGTGAATTAAAAAATAATTTTGCATTCAGTTATGATCCTGAAGTCTTCAGACGACATTTTCGCTTCACAGAGACTAACACCAAGACGATAACACGGAAACTTCTAAAAGTTGGGGCATTCACAGTTAAAGGTTCTGGTCGAGAGATTATTCCCCCACATAAGCAGGTAGCTAATGGAAATCTGTATAATTTTTTTTTTAATTCTTAGTTGTGACTGGTGGCACGCTTTCACCTTCGTAATACAGTATCGAGCAAAATGTATCTTTCTTAATTCTTTAGGTCTTGATTTATCTCTGGTTTATGGCCACCACAGAGACCCATCGGTCAATTTCGGACAGATTTGATTGTACAGAGTCAAGTGTTGGTCGAATTGTGTGGAAACTTTCACGAACTTTCACTTGGCTTGCTGTTGGTTTCCTGTGGGGAAAAAACGCAGAGCTACGTTAACTGGTATCAATTTGTTAAAATTTGTGTAAAAAAATAAGTGGGAGCACTGGTAACTTAGTAGTGGGTTCTTTTTAAATCCTGTTCTTCAAAAGATTTTCATCCTCTGCATCATTAATGTATAAAAGGTCGGTGTGTTATCATTATCCATTACAAAACTTGCCTAAACAGGAAAATTTTTCTATCTATCATCAGGGTTCAAAGAAAAGAAAATGGACGGATGTATTGCGGCAATCAATGGGTCACATATACCCATAAAGAAGCCACACGACAGTGGCAAAAAATACATTAATCGAAAGAAATTTGCACCTTTGATTTTGCAAGGTATACACTTTTTATCATAATAGATACATCATTCTTGCTCATTATACTTAATCATTAAACTTAGTTTTTTAATGCCTTTGATTCAGTTTCAATTGTCAATAAATCAATTTATAACAATAAAAGGAAAAGGCCCCAAGTCCACAATAATATGAGTTTAAAGTGTGCAGTTGACATTTATTTTGGAAAATATTTTTCTTAATTAGTTAATCTTTCTTAAAGCTATTGTGGATTACCAGGGAAAATTCATCAATTGTTTCACAGGACTTCCAGATTGTGTCCACGAGGCACGTGTATACGCCAAATCGCCGATTGGATATGACATCGATAAAAGACCCCAGGACATAATGTCAGATGATTTTTTTATTGGCGATGCTGCATATCCACTTGCCGTGAGGATGATAACGCCTTTTTGAATTTCAGACTCGATGCGTTGTAGAAAAGGCCTTTGGTATAATGAAATCTCGTTTTCGTCTACTCCAGTTTATTGATTCCGACAATATAAAAAAAAATGTGCTATATTATAATGGCTGGATGTGTTTTACACAACATGTCTTTTGAATTAAATGAAAAACGCAATGATTTAGAAGAACCAACAGGTAACGAACTGAAAACTTTGAGTGCTGATCCAAACGATTGTGACATTTTTGAGTGTGTTAATGATGATTGTATAACTGTTCTGGGGGTGTCTAAGGAAGAGGCCATTAAACAACGACAAACAATAATGAATAAGCTTTGATATTATTTTGAGTAAAATCTAGCCATTGTTAATTTTGCGATTGATTTCTTACTGTTACTGATTTCTTAAATTGTATTGGATGAAATATATTTAGGACTGTTTCAAATTCAGACATTTAATAAATGTAGTTTATTGTTTAAGTGTAATGGTATTGAGATTTTATTTTCAGTTTTCAAGCTACAATATATTACACTACAGTTACAGTGGAAAAAAAACACCTGGATATAGTTAATATTTTGATAAGATATCAAGAATATTTATATAAACGCATATACAATTGCTATTCTGAATAAAACATTTTTACATTAACATGATTCAAGAAGTTTTAATGAAAGTTATGTTTTGATAAAGAAATTATATATTTATATAATTTACATGTATAACTTAAAATTTGATTAAATAAACTTTCTCCTTTAATAAAAATATGAGAAGTCTGCATATTTTAGAGCCTTGTGCCTGGCGCTCAACAGTCGTTTTGATAGGACCGCACAAGATTATACCAACACAAAATTTACTGAAAAAGCATAAGGAACATACCTGTTACTGTTTCTTTATGATCTTTGAGTTTGGCTTTGAGAAAATTCAGTAAAAATCAGTCAGCAAAACAAACAAAAAAGAATCAACATTTCTTTGTATGTAAAAAAACACTCTTTAAAAGGTTGTTGCATTTACAGAAATTACACTAAATACTAAAAGTAATACTAAGAAAGTATAAAGACATTTATATTGTAAAAAAATCCACCAAAACAAACCAATAAACAACCAAAATCTAACAAAAGTTCTTCACTACTTGCCCTTCTTGTTTCCGAACTTTGCTTTGTCATTGAAGCGCCAAAACTATGAAATTAGTAGTTTTTGACGGTCGGCGCAGCAGAGATTTTCATGCTAAATTTTTGCTCAGTCGGGACGAACAAAATTCTTTGAGCAATGGAAGATATAGCCATTGAACCCGACTGTTGTCGGCACATCGAAGGGCCACAACTAAATCTCTCCGATGGTATATTGGTCCGCCCCTTTAAAGATTTAGCGTGGGCGGCCGCCAATACGCCATCGGAATATCAGATAACGCTTTGCTCTAAAGGTACGATGCGAAATTTGTTTACACCCATCCCTTTAGAGCTTCAGCGTGGTGGGCAGAAAACAATCAACATAAAAGGGATTGCGGAACGACCGTTCCGTTTTCGCAAAGCGAAGAAATTTCGACACTAACAAATTATTTTTATAAGTCAAACTTTTATTGATAATGTTTTCCAACTCAACTCTTTCTTTTTTATAAGAAATAGGAGGCTCAAAAATTAAATACGCCGGGTTTTGAGCAATTCAAAAACAATTTCAGGCTCAAAGTGCAAAAAAGGACAGCCAAACCTTTAAAAAAATTTACTGGTCCTTATAAAAAATAGTGCAAGTGACAAAAAAGAACACACATGTTTCTTGTGCAATGGCTGAATGACCAACAACAAAGATATTACATTAGGCTTTAGGCTGGTAGTTTATCTGAATAAATTGAAAGACTTTTATCCCATCTTGTTCTGAGTTTTTGAAACAATTACTTAGCTCTCTATAAAACTTTTACAAAGACAAATTTATCAACAATTCAAAAATTATATTATACATTTCCCTTCAAAATTTAAAAGAAAATAGTGCGTAGTTTGAAAGATGATCTTGAGCTTTTCAGCCATTAGAACCTAGTATACAATCTCTCAAAATGTGCTACCTCTTTATGATATCATTCACTTCAAATGTAGTATCAATTTTCCAAAAAGGAATCAGCAGCCTAGCAATAATTTCTAGTAACTTATCAAGACTAGTGAGATTTTTTGCGTCATGAAATTTTGTCTTTTTGTGAGTCTATTTTGCGATATTGTGTGTTCGGCAAAAAGATGTTCCCAATGTTTCATTTATAAAATCAATCCAAACCAGTCCAAACTAATTTTTTCAAGAACCTTGCCTTGCAGAATAAAATTCAAAAACTTCTATAATTCATATAAGTATATTAAAGTAATGCCATTACTATTTATTAGGCGGTAATAATAACAAGTGTTATCTACAATCTCACGTCAAAGAGTTTATGAAAATATAAGTTGATTCGCCAATAAAAAACACTTTTTTGTGAAAGATATCTTGTTTGAAAATATATTCGAGCTAGCATCAAAAGTAACATATAGGTACTTTTATCATTTAAGTTGTCTTTTGGGCTAAAGTCATCAATCATGCTTTTGTTATCACTTTATCGTACAAATATAAATCGGCATTATTCTAATTGATGATAAAGCTCCAATGTTAAACAAAAATCTCTCGAGAGTCAGCAAGCGATAATGGAATCAACAATCAATCAAGCCAAATTAAAATGATTCCATTATCGAATAAATATTGAAGAAATCTTCAATGACGAAAATAGCAACTACTGTAGTAATTATCATTTTGATTCTGCTTTCCAGTACAGTCTTCTCTTTTGTCTCGTAAACATTGCACGGAATAACATGGAACTGGCACAATTTATATTCAGCAGGACCATTTTATTATTCTCCATCAATCACAATCTGTTCATACAGTCATAATGCTATGTTATTTTGGTTTTATGCTGCTTCTTTGTTGTGCACGTTCACCCACCAAAACTCTGAAACACTGCTGATTCAGCAAGTCGGCCGATCGGTAGTTAAAAGTCACCCATCACATCAATCAAGCTCCTTCACCTGAACCCTGAGGACAGAAGAGATAATTATAGTTAGAGTAGAATGAAATAAACGCATGACCCATATGAATAAAAATAAGCCTGTGGAAAGAAAACATGGCCATATGATATCCATGAAACACATGGCCGAGAAAAAAAACATTTTGTTTTGTGAGACCAGACGTCCGCGCTCGATAGGATCGATCATCGGAATGGCTCGATGAGGGATCGATATGTGATCGATGGATTACTTAACGATCCGGATGGAAGATCGATGGAAGATCGATACTCAAGATTTTTTTAAGCTTATGATTAGTTATCGATTATTTATCGATCTATCATCGATCTTTTATCGATCTTATCGACCCTATCGACTCATACTCGATTTACGATCGATAACAAATCGATTAACGATTGATGAATCGGTTAACGATCGATGACGAATCGATTAACGATCGATGACGAATCTGTATACTCGATTGAAATACTAGCTCGATAATGGATCAACGAAGGATCGATACTCAAGACTTTTTAATGGCTGAATCTTCCATCGATCTCCTATCCGGATCGTTAAGTAATCCATCGATCACATATCGATCCGTCATCGAGCGCGGACGTCTGGGTGAGATGAAATCCAATTTAATACAAAAAAGTCAACACAAAGAAAAAGTACTAATGTAACATTCCAAAGGTAGTTGAAACTATAAAGGTGAAAAAAAATGAAGATTTACCTTTCAATGGGCCATAATCAGTCCAAAAGTTAATGCATGCACCTTAAAAACCGAAGAGATTCGTTGGTTTTCAGGGCCATCTTTGTTGTTTTGAAAATGAAACGCAGAAAAAAAGACTGGGCCCAGACATCTGGAAGAAGCGGGAAAAAAGCAAAGGAGATAAAGTTTTGGTACTATTACTATTATTTGTACAAAAGTTGCAATTTTCATAAAAGATCTTACATTATAATACTCAAAACATAGATTATATTCTATTAAAATAAGTAATTTATGAAACAAATACTTCAAATAGTGCTAAACTAATTTTTAACCCCATCCAACACGAAGCAAAGTCGATATTTCGCCATCCCACCGGCTCATTTTCAGAAATTTTCGTACATATACAGATTTTTTTACGCCACGCGCAGATCTAGAGAAAGGATACTACACTCCCTCAAAACGGTCGTTCCGCAATTACAATCTGTTCTCAGGTTAATTCGGATAGGGCACGCCGAACCGGGCTCTAGGTTTACTTTTCGATAGTACATCTTTCTTTCCTAATCTCTTCTCTTCTAGATTGTGCTTGATCAACACTTTCCTCTCTTTGGGTTAGATGACGGGTGACTCAAGTAGCAGGGCATGCTTACTCACGGTCAGACTTTCGTCTTCATCTATATGCACTCCATTTATTTCTTAACTTTCTTTATGCTAACTTTGATTTTTGTCAGTTGTCAATTGTTGGATTGTCTAATTGTTGGTGGTTTTTTGGTTTCTTAATTTTTAGTATTGTCTTTGTGTTGATTTGTTGGTTTGCCACTTTTGTCCTTGTCCTGTTGAGTTGGTGAAATGATTTCATTTTTGATTTGTATGCTTCATGGCTGTTCCAAGGCGTAAAAGTGACGTAATTGGATTTTTTTCAAAAAATCACCTACCTTGATCGACAAAGCCTTGAATATCTCGAGATCTAACACTGCAGTTCCGGCCAAACCAAATCGTCGATTTCGTAGAGGTCATGAAATCGCCGAGTACAGACGTCAACATAACAAAAACAAAATGGCGACCGAGGCCATGGCTGACAAACCATAAAAACAACAGTTTTGCAACTACGATTGCAGCTGAACAAGAAAAGGAAATAGAGCCAAACAAAAAGGAGACAAACCTTTAACCCTTTAAGAAATCGTTTGAATATAAACTTTCCTTGAATTAAGTTTTACATTCGAAAAACAGCAATCTGCAAGACACAAGTCCGACCACCAAGTTGAACGAAACTTCAACTTGATCTGCTGGACACTAGACAGGAAGTTGGAGCCTAAAATTTTGTGCTAGCTCAGAAGCCAATGTCTCTTTTTGATTGGCTCAATTTTTAAAGCACAATGTTCAAAACTTGGGTCATGAAAACGTCAAGGGAGCTTAAATTTAAACTATTATGGAGATTTTTAGCTTCAAAATGTACAAAAGTCACTAATATTCCTAGCATATATTAGAATCCTAGAGCCTTTCAAGTTTCCCGCAAATAACTTGTATTTTTGAACGTATTTGATCTCCCAAACGACAAATGAAAATATATTTCCTCAAAATAGCAACGTTGATTCGGACGCCTGAAATCCTTGTTACGGATTGGCTACTTGGACGTGTTCATTGCATATTATACGGGATTTTCCCTGGGTGGTGTAATCGCGTCAAACTGAACATGCAGAGATTCTTTGAAAGTTTGGGCTGGTCTTGAAATGGCCCTTCTAGCTATTGGTTTTCATCAAGATTTGTTGAAGGATGACTTTGACAGTTTTCCCTTAGTGAGTATCTCTGAAATCACGGTAGATGTCGTGTATCAACTATACAAAAAGCTTGGAGGCAAAAAAAACAAGGTAAGGCCTTATTTGACAAATTGTTTTACATACTAAGAAGTCTAAGTCAAGGTCCTTTGAGTTTGGCTATAATGAGGAACAAACAATTTGTCGTAAGATTGCCTCATTTCAAGCTTCAAAGAAAAGTCCTATCCTAAACCTGAAAAAATGTTTTCTGTCAAATTTGTTCGTGAATTTCTTGTTGGAAGTACAGTAACAAATCAACAATCAGCCACCAAAATTGAAACATATGAAACTGAGAGGCTTCAATTTAATTTGTTGCTTGACAAACTTAAGATTGAGGACACCGATTTGAAAGAGAAAGTGATGGTTTTGGGTAGATCTGAAGAAAAACTTATAAAGAAAAGTGAACAATTGAGCTAGACGTCATAACAAAAGAAAAACATATTTATCATAAGAAATATGCTGGCACAGTCAGCCAGCTTAAAAGAAGCAAGTCAAAAAAACGAAAAAGTCAAAACAAGAAGACTTCACACCATGACAAAAATAGCTGGTATTTCCCATCTTTAGAACCTGGTGCTAGAAATCAGGGCAAAATGACAGTGAAGTCTGATGTTATCTATCGCAGTCGTTTTTCAAAAAGCAAAAAGACAAATGTTTCTGTTTTCCCGTCTTGAAGGCTGTCAAGAAAGGGCAACTGAAAAATAGGGCTGCAAGAGGTTGGGAAATAATCACAAATCTAGTTGGGTCTGAAGAGGAAGAGGAAATTGAAAAGTTTCTTTCTAGAATGATTAGTTTTAAAAAGACAAATTTTATCAAAGCTGCCAAATTAAGTGGGTTGAATGTTCAAAAAAGAAAGTCAGTTTCCCAGGCCACTGAAATGATGGTTATCTTAAAAGGCATGGTACCCCAATTGCTGCACCAATTGGGGTACTCATTGGGGTACCCATTTAATTTACTGACCATGATTAAATCGTGTGAAAAAGAATAACATACGATTTTAAAAATAAATGTAGAGTGATATAATAATGACATATAATACAAATAATATAATATGTGTTTATAACAAAATATTATGCTTGTTTCCTTTAAAACACGTGTTTGAGAGAATCAAAGACTACTTCCTAATGTCAATTCAATTCGTATCCAATTATATTTCCTGCATCATATTGAGTGTAAATGTAATTTATAATCAAAGTAACCTTAGAACTATTGTATCTTATGATGTCATCAAAATTTTTGATAGAAAGTGTCAGTTTAGTGATAAAAATGACAAAAGCAAAATGTCATTACTTTTCTTGCTCTAAAAGCTATCTTTACAAATTTTTCAAGGCTAAAATGACTGTTAATTTGTATCCTTTTGTACAATGAACATCACCTTCAGTATAATAAATCTTTTTGGAGGATTTGACCTACGATTATTATATTTCAATATTTTGTAAATGTTTTTGCAAGAAAGTGCCTTTTTTTTGTCAGCATTCTGACATGTAAAAAGAAGAGATATTAATAAGATGTTACTAGCCAGCACCTTACATCACCTGACCCCGAGAATGCAGTAAACCCCGAGAATGTAGGTTTCTCATTTTTTAGCGTTGTAGCCCTAACGATAGTTCAACTCCATAAAAAGTTGTATCAGAGCCTGCTGTTACATATTACTTATCATTTATAGACATAAATTTTAAACTTGAATTAGTTTTTTCCAACGGAAATCTGAATCTAAGTTGATCGGATACAACCTGAATTGAGGCATATTTTAAATAAATCTTCTCTAAATCGAAATCTATTGGAATTAAGTTATGATGATAGGGTACTTTCTTACTCCTAATGAACAAAGGAAATGGGAAAAATAGTCAATTTTAAAATTTATTGTTCTAAGTCAGATATTTTGACGGAAATGTTTGACCTACTTTTTGGGGTTAGTTGAACTTCAATTTTGGGCATTCATAGTCCGACACAAAAAAGTTTGTCAAATTATGTAAAACTTATTTGTTGTACTTTCATCACATGAAAGTACTACCTGAGAGATGATTGATGTTGCTTTTTCGACGTATCCCAGACCCGCTGGGACCCCACCCCAATTAGAAAACTTGCCTAAGTTTGGAACAATAGAATTTCTATCCACATTGGGACTTTAGTAGAAATCTTTGTCCCCATCGTGGGAAAGGTTCCAACGGGGCTATGAGGCAGGGGTATAGTTACATTATTCACATATTTCAACAAAAAATTATTTTCAACCTACAAAATAAAAACAACTTTCTTGTCTCTTCTTTTTTTCCTTTTCCTCATTTCTAGCACATAAAATTAATATCTTAGTAAAATTTTTGTCAGAGTATATTTCTAAAGTATGAATTTCTCTTAGAAATTAATAATTTCGGATGAATACTGAAATTCTGCTCTCAACAACCAAATCTTTTCACCTTCATTCTGGGGAAAAGCGAAAAAATGCATTTTTCAGAATAACAAAATGCTCTTTAGAATGTTGTTTTGGCACAAAATATTATTGAAATTTGCTGTTATAATTAATCCATTTGAAAAAATATCAACATTTTACTATTACTAGATTTAAAGCCATAAAACCAAACCTACATTCTGGGGGTTATAATAAAAATGGGAGTCAACTTCATGGACCAAAAAAATTAGCCTATCTATCAAAAGTAATGAAACTAACCCCTGGGAAAGGATTTTGGAGGTTCAAAATTTCATTGAAAACATCCATTGTTTTTAAAAATTCAAATCTACATCTTTCAGGTCTAATTCAAATTTCGCCTACATTCTCGGGGTCAGGTGCTGTACAATTCTCCTGATTTTAAGCTATATTATGATGTTGGTTACTTGATTGGAATACTGAATTTATTCTGGTCTGTAAATTTTTGAACTAGGAAAGAAAAAAAGAAAGGTTGCGGCTGATTTAATTAATAAGCAGTAGATTTTCACTACCTGTCGGAGAACGGCAACTGTGACAAAAGTTTTGTGACAATCTTAAATCTAACTTTATCAAACCATCAATGAAAGGTTTTAGCACCATATTATAATGAAATTAAGTGTCATTTAACAAAATTAAGTGCGGAAAGTGGTACCCCAATTAGGGTACCATGCTTTTTAAAATAACCCCTGAAATGATGTTATTACTGCGTCTTTCATTTAATAAAATGAGAGAACTGCATGTAGTTTTAAAGAACACCAATATTGGTAATTTTATCCCCAGTGAAAAAACAATTTGTAAAGAGCAAAATAAAAGGTTAGCTCACCTCAGTGATGAGAAAGTTGATTTTGGCACAACAACTTTTAAATTTGGGAAAATTGACGAGAATATTTTCAAGGATAGGCCGTATGTCAAAGTCAAAGAGTCGATTCCGTTCATCTCCTCAGAATTTAATTTGATTTAAAACTTCCGTGAAGACCAAAATTTTAATGACGAAGTGTGGATTCTTTTTGGGGGTGATAAATGTGGTGGCTCAACAAAATTCCACATTGAGATCATTAATGATCGGGCGTCTTTTTGTTAATATATTAATATTGTTTACCTTAATTAGCAGAGGGTTAATCATTATAAACAAATGAAATAAGTTTTTGTTATACAAGGATATCGTTTCATTAAAATCGAATCATAATAATCAAAGTTGCTAAATTAGGAAGTTTTAATGAAAAAAAAAGATTGTTTTCAAGGATATGATTAATTTTTTTTAAATAAAAATTATAACATCTTGTTTGTATCCTGAAGAAAAGTATAAAACAATAAACCAAGTAATTAGTAATTATTCGACATCAAATAGTTACGAAATTAAAAATAATAAATACAAATAAAAGCAGACGGCAGCAAATTGAGTCAAAAAATAAAATATATTGCGGATGATAGGTACTTCACATGATTGAACCAGAAAGCATGAAAAAGTGTCGTAATAATTTTAATGGTTAATGTTTTGTTTGACGTTGTCATTGAGAGATTTTTTTGCCCATGCTAGGAAGAGGGACCAAGTCTCACAGGACAAAAAATATAGTAGAGATATTCACCCTCCAAAAAAGATGAAAAATATATTTATTTGCTTGATTTTAACAAAATGTGCTTATAAAAACATTTTTCAAATTTTTTCGAAAACCTAATTTCAGCCGAACACTATCAAATTTTGGCTTTCTCGACAATACTTTATTCCTTTTTAACAACAGGTTCTTAAAAGAATGACTAAATTTCTTATGAATTTTTTTCATTTTTCAAACTTCTAGAACTATCTAAAAGAACGAGATCACAAATTATTTGCTTAAGAAAATTTTCATATGCTTGTAAAAAAAGTTCTTATAAAGTACTAACGTCAATTTAGATTCCAGCTGATTTTATCCTACTATGACATTTTAAAAAATCAGAAAGTTCCTATGACTGGATTTTGAGCAAAGTATTGGGTCAATGTAGTGGTTTTATAATCAGCTAACACAAAAAATCAGGACGATTCTATGATTAGATTTCGACGGACGGCCAAACAGACACAGGTCAATTTATAGGACATCTGTTTTGGTCAAATATATATATTTTTGACATCCACTCATTTGGCTAAAATCCTTTGTATAAATTTAGCTTAATCCTTCTCACCCTCTCTGGGTCATTTAAAAAGTATATATATAGTGAAGATATGTAATATCTGTCATTTTAGAAAAAGAAAGTTACTATGCCAGTCACAAGTCTGGGACTTCGGGTTTTGTTTTGTGTTAGTATCTTTTTTTAATTCATTTGATGTGTTTGCTTTTGTATTTGTCCCCATTTTGTATGTATTTTGATGAACTTGTGTAAATGATTGTACGGAAGTGTGTTTATCAAAAAAGTTTTTTGCAATTCATTGTTTCTCCACTATTACTTTTCTTCTATCTTGATTTGGATTAGGTTTTTCTTTCACATACCACTATTTAAATTCCCTTTAACTTTTTGCTAAATTACCCACTGTTTCGGATTGATTAAAAAATTAAAAATACCAAAAAAATCGTAAATATACACAATTAACAAAAATATTCTTAACTTTTTTTCGTTTTTATCAGTTTGAGTTATTTATATATCAATACTTTTCTTTTTCTAAAATGACAGATATTACATATCTTCACTATATATATCAATACGAACATAGATATATGACCCAGTTGATTGAACAAGATAAAGTGAAGGCTCGTCATTTTCATTCAACCAAACGATTGATTGATGATCTCTGTGCTGTAAACGATAGGAACATGTTCGAATCAGTATGTAGAAAAATCTATCCAGATGAACTTGAGCTCAAAGTTGAACACTACGGATCCAGCGGCGGATCTGAGGGGGTTCAAATGGTTCAGCTGAACCACCCCAACCCTTTTAGTACATAAAAAAAACAAAGACCCTTTCTTCAAGTGAAATCTAGTTTTTTGATCGGAACTGATTTTTCTTTTTGGTGATATCTCGATATTATTTTACCAGGGGTTGTATGCATGTGGCTTGCGTTTCCGTGGTGTGCGCGACAAACTTAGCTTTTTCCGCGCTAAAAAATCTTTAGGTTATGTGTGTAAGGCGTAGCTAGCTTTCCCGCGCTGTAAAAAATCTTTGTTATCATGACTTTTTTTTGCGGGATTAATATCTAGCTGTGTTCTGTGCTAGGAAAATCTTTGATTTTGAACCTGGTTCAGAAAATGCATCCAGTGAAATGGCAAATTTGAGGTGGTTCAAGGAAATTTCTCGAAAATACGAGACCGACCGTTTTGAGCGTAAAAGATTCTCCTACAAAAATAACTTTCAGTCGCATGTCGTCGCCGGAAAAATATTGAAATGATTTGAAGGGTAGCCATTCGTACGGCAAACGACCTCACTTTTTTGCAAGCGTTCAATGCAGTGTTTTAAAGAAAGGAATTGAAGTCCTGAAAAGTGGTAATAATCAGGCAATTACTTATCTTTTTGAGGACATTTTTGGTTCAATTTAATCAGTAAATTTGAGAATCACACAACAATATCAATCAATGTATGATGATTTTGACAAAGACTCTGTGTGATGGAATTTTCATCTGCTTTTGTTTGATGTGGTGAAGAGTGACAAAAGAAAAAGACTTTCATTCTGAGGAAACATTTTTGTTTTGGTTTATCTTTAGAAGAAAAGCATTCATACCAACAAAAACAAAACTCAAATCAATTTTGCTTGATAAATCAAGTTTGGAATTTATTCATGGGAAAGGACTTATTTGTGAATATTTGGTGGAAGTTTATCGTGTCTTGAATATAATCACGAATTTACGTTTGGCTCTTCTCCCATCATCGGGCATCGGGAATATCACGGGGAAAAATCTACCTAGCTACATATGGATCACGAGATTTGCGATTGGCTACGTTTCGAGAGATTCTTATCCCATCATTGGACATTGATGAATTTCATATTGCTACGTTTCGAGAGATTCTTCTCCCATCATTGGACATTGATGAATTTCACATGGAAAAAAAGCTAGCTAGCTTTATTTTTGAAAACTATTATAGAAAAACAAAACAAAATTTGTTTTATAACAGAGACTGGAAGAAAGGTTAGGGAACAACATTTTAGCAATTTGATTGAATTTGGTTGAAGAATGAAATTTCTGGAAAGGTGATCCTTCATGCATGCTTCAAGATAATGTGATGCGAGGAAATATTTTTGTTTTCGTCATGTCATAAGAAGAGAGAGTTCATACCACTTTATACTTGCAAAACAAAACTAAGATTACTTTTACGTGATCATATGAAAATATGGTCTACTTTTATACAGAAAGAGACATTGGTGACCTCTGAAAGAATTACCCTCTTGTGCTTAATTGTAGGTGGACATTTTGCAATTTTTTGGAAAAAATCACCCAATTAGCATTTTGTAATGACCTCTAATTTATCAAATTTTCCTGATAAAGTGCCAAACCTTAATTTTCCTTGAGTTTTTTTGGGAAAATCACCCCAAAATCAGTTAATAATGACCCCCCATTTTATGAATTTTCTCTGAGAGTACTGCCCCTGCATCTTCCACCCCCTACAAGTAAGCACAAAAGAGTACGATTGAATGCAGAATTTATGAAATGATATATAACAACAATCTCTACCAAAAGAATTATAAACAACACTCCATACAATTGTGAAAGTTGAAAAAGTCCTTTCCTACAGATTGTTGATGATTACTGTTAGTGCCTTTAATAATGCTTAAAAACATCAAACTTTTTACTTTGAATGTAAAAAGTACTTTTTTATGAGATTATTCATCTAATTTGAGAGCTAGAATTTCTTGAGTCTATTTGCACATAAAACACATTATATCAGTACTCATGATGTACTCCACTTTTTGGCAATCTTTTATTTTTCCATCTTAAGAATATTGTATTCCCTTGTAGGTATTATATAAATAACCTCCTTTATTTTTTAACTTGATCACTGTTTTCAAAATATTATCCATTTCTGGTTTTGTAATGTAAACATACTCATCATGAAAAGTTTTTGCTTGATTGTCAGCCAATTAATTCGCTACAAAGAAATTCCATAAAAAAATGGTTATAAGAATAAATTATCGAACTTTTTTACTATGTTTTAAATATTACCGAAATGAAACTGAAGTGTGTAAAGTATTTGATATTATAAATTGTCTTATTTTTTCTTCAAACTTTTCTTCAAAACCATTTATTTGCTCTTTTATCTATGGCTTTCTCAAAAACATTTTCTGCAAGAACCATGAATATATAAAAGAATATACACCAAACAAGCAGTTCTGAGCATGTTCTGGGTGTCTGTTTTATCAAAATAAAAGGTTAAACCAAAGAAATATAAGAAATATGATACAAACTATATTTGCGTTTTATGAACGTTTTGTGTGATAAGATTGAAAAGAAGAAACTAGATGTGGGCAATACCACAAACGATTATTACACGTTCAGCATCTGGCTGTTCAAGCCGGGTCAAAAAAAGTTGGCCTACCCCCCTCCTTTCAACGCATGGGACCATTCAAAAAGTAGAAGTACGTACGCTCGTAATTTTTCCTAAACTGTCTTTTTTGAGAGAAAAACGCAATATTTTCACATCAAAAAATGGTTTTTGCGATTGTTATTTTTCATTTCTCCTTTGGTATTTTCGTTCATCTTATAGATTCTTTTAATTTCTTGAGACTTTGTTATAAATACGATTGGATACCTACATGTTCTACTGTTACAAGAGTTTCAAGTTTCGACTTTATTTAGGGGGGGTGTACTAAAAAGCCTACGTACGCTGAAGGGGGGGGTACACATAAAGCGTACAAAAGCGTACAAGGGGGAGGGGAGTCAAAAATTTGCCATTTTCGAGCGTACTTTACGAAGGTACTTTTTGAATGGTCCCCCGCTGAGGCCTATGTTTGGAGTTCATAGGTAATGGGAACTGCAGACGTGCAGGAGCTCATTAACGTCCCCCATGTTGAATGGAAAAAAGGTGACACCGCCCAAACAGGGCGGGTGCAAAATTTACGCCCAAAACGTTTGTTCCGAAATTTTTTTTTTGAAAAGAGATTTTTGAACCCCCTCAGAAAAATCCCAGATCCGCCTCTGGGATCTCATGCTCCGTTCCTTAACCTTGACATTTCCATCAAAGACGGGGTTTTTGTTTACAAGTTGTTTGACAAACGCGATGCCTTCCCTTTTTCTATTGTTCGTATGCCTCACATTGACAGTAATATGCCAGAATCCATTTTTTATTCTTCGTTTGTTGGTGAGTTTTTGAGAATAGCTCGATCCACTCATTTATTTGAAGACTTGAGAGACAAATCTCACATATTTATTCAAAGAATGCGTGCCCAAGGCGCTACAGTTGGTAAACTCAATCCTAGTCTGCGTAGAGTCATTACACGTCACAGTTCTGAATTTTCAAGGTTTCAACTCAGTTTAAATGCAGTCGTTCACCAGCTTTTGCGGTGAGCGGCCACGGGGATACGAGGCATCGAACCGGGCTATCACCCAACTTTTCAAAAAATTCTCATGCTTTTTTTCCATCCTTTCAATCTTCTTCTCCCTTGTCATAGATAGTGGCAGTCTATTTCAAGTGTTTTCTCTTTATCTTCGAATGTATTATCTGCAACGTTAGTGGCAGAACGGGTCAAAGATGTGGCAACTTTGTCCAGTGGGTAGTACTTCTCTAGCTAGTTTTTGGTATCTTCGGCAGGTCCGTAGGTTTTATGTTTGAGTTTGTTTTTATACTTTTGCGCACGTTTTAATAATTCAAAGAAACACATTTATTTTTACGACCTCATCTGTGGTGATGCCTGATCAAGATTGCTAGGCCTACCTACATTACCCTGTTTATATCATTTGGGAGGATATTTTCGAAAATGGCCGAAATCCTATGTAGGTTGAAAACTGAAGAACAGAGTTTGTGTTTTCTTTGAATATATTTAATTGATTCATATTGTAAAAGTGCCAGACTGCACACAGGAGGAAACTGCTTGGAACACACCGGGTAAATTTCAATCGAAGAGCATGGCAGCTTTTTCTTTACCGTAAAGTGCGTTCAAACTAGAAACAAAATACAAAAGTAACTAGTTTGTAAAAGATATGTAAATGTGGACAAAACGTAAGTCCTATAGCTAGTATTCAACTATGAAGATACAAGATATCAGAATAAATGTGATAATGCAGCTATATCAAGCTATAACATTATTAAGAATATGATAAATATTATAGGCTAAACGTAACCCAAGTCCAAGTGTTGTGCCTCAACACTAAGACTGAGAGCTGATAGGCAAAACAAAGGAAACATGTGACCATGCAAAATAAGCACAAAACAAGGAGTGGCAGAAGAAAACTTACCAAATTGGCCACATGTGTGAGCTGGTGAACAGCCAAAATGCAAAAGTGAGAATGTGTGTGAAAATATGCAAGAAATCCTAAGATCATATCAGAACTTGGATATACAAAGTTTGTATCAAAGCATCTTTTTCCTTCTGAAGTGATGATACCTCTTCAGAGATCAACTCACAACTAAATATCTTGAAGTCTTAGTGAAAGAAGTGTCAGCTCAAATTATATAAAAAATGAGAGACCAATTATAAACTAATTAAATATATACAAGCGTTTTTTCTATAAGCATATATTAAGTTAGGAATATCATTTTTATAAGAAAATATGTTCCTATAAATAAATGTAGCAATTTATAAGGCTGGTGAGCAGTAGACATAGCATACATGATTGTTGTCCTCTATAGATAAAATGCTTATAATATACAAGAGAATAGACAATTATTTTTCCTTTCAAACACAAAGTCATTTGAGCACTAAAGTCGTTAACTTTACACATATTGAGTCACTTTTATTTGTGTCTAATTTTACTTTTTCTCACATTGAGTTGCTTCTTTCCTTCTGGTCGATTTAGATCATGATGTGCATTTTTGCTTTTGAGATACTTCCGAAGAATACAACATTGTCCCATTTCTGTTTTTCTGCTCCATCAGAATTATGTACAAATAGTTTAGATCTTTTGTCATTATTTGATATCACATACCTGGTTTCCATTTTATGAATATTCATCCTGAGCATGTTGTGTTGTTGTGTCCTCTTGTTGGTATTGTTGTGTCTCTTTTTGTTTATTACAGTATAGTATATATATATTCAATTTCGACCTTTGATTTTAGTACATTGTACACAAAGATTCCTCATGACAAGCTGAGTAAAGAACTTTCAGAAGTCATTGATTTTGTTTTTGATGCTGGCAATTGCAAATACATCGTTATTTCGAAAAATGATAAAGCATACTGGTCAAAGACAAAACCCAAATCTTCTGTGTCCTTTACTCGTTGAAGACAGCTATGAAGCATCTTATTAAAAATTGTTTTTTCAAGGCAGGTGACATTATTATGTGTCAGGTGATAGGAATTCCCATGGGAATTGATCCAGCACCGTTTTGGGCTAATCTCTTCCTCTACCAATATGAACAACGGTACATGAGCAAGCAATCCATTTTTTATTCTTCGTTTGTTGGTGAACTTCTCAGGATTGCTCGATCAACGTTACTTTTCGAGGACCTGAAAGTTAAAGCTAAAGTTTTCATTGAAAGAATGCGCCGTCAGGGTGCTGATAACGCAAAGCTAGATTGCAGTCTTCGTAGGGTGATTGTCCGTCATACTTCAGAATTTGCAAGATTTCAACTTTCTCAAGATTAAGTCGTTCGCCAGCTTTTGCGGTGAGCGGTCACGGGTGTACGGGGCTTCGAACCGGGTTCTAGTCCGACTTTTTTTAAATTCTCATTCTTTTCCCACTCTTTCCATCTTCTTCTTTGAACTGTAAAATGTGTGTGAGAGCCACAGGATTGGATAGTGGTGATCCAATCCCGTCTAGTAGAAAGTACACTTCTTTTTTCATTGTTATTTTAGTTTCTTCAGCTGGTTCCGTGGATTTTAAGTTTAAGTTTATTTTGTAATTGCGCGCGTTTCATACTTTCACTTTCACATCTTTTTACACCTTTTTATCTGTGGTGGTGTCTAATTAACACTGCTTGGCCTACCTTTGGCCCACCTTCAAAAGAAAATTTTTTTTTTATTTTCTTTAAAAGATCACCAATGGGTGTGGCGTCCGTCTGTTCCATATTTGGAACCTATACAAATACAGTTTGATCCAAGTTGGCCAGAACACCTTTTGATAGCACTTTAGATTCGAATCTGAATATGATGCTGCGAATCTGAATATGACGCTAACAATCTGACGCTAAGCTCATTTTGGTCGATCATCGTGTAGGCACTTTATGATTGGTTCAGATATATTCAGAATAGCCAATGAAATTCATATATCACATGCAAGCGCGGGAAATTAAAAGGTATAAAATACTGACTCAAGACTTTCTCATAGTTATTCTAAAATTTGACCTTCCATAAAGTTTCAAGATCTTTTGAAGCATTTTTATTACAAAATAAAATGATT
Organism: Clytia hemisphaerica; assembly: GCF_902728285.1. Lineage (NCBI taxonomy): Eukaryota > Metazoa > Cnidaria > Hydrozoa > Leptothecata > Clytiidae > Clytia > Clytia hemisphaerica. Next base: position 790,896 of record NW_027104154.1, read on the forward strand.
AAAGCTATTAGCAAATTAAAAAAAAAGACGTTTACCAGCTTTTGAAGGTGGGCCAAAGGGTAGGCCATATGGCCCGGGCCAGAGAGGTGGGCCAGGTTTTCTACTTACCCTGATTTTTTCCATTTTTGTGTGAGATTGTGTTTGTTACAAATGTTTGTTTCACCTGTAGTGTACGTCTTTCTGCCCTTTTGTGCTGTATTTTGTTGAAGTGTCTGTTTCTTGTCTGTTACTTGTTTGGAAGCTGCTGGTCAGTTCCTTTTTCTATTATGTTTTCCGAAGGCGACTGAGTGTGGGCCCTTAAACACGTTGAAAGTCACTATGCCAGTCACAAGTCTGGGACTTCGGGTTTTGTTTTGTGTTTGTATCTTTTTTTAATTCATTTGATGTGTTTGCTTTTTTATTTGTCCCCATTTTATATGTATTTTGATGAACTTGTGTAAATGATTGTACGGAAGTGTGTTTATCAAAAAAGTTTTTTGCAATTCATTATTTCTCCACTATTACTTTTCTTCTATCTTGATTTGGATTAGGTTTTTCTTTCACATACCACTATTTAAATTCCCTTTAACTTTTTGCTAAATTACCCACTGTTTCGGAATGATTAAAAAATTAAAAATACCGAAAAAATCGTAAATATACACAATTAACAAAAATATTCTAAACTTTTTTTCGTTTTCATCAGTTTGAGTTATTTATATATCAATACTTTTCTTTTTCTAAAATGACAGATATTACATATCTTCACTATATATATACACCAAAGAAATAACCTCATAAAAAATATAAATTGCAAATGTTTCAGACTGTTCTAACATTACATTCTTCAAGAGCAAACTTGGCAAGTGCAGCCGTTAATTAAGTTCATCGTTATCTGTGACGCCAACACAACATTTATGAAAAATACCAATCTTGCAAACTGGGTTACTGCATTTGATTATGGCATCAAAGTTTACTTTTTGGTCACAAAAACATATTGAGATCCTATCATCTTGATATGGTACCATCTAACAGCACAAAGTTCTTGACGACTGCATTCGACCATACCTTTAAGCGATTCTGTAAATAAGAAATAAAATTTCAGAAAATTAATATCAAAGCCTAAATTGGCATCTAATGAATAAAAGTCACACAGTTAATTTGGTGTTATGTCGTTTTGCCTAGTGTTTGCGACGTTATGCAAAGGGTTTAGGCTCTTTATACTATATATACTTACTCTTTCCACCCCAAATACACCAGTGATCCTCACCAAGACATCTTGGGCAGTACCAATCTTCCTTTGAAAAATCTTCTAGATTCTTGCAATCTAAATGACCAGCGAATTTTACAATCCTCATCGGCACAGATTACAAATTTGACCCCAAGCCCGCCTGGTTCACGGCAAAAACAATATCTCTCCAAGTCTCCTTCCTCTTCCTCAACGTTGTCCTTGGGTTTTATACCTCTTGGATACTTTGTTGCTAATCTTACATATTTGTTGCAATCTTGAAGCCACGTCTGAGATATGTCAACCTAAACAAGTAATTCATAATTTTACGAACTTTTTTCAAGATGTTTTTGATTTATTAGTTTGTGGGCTAGGATTGTTCAATTTTCTTTTGCTATATATCTATACCAAGATGATAAAAACACTGTAACACCTTGTATATAGAATAGAGGAAAAGAGTATTCAGGACTGTGGAATCTGTTATCTTTTCTTTCAAAGCTAAGATTGACCTATTCAGTATGAACCCAAGTCAAAAATTATACGTGTCTGATAGGGGATAGTAGTATTTTCGGGCAAAGCCCGGTGAAGCAAAGTGGACATCTGTCTTATCAACTCTGCGGTAAGGAATACCAATGGAGTTAATATTTGTCAAATTGTCAACGGAATTCAACGTATTATTCTTACGACATAGCTGCAGTAATTCAATCACACCATAAGTTTTTGAAAAGAAGTAATCACCAGCTTTGATTTCCTCATAGGTCGATTCTCCATCGTTTGTAGATGCAGTGGTGGTTGTTCAGAATCGTTTTGTATTACGAACACCAGAAGTAGAAGATCCAACGAATTCACTTTTTTTAGCTGAACTTAATTGTGTAACTGTGTTACTTTGATATTGTTAGTCCTAGAATCATCAGTTTGAGCCTGGAAACCGGAAAGAGACTTTTCAACGTTTTTCAAATCTATGCACCAGACTCCAACTATCCCGACGAAGAAGTCGACGCATTTTATGACGGTCTACAGTTGCAATTAGATAGAAAACCTCGCAATAGTCACACGATTCTTCTTGGTGATTTCAATGCTATAGTTGGAAAAGACCAACACGAAAACTTCAGTGATAATGTTGGCTATTTTGGTTTAGGAGTCAGCAATGAGCGTGGCTGGAAACTACTAGAGTTTTGTGCTATCAATAATCTTGTCATTACCAACACGTTATTCAAACACCCGGAAAAACGCCGATTTACCTGGGTCTCACCGAACGGAACCCACAAAAACCAGATAGACTATATTATTACCGATATTCGCATCAAAAGGATTTTCAAAAACAGCCGGTCATATCACTCTGCTGATATAGGATCTGATCATTCCTTAGTTGGAGCAAAACTGAACCTTTCCCCACCGAAATTCAAGAAGTCACGCTCACTACCCAAACGCTTCAATGTCGAGAAATTGAAAGACCCTGACGTGCTCCATGCTTTCCAACAAAGAATCGGCGGATACTTCGAACCCTTACTTCAGCTTGTTGAAACAAACGATATTGACACCGTCTATAATGAGTTCAAGCAAGTCACCAATGAAGCAACTGAAGAACTGATCGGACGGGTTAAGCACAGAAAAGTTGATGGTCTCCCACAAGAAGTTGAAAAAGCGTGTGAGGAAAGACGCAAGGCCCGTTTAGCCTTTCTGAAAGATGGTAATGCCGTAAACGTAGCAAGATATAGAGAACTTAATAAAGACGTAAAGAAATCCATCAACAAACATAAGAAAGAAAATCTTGAGAAAAAAGTTGTTCAAATGGAAAATGACTTTCAGCGTAATAACTCGTTCAACCTTTTTAAAACAGTCAGAGAATTGGAAGAGAAACGCAGTGCTAATCCTAACCTGATGCAAGATAAAAACGGCATAAAGCACACCGACCCAGCTCAAGTCTTGAAAGTATGGGAAGACCATTTCAAAGCACACCTGAACAAGGAATTTCCACACAAAGATGATGCCATCAATGAAATCTCTAACCCAGCCGAGAATGAGTCATTCCCAGCGATATCGATAGAGGATGTAAGAAAAACTGTAAAGAAAATGAAGAAAAGGAAAGCCCCGGGAGTTGACGAGATCACTGCCGAGGTCCTGATCGCTGGTGGTGAACCAATGGTCCGAATGCTCCATGCCATATTCACAAAAGTCGAAAGAGATACCATCTCACCGAAAGACTGGTCTAAATCCCTTATAAACCCAGTACATAAGAAAGGAAGTAAGTCAAATCCAGAAAACTACCGAGCCATTTCATTGATATCGATACCTAGCAAAGTCTTCCTGCGAATACTCCTCAAGAGAATGACAGAAAGAACCGAATCTTTTCTTCGCCCTTCACAGTTTGGTTTCCGTAAAAACAGAGGAACAGTCGATGCAATCTTCATTGTCCGCCAAATTTTGGAGAAAGCTAGGGAGAGGAACGTCAAAGTACACCTTCACTTCATTGATTTCAAGGCAGCTTTCGATACCATCTGGCGGGAAGCATTATGGAAAATGATGCGTGCGATTGGTATTGACCCACGTATCGTTGATATCATTGAAAGCATCTACTCAAATGCTGAATGTGCTGTAGTTGTTAACAAACAAATCACCAATTGGTTCAAGGTCAAGGTTGGTGTACGACAAGGCTGTCTGCTATCTCCAGTCCTATTTAACATATTCCTGGAATTCGTTATGGATGAGCTGAAGAGTCTCGATGACCACCTTGAACTAAAAGAAAATATGTCCACGGAGCTTAGGTATGCTGATGACACTACACTTGTGACCGCAATCTTTGAAAAATTAGAAATATCGACAGCTGAACTTGAGACCGCGCTTGTTCCAAATGGGGAATGAAGATCAACGCATCTAAATGCAAAACCATCAGTGACTCGCCAGTACCCATTCAAATCAACAATGAGAACGTTGAGAATGTCAGTGACTTTGTTTTCCTGGGAAGTAACGTTCCAGGCACTACAAACGACATCAAACGAAGACTGGGCTTAGCATCTTCCAGCTTTGGACGCTTAAGAGATCAAATATGGCGTAACAAAGACATAAGCCTGAAGCTGAAACTACGACTCTACAACGCGCTCATCGTCCCCATAGCAATTTATGCCTCGGAAACCTGGACTCTGAAAAAATCAGATACACAGTTACTGCTAGTTTTCGAAATGAGATGTTTCAGATCACTTCTCGGCCTTACATTAATGGACCGTGTTCGTAATGTTGAAATCAGAAACCGGCTTGGATTCACCACCACCATCGTTGACATCGTTAGAAAGAGACGTCTCTCCTGGTTTGGCCATGTTATCCGCAGAGACCTGGATAATCCCGTCAAAATTGCCTTCAAAGACGACTTCACAAACCCCAGACCGCGTGGAAGACCTCCAAAGAGATGGAAAGACCAAATGTATGTTGATACTGGTTCTGCACTGGCTCAACTAGAAGAAGTTGCCATGGACCGTCAAGCTTGGAAAGACCTGGTCATGAGGAGCAAGGGGCCTGTTCAGGCCTGAGCATCTAAGCAAAGTAAGCAATTGTGTAACTTGAGGAGTGGTTAGTTCAGGAGACAAACTAGAGGGAAACAATGTCCATAAATTGAAACATTGACTTTGACACTGTGTACATGTTTGCTTTGCAAAATTCAAAAAAATTTATTTTAGACCAAAATCACACACACCTAAAGTTCTAATAGTATTTATTTTATAACTCACTTATCTCATTTTTCTTGTTTCAGTGGATAGTACAGGTGTAGAATCAGACCAAGAACTGAAGCAATTGATGAAACTATATGTGTCAGTGGGTGTCCCAAAGTTACAACGATCCCATTGATTCTTCATTCTCTCTTTTGCTGATTTGACCTAAAGGTTAAAAAGTTTTTAATTAACTCACACACATGATGCTTTTTTTTCCTTAACTATAACATTTAACTATAACAGCTAACACCAAAAGCTAAACAGTATTCCCACTGAATAAGAATCTGGAATATTGCAAAACCGCGTGCCCAACAAATAACATGTTTTTCTTAAGTATGGGGGTGGGCGAGGGCGAGCGTACACTCGAATTACAACAAGGAAATGTAACGTAAAGGTTTGACAGGTGTCATACCATAGAAAACTTACTTACCTTGTATAAAGGTTGCTTTGATAGTAGAGCATCCATTCCGAGCACTTTGAAATCTTCAACAATTCCAATATCAACTTTTTCGAGATGATTCCACCAATTGCCAATCATTATGGAAAAGATTTGGATTTTTATCTTTGGTTAGGGTTTTGGGATGACTCCATCGACTTGTGTTTGGCTTATTTCTTATATTTGATATGTTCCCATTAATTTCTACTTTCTGTTGCGAAATTTGCTTTGCCGTTCTGTAAAGGTATTCCAACGCAGAAAATTCATCGTCATTGCCGAATAAGAACCTACAAATATAAAGTTGTGTGTGCATAATTAAACTTTTTAACTGGTATAATAAATTGTCTTATTTGATTTATTATCTGACTGAGCAATATGACACATTCTGATTGGCTGACAACTGACGCATCTGATGTCAAATGATTCGATTTTAAAGATAAGTAAAAAAACTGGCTCAATCACATAATAGATAACCATTTGTGAAAAAGAAACGAGGTCTGTGCTGTTACATAGCGGTATAAATTGGTTGGAAGTGGAAAAAAACTTTGAAATATGCACGTTAACAACCAGTAAAAACTGGCTTAGAAGTTTTATTCAAATAATTATCAAAAACATATTCTAATCTGCAGGTATAACTTACCGAACTGAACTGTAATAGTTTTCAACAGGAAATTCCGACCATTTCCAGGGCATGAAAGGTAAGTGTGGTCGGAAGAGTTTGAATGTGAGAACTAAATGTATCATAGAAGAGCACATAACCAGTGTATCGAAATGTATCATAGGAGAGCACATAACCAGTGTATCGCGGTACAACTCTAGAGTGACGAAACACGACTTCATTGTCAATTTGGAAGATTTTACTCACAAATGCCAGAGGTGAAAGACCTTAAAAAGAGAAATATTTAAAATAAATTACAATTTAAAAACAAAAATCTTATTTACATAAGGTTTCAAAAATTATGTCGTAAGTTTATTTCTGATTGGCTCCTTGAAAAACTGTACTTATTAGATCATTGTGAAGTATATTAAACTTACCAATACCTCCCTCATGTAAAAATCCAAAAAACATAAACTTTAGGTTCAAAAGATTTTGTTAATGGCAAGGGAACATTACTCAATATGATTATGATTATGATTATTAGGTATAATTCATATGATTATTAGGTATAATTCATTTATCTGGGTAACCTAGAACACCCACCGACACCAGTTCAAAATATAAAGTTGTAAAAAGTTTACCTTGCAAATATAGTAGCAATTAGCAGTTCTTTCAATTGGATAAAGATCATGTCGCCACCAAGCTTCGAAACCCAATTTAGCCAAGTACAACACGAACTGTGTTGCTTTAGCCCAATGAAGTTTCTTCAGTTCGCTTGAACAAGACTCTGAAATCAGTCTCTCAGCTGACGCCTGTTCAGACTTGTTGTTGATGTCCACATCTTGTTTCAGGAGGCTAAATTCTGGACCCATTCGGTAAACATCAACTAGGGACTGAAATGTTACAATGTAGTCACCAAGGCGTAGTGGTTTTGTTGATAAAATGGATGACTTTGCTAGTTTCCTAGTCCAATGCATTTGATCTTGTGTTGCCATTCTTGGTAGTCCTCCAATAAATGGGGCAGACATTGTGAACACGTCAGCAAGGAAAGGTACTGTCAGATATAAATTGATTTTAGATGATTCATTATCCTCTTTGCAAAACGTTTCACTAGGTTTGGATGCCAAGTAACTGCATTGCTTTGATCTAACCATTTGTTCCGACTTGCGAATGTAATGACAAACTTGAAAATCAGTTGGGTGTTTAATCTCCCACCCATATCCAAGGGATTCTTTAACAAGCTTTTCACTGATAGTGGGTAATGGTTCATTCACTTGACTTGATGCTAAAAAAGAGAAAAAGTCCCCCCACCTGTCAATATTGTGGACTCAAATGAAAAAGCTGTCCCATGGCGACATGGAACGTATTTTTTGTCAATATCCCGTTTTTTTAACCTTTACAAACCGGTGTGACGGTGTTATAATTTTTTCAATTTTCAGGATACAGCTTTGACGGGGCAACGTGTTCGGAACCCTTACAACCCCCCCTACAGATTCAATCCTGTTGCGGAGCAAAAAGAATTATCCCCGATATATTCGAATATTGCATAGGGCAAACTGGTAAAGAAGTCACGTGCGATTTTTGGAAAATTCTAGTTCTCATCAGCAATCCTGTTTTTTTTTTTCGAGAAGTTCTACTAATTTTATGAGAATTTACAGACTCGTCTGACGGCTCTCTCCCCCGTTTCAAAAATACTCTGTACATTGGAGTGTTGATAAAAATTTAACTTTCGTTTTCGAAATTTCATTCAAAACAAAAACCAACCACAAGTGTGGAACTACATTTAGCAGTCTAGAAAAGTTTATTGCTCCAGAAACTCCAAAAGGACCAAAGTTATGTGAAAAAATGAAAATATAATGTGAGTGAATGATATATGTTTCTGCTTCCCAAATATTTACATAATGATTAATGTGGTTTGTTTTAACTTGAATAACATAAAGTACAAAATTATCAAACAATGTATCACAATATTAGCTATATGATATTGGAATTTCTTAATTATAATAAAAACTTGCAAAATCACCACAGTTTTTGAAATCTTTCTGTAAGGAATGTGCTTTTTTCACAACAACATTTCTTTTACGAAATTTTTGTGAAAATAGCATCAGCCCAACTTTTTCACAGAATTTGTGGTTGCTATTATTTTTGACATCAACTTCAGACGTTAATGGGTCTAGAATCCACATTTCCTCCTTGTCAATGCACAGGACAAGGAGTATCCAATGATTGTCCTCTGGATTGCATGGACAAAATACAAGCTTGACTTCTGAAAGTGTTGTTCTATTCCAAAGTTTCTGTAATGAATAAAATTTGAAATATTGCAGGCCCTCTCAAATAGATGAAATTATTCATAAACTTACAATCCTCACACCATTTTCATTAAACCGCAATCGTTCTTTAACGCCAGGTTTTGATCCTTTTATGAAAGGCTAGTGATCTTCAGGATACTCCTCTTTCCACTTGTGGATGAGCTGGTCGAGATTTTCTTGATCAATCTTCGAAAATTTTAGTCGGTTCTCTTCATTCAAAATGTGATTTGCAACGTCTTTTGGTTTTCGATAATAACGTCTGTTGGTGTTTAGTGTTGGAGTTTTCCCTTTAAATAAGACATTCTTGACGAATCTGTCGATGTTTCTGACCATTTCATTTGTGTCGTGTGTTCCATCCCGCACAAGTTCTTTGATATGACTGATTATCTGTCTGTCCACTTGTTGAGATAATCCTCCAAACTGAATTGAATAAAGAAATAAAGAAGAAACCAAATTGCCGAGATTAGGTAAGACGGACAAAATTTATAAACTAAAGCATAGAGTTAATGTTTTTTCACTACTGCAAAAAAGGAATATAAACCTGCCTTAAAAGATGGAGACTTCACAATATCGCGTAACACTATTTCAGCAGGACAGTTCATTTTCTTCGTGTTTTGCGCAAGGAATCTGCTGGTTCCAGTGTAATGGTCATTCTTCATCTGAAAAACATAAGAAAATTAACATTACAATACACGCTTTTTCATTTATAATAAATTTAGGCCCTCAGAACAAGAGCTCGAATGTTTGGATAGATAAAAATGTAAGAACAATTCCAGGCTAAGCAAAAATTCTAATAAAACAAGTTTTGAGTTAATTGTAATACGCAGGAACTTATATTAATTTTTCAGAATTAATCATTGAATAATCCTGTGACTGTTTTTATCTGCTCAAGTTTTTTTCTTTGTATTTCTTTTTAGAATAAATTCCTCTATCAGGACCATGAGTGCAAGCAAGTCTTTTCCTCGCCAGGATGATAAATGGAACGCCAGTAAATGGGATTTCTTGCGGGTGATTTTTGGACCTACCGGGAGGTCCTTTAATTTGACCGCTGTCCGTTCGTCTGTTACAAGCTTTTCTCGGGATTGGCTCATCAGTTTTTTTTAATTTTTTGCACAATGATACAAAATGGCAATGCCTGAAAAGTGACGGAGCCCGATTTTTGAAAAATATTTTTGGGGGGCAAATTTGGCCAAAACTACCTAAAAATAAGGTTTTTTGGACTTTGTGCAAAATTGCTTCATTAGTTTTTCCTGATTTTTGGCAGAAAGATAGAGTGCAAGGTACCCTAAAATGTGGCTGAAGTAATTTTTCTCGGAAAATTTTTTTCGTCGTCAAATACGGATTTTCGCAAATTTGGGCAAAAACTACCTAAAATAAGGGTTTTTGGACGGGGCAAATTGCTTCATTAGGGTTTACTATTTTGCAGAAAGAAGAGTGCAAGGACCTAACATGGCTAAAGTACAATTTTTCTCCGGAAATTTTTATCGTCGTCAAATACGAGTTTCGCTTTTTGGAGGAATTCTTTTTACATTTCTGTTAGCAGCTTTCCTCGGATTGGCTCATATTTTTTTTAATTTTTTGGCACATGAACAAATGCATCCGAAAGTGCGGAGCCTGATGTTTGGAAAAAATTTGGGGGACAAATGGGCCAAAAACTACCTAAAATAGGTTTTTAGGGCTTTAGTCAAATTGCTTCATTAGTTTTCCTGATTTTGCAGAAGATAGAGTGCAAGGTACTCTAAACGGGCTGAAGTAATTTGTTCTGGAAAATTTTTTTTCATTCGTCAAATACGGATTTCGCAAATTTGGGCCAAAAACTGACCTAAAAAGAAGGTTTTTGGACTTGGTAAAATTTCTTAGTTTTTCCTATTTTTGGCAAAGTAGTGCAAGTCCAAAAATGTGGCTAAGAATTTCTCGAAATTTTTATCGTCGTAAATACGGATTTCGCTTTTTGGGAAATTCCCTTTTACCATTTCCTGTAGCAGTTTTTCGGTTGGCCTATAGTTTTTTTTAATTTTTTGCCACATGATACAAAAGCATGCCTGAAAGTGACGGAGACCTATTTTGAAAAAAGTTTTGGGGGCAAATTTGGGCCAAAAACTACCTAAAAATAGGTTTTAGGGCTTTGTGCAAATTGCTTCTTAGTTTGCCCTGAGTGGCAAAATAGAGTGGCAGGAAAAAATGTGAGAAGATTTTTGTGCGCGGCAAACTTTTTTCTTTTCGGTCGAAATTGCTCTTGGTTTACCCGTTGGGCCAAAAACGACCATACAAATGGGGTGTTGAATGGGTGGAAACCTTGCTGTCTTAATTCTTTTCTCTGATTGTGGCAGCAAAGATAGGGGGCGTAACGTTCAGACTGTGCTTAAGGTTTTCCTGATTTGGCAGAAAGATAGAGTGCAAGGTACTTTAAAATGTGGTTGAAGTAATTTTTCTCGGAAAATTTTTTTTCGTCATAAAATTTTCAAAAAAAGACGACCAAGTTACACAATGATGACTTATCGTGTTTGCTCAATTCCAATAGTAAAATGTAGAATACCTACTTTTATCTGATTTTGATCAACAGGTAGGTCCATTTAGCATGTTGCTTGTTATTTTTGACATCTTCAAATGAAATTTTGTGTCCCTCCTGATCAAAATCTATGAAAAGTCAAATATATAAAGGATAAAGGGTTCAAATTTACAAAATGCATACATAACCGCTTGAATAAGAAGTCAAAATCTAGTGTAGCATCGAGTTACAAACTATCTTACCTTCCTTTCTATAAGATAACTTTTCTGCACGGGACACAAACTTTGTGTTTGTTTCGATCTCGAGGTTTTCAATTGCCATCTCAGCTTCCTTGTCATCTCTGAAAACTCTTACTCTTCCTTAAATGGAATAATGATAAAAATCATTTGAGATTTATTTCCAGCAATTTGATTCAAATTCATCAGAAATACAGTGGAGTGAGAAGAAATACATTAAACGTAGAATCGTAGATAAAACCTATTCATTCTAATACCTTACATATTTTGAGGAATATTTTCATTCTCTTCTTCAGGATCGATGACATTCCCATTTTCAGCAATCAAAGACGGCTCCTCTGGATGTTTGAGAATCTTCTGTTGTATCTGATGCCCAAGATATCGAATCGGATGATGTTGGTGATCTTTCCGATTGAGCCAACAATACTGGAGATGATGATGACGACGAAAAAACGATCAGGTCTTGTTCATCAATGTCTGTAAAGGAAAAATTGAAGTTAAATCTTAAAAGAATTCAAAGATATATACTTTGTTAAATTTTGGCTTTAAAATGTTGAAAATTGTTGGCTTTAAAATTTTTTAAATTTTGTTACGATAATATTTTATTTCAGTCACTTAATTCGAAAAGAAAAAATATAGGAAACTTGAAATTAAGATAAATTAAAATCCAAATAACAAATAGTCCACTCACCGGCTCTGTCAATGTTATTGTCATACTTTTAATGTCACATAGTCATTGTCATTAGGAGTACATCCTGGTCAAATTTAAAGGTATCATGTACGATAGTCAGAAATATGGCCGTCAGAAATATATTAGTATTTTCATTTACTTCAATCACCATTTTTATAAAATCCTCGTCATTCTAATATTGAAAGAAAAAGCTCTACAGAGCGAAATGATTTGAAGTTTTATCACTGGATAATGCTTAATTTCCCTCATCTACCCTCCCTTTCAATAAAAAAGTCAAGCCACCCAAAAGAAAGTGGACACTCTAAAGTAGCCCGTACCAAACTCGCTGACTAAAAAGATAACGCAAAGTTCGGTTCCTTATGGTTAGAGACTCTCATATGCAAAGGAAAAAAATAAAAAATACAAGGTAGTGAAATTGAATTTCCGCATCCGGAAATCTCGGCTGTGCCCATTAAGGCTGGGAATCAAGGTTTCAGATTTCAAGACGTCAAATTTGACATTGACATTCTATCATTTCACAAGGTAGACATGGAATAGCTAGGGTGTTTCAGCGAAAAGGAAAAGTGTAACAGCCTTGTGATTCAGCCGAAACGCTATACTCTTGTCTCCCGAATAGACGTCCCCCCGCTAATTGTTAAGAGACAAAAAAATCCATCCCCCCGCTCTTATTAAGACCCCCCCCCGCTAATCAAATTTGAATAATTCAATATTTTATTACAGTGTAGATAGACCTTAAACTTGTTAGAATTTTCCTTTTTGTTAGTATTGGTTCTTATTTTACGTGTTTATTTGTTAAAGTTTCTTTTTTGTTGTTGAAATTGATACCAGTTAGAAAATAATCTGTCTTCAAACTACCAAACTACCCCCCCACTCTTATTCCATCCCCCCCCCCCCCGCTTATTAGAATTTAGAAAATTATCCTACCCCCTGCTTATTCGGACCCCCCCCCAGTCTATTCGGGAGACAAGAGTATAGGTTTTATGCAAATTTTTACAAGGCGTTGAATTCAAAATAAACAGGGTCGTGTTAATCTGTAAATTCTGATAGCTACTTCCAAGTAAAACTGACCGACATAACAGGATAGAGAATTTGAGGAAAACAAGGTTGTGAAAATCTTTAATCACGACCATAAACCACATTCTGAGTTTCAGAATAAATAACAAGGTCACGAATGTAAGATAAACCAGGGTAGTGTAATGTGCAACCACAAACTTGATTTAGAACTCCAGTCGTAAATCTTTGATTTCCCAACCATGTAGTTTGTTGAGAATCACAATATTGGTTTTAAGTTTAAACAGGGTTGTGAAAATCTAGCACAACATTAGCATATTGCACTGGCTCATCTGGAATGAAAAGAAAGGTCCAATCCAGAAATCAATGTACGAAAACGCGGTTTAGAGAGAAAACGCTGTGAAGGAAAGCTGTCCGAGCCAGACAGAGGTTTAAACTGTCTCAAAAGAAATGGAAAGTTTTGATTCGACAATGAGATACAATATGCTAACATGAAATTGTGCTTTCTCTCATGTTCTACAAGAATGGAACCATGCAAAACGAGAATAAATTTTTTAAGTAGCACATTACAACTTATGTTCGGATTATTTTGTTTTTAAGATGTTGATCTAGGGCGTTACATTAACATTACATGGTTAACATACTCATTTTAGTAGGCGCATGATACATGATACACGACATTAGTATATTGCACCGGCTCATCTGGAATGAAAATAAAGGTCCAATCAAGAAAACATTGGTTAAAACTCACCAGCTTCCGATCGAGGGCGCGGATTAAGAGAAAACGCGCTGTGAAGGACAAGATGAGTCCGAGCCGGACAGAGGTTTAAACTGTCTCAATACAAATGGAAAGTTTTGATTTGATATTGAGATACAATATGCTAATTGAAAAGTACAAACTAGATCATCATACGTCTTATATCGCAGCCGACCTAATTAAGATATTAGTTTGAATTCTGGTTTTTCACATCGTCAGGTAAACTGTGGTTTAATGTGGTTATTTTTATTGTGGAGTTTGAATTCGTATACAAAAAGCACTTCTTACCTAAGAATTAGGAAAATTTCATCAAACAAGAAGAACCAATTGGTTTTTATATTTTGCTTAATCTCTTTCTTAGAGTCGAAAACGAGTTCCGTAAAACCCCTAGGGAAATAGAAGAGTTCAGTGACAGATGGGTTTCAACCGGAAACCATTACCCCTTTCATAAAGTATAGGAGTATTGTCCATAAAACTGGGACAGTTCCTTTCCAAGATATTAGTTTCAGTTTGACTTTGTTGTACATATCGTATAAAGCAGGTTTCAATTATAAAGAGGGTCGGCAAGTCGAGAAAAATACCCATGCTATAAGTATCGCAATAAAATAAAATTGCAACAAAATTACCGTGTTAGGATAAAACTGCATGGGTGGATGGATCAGTATGTAGATGAAATGGAAAATTGAGCAGGAATTTCACATAAATTTCAAACAATTGAAAGTGTCCACATGAAAATGTTTCGTTATCACACGGTAAATAGAAGTAAGTGATAGCAAAACACGAAACAATTTGGATCGGTATGGACAAAAAAAATGAATAATGCACCAGTACTTATAGCGCTGATGTGAAAATAGGTCTGCGTGAGGGGAGTTATTCTGCGTGAGTATGAGTTTTCGAAGATCATCTTTTATTTCATAAAATTCTCTTTACGGGGTCAAACATAATTTCACGAGCGTGTTTATGTAACTTGTTTTTGTTTGATTTTTCTTTATTTGAACAATTATTAAAAGGGTATTCTTCGTTATTATCTTATTATGCACCAAGTAATGGTGCAATGGAAAATAAAAGATGACTGAATTAGGAAAAGTGAATATAGGTTTTCGTTTTTACAAGCATTATTTGAAGTATAAGATGACTGAATTAGGAAAAGTGAATATAGGTTTTCGTTGTTACAAGCATTACTTGAAGTATTAGATGACTAAATTAGGAAAAGTGAATATAGGTTTTCTTTTTTAAAAGCATTTTTTGGAGTATAAGATGACTGAATTAGGAAAAGTGAATATAGGTTATTGTTTTTATAAGCATTTTTTGGAGTATAAGATGACTGAATTAGGAAAAGTGAATATAGGTTTTTGGAGTATAAGATGACTGAATTAGGATGTTATTAAGCAGTACTTTGGCTCATTGAAATGAAAACCTATTTTCACTGCGCCGTAATTTTGACAACGTTTAACAGGGAACTTAGGCTCGTTAAAAGATAAAACCTATTTTCACTTTGCCGTAATTTCGACAACGTTTAGCCGGGAACTTAGGCTCGTTTAAAGGTAAAACCCATGCCGTAATTTCCACAACATTTAGCTGGAGCCAAGGCACACGCTTTTTTATAAGAATGGTGTAAATCCGTTATAAAATATAATACTTATAAAATATCCTACAGCATTTTAGGTTAGGATCCTATTTCAGACTTGATTTAGCATTTAGTACTTACGTCTCAAGAATAAAATGACATTTTATGAAAGAAGGGAGCCTTACTTGGGGGTAATTGACAATTTATAATTGAAAATGCTCTAAAAATGGCATTCTTAGCTTGAGTATCAAAATTTCATTTCATATTCTTAACGTTCATCAAGAACATTCTTATAAAGTGTATTCTTTTAAAAAAGAAAGCATGTATTAAAGGTCCTTGCTGGAGATGAAGCTCTATTTTTACTACCTTATTCTGATAATTTAAAAACACTTTCGTTTCGTTTATAAACTCTTTATAAAGATAGTTTTAATATATTGTACTAGCTTTTCACGCCTTATAAGAATTAAAGGTGTCTTTAGATTAAAAACCTTCTTATAATAAAATTCACCTAAACAATAGATTTACTCATTTGTGAAATCCTTAGCAAGAAAACTCTACCCCCGTGTTTGAAAAGTCACAACGTAGGGGAGACAGTGAATAGCACATCTGTTAAGCTATTGTTTACTACTTTTTCCCTCTCTATTGAAACCCATTTTCACTTCAACACCTATTCTCACGCAATTACTTATTTTAACTCAAGCGCTGAAAGTACTTCTCGAATAATGGAACAAAATAATTCTGAAAAACTTGACTTGCTACCAAAAATTAATAAAAAATAATAAAATATTAAAATATTGGCTATTGAAAATGATTAGGTGAGACACGCAAAGATCACCTCATACTTATAAAATTTTGAGAAAAAAAGTCTATATGTGCAACCAATCAGAACATTAATCGACGTTTTTTTGCAACTTTTGCACATGAATGTATGTATAGGTCTTGTATTGCGAAAATTAGCTTTGAAGCAATCTTCCCGAAATTCGGCAAATTTTATTTTGTGCTTTAAGTGCTGGTCCGTAAGACCAACAATCAAATTAGCCTTAAGGCTTAGTCTAAGATCTTAGTGAAAGATATGTGTCTGATTCTCTGAAAATTTTTAGATTGATATGCTCAAATAATTATTCTGATTTGTTATACGTAAAACCTTAAGCAAATAAAACGAGAGCATCATCTTGTTTACATAAGACGTATAAAAACTTAAGGCAAAACTAGAAAACCGAAATTGAAATGACACCGATTGACATCTATACAGATAAATTGATCATCGTAGTAGGGATACATTATGACTTCGCGTATTACATCGAGCAGAGATCCAATGAACACTGTTGCATCGTGAGAATATATTTGGAAACCTTGAATCAATAATCCATCGTTGTCTCTGCTACTATGATGCGGAAATTGTACCATACTAAAGACTTCACTTCAGAAGGCTTCTACGCTGCTCCAGAGATGCACCAGATATTGCTCCTGTGGTAGCTCCTGAGCTTGCTCCTGTGGTAGCTCCTGAGCTTGCTCCTGTGGTAGCTCCTGAGCTTGCTCCTATGGTTGCTTCTGAGATGGCTACAGAGGTCGCGATTAGTTCGAAAATGGTGAGCATGAATGAATATTTGATACTCAAGTGAGTTACGGCATGTCCAAGGTAAAAGTGAACCAGTTCCACTCACTTTCAAATTTTCAAACATAGCTGGAAAGAAGCGCCATATGATGTAGATCAACGTGATGGGTGTTAGAAAAATTTAACTTGAGGCTATAAGAAGTTATAGCCCAAAAACCTGTATTATGACGTCATAAACATTACGTAACATTACGTCACAAAACTTAAAATTTAAATAACTCATAAACTATTAATGATATCAATATGAAATTTTGACAGAACAAATATATTGTAATTCTCTAGAAGTAAAATTTTCAAAATCTCCTGAAAAATGATGACGTCAGCATTTTTAAGCCATTTTCGATTTTTGGCTATAAAAAATGATTTTAACTCAGAAATTTTCTTACATCAATATCTATTTGTGGTCAAAATTTGACGTTTATAAGACTATTAGTTCACGAGATATTCAAATTTTTAGTTTTATGACGTAATGTTATGTAATGTTTATGACGTCATAATACACGTTTTTGGGCTATAACTTCTTTTAGCCTCAAGTTAAATTTTTCTAACACCTATCACGTTGAACTACATCATATGGCGCTTCTTTCCAGCTTTGTTTGACATTTTGAAAGTGAGTGGAACTGGTTCACTTTTACCTTGGACATGCCGTAACTCACTTGAGTAGTTGGTTTTTGTTTTTTAAAGCCCAAAAATAGGCAACATTTCTGTAATCAATCCAGATGCACCAGTTATTCTGGAGTACATTGGCTTTTGATATTCCACAGATGTTATGCCCTCATATACATCATAAAGTTAGACTTTCTCTTACTATTTAGAGCCGTGTTAGTAAAAGCCAACGAGATGATTTAGGCAATGCTAAGAATGGTGAGTACATAATAATTAGAAGGATTTGGGAGGATGAGGTTATAAGTAAGGGATATAGTGTAATTATATTTTTTTTTTTGCTTTACAGATTGCTTCATTCAATGTGATGCAGCTTAAGGTATATATCGCAATTGGTTATTTTGTTAATTTTATCAATCTTTTAACACGTTTAACAAATCTTCTTACGTATAACTTTCCAGAAAGACATGAAAGAAATTGCCCCAATTCATTTCTAAACCTTACATTATGGAATTTATTAAAATATAAGTTAACCAATAAACCCTTCATAGTTAGTACAATAAGGCTAAATTTTGACTGTTATTTTCTTACAGCTGTGGGCAAGATGGTTACACAAACCGCCTGAAACCGCACAAAATCATTTGACGTGTTGTATTAACAAAGTTGGTTTTCTATATCGAAATGATTCCATATATATTATCAAAGGAGAGCTAAATGGAAATGTAATATACACATATGTGTCATGCCACGCGATTTCCAACACACAGAATACCTACTGGTGTTCATTTAACTACCTACCGGTTTACACTGCTGTTTTGCTTCTTCCAACCGGTGCTTCCACCGGTGCTAACTGGTTGAATTTTCGCGTCACTGACACCATAACAAACCATGGAACACCGGTGGAAGAAGCGAGCGCCACCGGTTTCAACACGGGTTCAAACCGGTTTACGGTAGCCGAAATTGTATAATTGTAATAAATTGCCGAAGAAAAATAATGAGAACCATCCTATAAAGAACTTGTTCGGTATTTTAATAATAATCGTCAGCCGTGCAAAATTACTCGAATCTGATTGGTTTAGAGGAGTGCGATTAATCGTTAATTGCACTATTACCACTTTTTGCACTCTTCGGCGGGGGGACACTTTTGTCCCCTTATTTTTTTCTCTCCCAAGTCCTGTGTCAGAGACTTTTTTTAACTATATAATAAAAAACAAATAAATTTTACGTTACAATAGCTTCTTTTAATTGAAAACAAAGAAAAATTACACTGCAATGTTTTCTTTTTAAACAAAAGAAAAAAAGGAGGTTTTCGAATGTTTACAAAAATATAAAAGTTAGAAAAAGATTCTTTTTCAAAACTATTTACTGACGATTACCTCGGAATCGTATGTTTTGTCGTGCAATTAACGATTAATCACTCGTAACAAAGGAGAAAATACCGTAATTTGCACTCGTCCTTCGGACTCGTGCAAATTACTATTTTCTCCTTTGTTACTCGTGATTAATCGTTAATTGCACTCCAAAACATACGATTACTAGTACTAATCGCACCTGGTTTGGAAGTTTCAAACTTGCGCTGGTTCCTTCTTTAAAATTTTTCCTATCTGGAGTTAGCCTGGGCTTATCTGGAGTTGACCTTTAAAGTAAGTTTGTATTGGTTTTTCTGTTGACTGATGAAAGTTTATTAAAAGACAGTACTAGGAAACCCAGATCAGATGATTTTTACCTTTGTATGATTTGAGTTTGTTTTAAACCATAAAAATTTGGATTCCTTTGAAGTCGACAAAGCTATTTTTCCATACCAAACACAAATAGTTTCTTATCTAATTTAGAATCCTTTTTCCCACTTAATGTGGCTCTTTGATTATGGATGGGTTAATAATTTATTTTTTTGAGATTTGGATTTTTACGAGTCGACTTTTCCTTTGAGATAGGTAGCAATACCTACGGTTAGGCCACCCTGACACCACATCCAGAAGGGCCCTTTATAGTATAGTACAGTTCCTTTAACGGGAAACATAACATGATTAGTAAAACCCCAGCTGTTTGATTAAAAAAGTATTCTACGTTCTACGTTCTTAAAGATTTTATGTTTTTGCCTTGTAAAATAAGAAAATTTTTGATCTTGAAAGTCAGAATAGAGACTACACATGATTTGACTGAGATAAAAACAATGATGAATCTTTTTACTCAGTTTAAGGGGAAAAGTTTTAAATTATACAACTCTAAAACTAATGAATTTTACAAATTTTTGTACAATATGGCTTAATTTTCTCGTTCTTTCAGTCCAGTGAATCCAGTTTAGTAGATTGGCAGAAATGAAGAATCTAGGTCGGTTTTAGTCATTTCAGGTCGATAATGCCAAATGCCAACCTGAATTCACAGGGCTGTTCCTTTTTTGACTGTTAGGCTGGACTTTAAAAAAATGTTGAATTGCCTTCACCCTATTCAAAACCTGCCGACTCAAAAAATTTTATTATATTGCTGCCTTATAAAAGAAGAATCTTTTTGTTCCATTTGTTTTAAAAGTCCATCAGCGCTGGAAATAATTAAAATCAATAAAATAATGAAGTTTGATACTGAAATTCATTCAAGATTGATTCTGAAAATGACGTTGATTTTTGTGTCAGCCGACAAAATCGGCTGAGGGTTGATCCATAAGAATTAATTGTACAAATTTATTGACAACGTCATTAATGATGATGACATGATTTTTGATAATTATTTTGTTTTAGATATTGCAAAAAGTCAATCTGATTGAATGAAGAAAACTAAGGTTACAATCATATGGTGATGTGGGTTGATCCACGAGAATTTATTGTTAATAGCTGTACTGAATGTGAGTAAAATTCTGAATGATTTGAGTCGCCATATAATTTAAGAGCTGACGTTTTGGATCTTGCGAAAGGTCAAACTGATTGAATATAGAAAACATTAGGTTTAAAAAATAATTTTGAATTTTTTCGACAAAATTTTTACCGACCAACTGACTAACTCGTATTTTTATTGTACAATTTTGAAAAAATCTTTTTCAAATCTGTGGCATTGTGTTAAATTCTCTGAATCCTTGTCACAATGAATTCAAAACATCGTCTTAAAAGTTCATATTTTGCTAAGTAACACCGCAAAATGCAGACAACGAAACCAAACACAACTTTTTGAAGAATTCCTAAGAAATAGGTTTAAAAAAATAATGAGGTTACAATGATCAGTAAATTATTGATAAAAAATTCCTAAGAAATAGCCTCAGAACTTAAGCATATGGTGTTTTGCGTTGATCCATGAGAATCTATATATTAAGCCGTAGTCTGTATGTCGTTTTGTATGTTTGTCTGTTATACTTTCGTTTTCGCACGCAATGTTTTTGTTCTTCCAAAAGATAACTTTTAGTTCTTGCTCCACAAATTTGTTTAACGATATTCGCGCCGTTTTATAAATCCGGGGTTAATACTTCTTGAAAATCAAATCTTTTCAATATTCTTACGCATTAGTTGAGCACCCGCCACTTGGAAAAATGTTTTCATTGGTTCTTAAGAAAACTAAAAAACATGACAGGGGTCATTTTGGATTTTACTCCAACGCGTTTTGCTGGCCGAATGCACCAAGATGCTGAACAACGCAACACTCGTCACAACTTTACGGATTTTTTTTATGGAATTTTATTTCTTCACTTTCGACTGGATTTTGCTGGAGCTAGAGCTGGATTGACGAATTGACTTTTCTTTTGGCTTAAAAAAAGAGTATTTGGAATGGTTTTGGCGAAACGAATCACTGGCATACCAGAACAAAATTACATTTTTCTTCGAGCTTTGTTCAAAGTATGTTATTATTTGTTTTTATATCCTATGTAGCTCATGACAGTGCAGGACCAGATTAGGAAAAATCCTCACCCCAAGAAATGAGCCAAGATAATCAAAATGTCCTGATTGATGACGAGGGGCCTGCTGAGAGGGGTAGAAGACCTGCTGCTGAAAATGTGCGTAGGAGAAGGGCAATGGAAACTCCTCAGGCTCAACAGAGAAGAGCAAGGCAGGCTCAAATAATGAGAGATAGGCGTGCTAATGAAAATGAGCAGCAGACTCAACAGCGCAGACAACGTGATTTAGAGCAGGCTAGGAATAGGCGTGCTAATGAGAATGAGCAGCAGACTCAGCAGCGTAGACAACGTGAGTTAGAGCGGGCTAGGAATATGCGTGCTAACAAGAATGAGCAGCAGACTCAGCAGCGCAGACAACTTGCTTTAGAGCGAGCTAGGGACAGACGTGCAGACGAGTATGAGCAGCAGACTCAGCAGTGCAGACGACTTGAATTAGAGCGAGCTAGGGATAGCCGTGCAAACGAAAATGAAGTGCAAGGTCATAGGCGAAGGAATGCTGATGCTCAAAATCTAAGGAATAGGCGTGCAAATGAAAATATTGAGCGAGCACGTCAAAGGAGGCAAGCAAATGTAGAGCGAATTAGAAATATTCGTGAAAACGAAAACGAGGTACAAATTGCACGTAGGCGTAGAGGCAATAATGCCCGACAGCGCAGACCAAGGCGCTTGAATTTAGCTCACATTGGTAACCCCCTTCCTGATGAACACTATTTAGGAGCTCTTAACCATGTTTGTGAGTTTTGTGGGGCCTTGAAATTTGAAAAAGAAGACGAATTCAAGTGTTGCTCGAAAGGAAAAGTTTCCCTGCCTCAATTAGAACCTTTTCCACCTCAATTTCAACATCTTTTCACTGATGATTCCAATGAGGCCAAGGAGTTTCGAAAAAAAATTCGTATATACAATAACTCTTTTGCTTTTGGGTCTTTTTCTGCCAACTTAAGACCTCCTCCAGGTATTGGTCCTGCAACATTTAGAATTTGTGGACAAATTTGTCATCGCTACGGTACTCTTTTTCCTAACGAAGAACAACCACAATATGCTCAATTGTACATCGTTAAAGCTGCACAAGCTTTAGATTTGAGAATGCAGAATCCATCTGCAGTTGATTGTAATAGGGCCACTATGGCTTTAATCCAGGATGTTCTTGGAACGGTAAATCCTTATGCCGCTTCTTTAAAGCACATGAAACAGGTTGAACAAGTGGAACAAAATCGTGCTATAGCTGAAAACCGTCCAGTTTCTAGGATAACCATGGTAATGAGAGAGGGGCACGATCAAAGGCGTGGCAATGCGCCTTTGCATGAAGAGGTGGCTGCCATCTTCACAGGAGAAGATGGTGCTCCACCAGCTGGTAGGAATATTGTTGTCTATCCACGAAACCATCATTTGCAAAGTATACCATCAACATCTAGCGTAGTTGATCCATATATCTATCCATTACTTTTCCCAAGGGGTGATCTGGGCTGGGATATGAATATGCCTCACGTAGCTGAGAGGGCAACAAGGACCAGGAATCATGTGACACAACTTGAGCATTATGTTTATCGGTTAGCTATCCGAAGGGGGTTCTCTGCACTCCATTTGTCAGGTAGGCTATTTCAGCAATTTTTGGTGGATGCTTACACAAACAATTAAGAGCCGAATGTTATCAAGGTTTAGTTGACCATCTTGAAAATGCTACAGAACAAAGAAACTTCAATGCGGGTCATGTTATTGTTTTGCCTTCAACCTTTTCAGGGTCTCCCAGAGCCATGCACCAGCTTTACTTGGATGCAATGGCTGTAGTTTCTAAGCATGGAAAGCCAGATGCCTTCTTGACTTTCACGTGTAATCCTAGATGGCGTGAGGTAACTGAGAACTTACTTCCCAATCAGAAAGCGCACGACAGGCCTGATCTACTTACTCGTGTGTTTCGCATGAAGTTATTTGCCATGAAAAAGGAAATAATGGAGGATGGTATTCTTGGAATGGTTGTTGCCCGTGTTGATGTGATTGAGTTCCAAAAACGTGGTCTTCCCCCTGCACATATTTTGATTCATTTTGCAGCTGAATTTAAGTTGAGAAATGCAGATGATATTGACCGCTTGATTTGTGCACAGCTCCCTGATCCAGAAACTGAACCTGAGCTTTACGAGATCATCAAGTCCAACATGATTCATGGACCATGCGGTGTTTTGAATGACCGTAGCCCGTGTATGATTGATGGTAGTTGCTCAAAAGGTTTTCCAAAATCTTTTAACGATGAAACGGTTATGAATGTGGATGGCTATCCTTCTTATCATAGACCTGACAATGGCCGTACTGTTAGGGTAAGGAATCTTGATCTTGATAATAGATGGGTCGTGCCATTGTCCTTATTTGTGCAAAAAATATAATGATCACATTAACTTGGAAGCCTGTGTTTCCATTAAAGCTGTCAAATATCTTTACAAATACATCTACAAAGGCCATGACACAGCCCATATTGAGATTGCAGAGAGAATAGATCATGATGAGATCATAACTTTTCTTGATGCACGGTATGTTTCTGCTCCAGAAGCATGTTGGCGTTTATTCACTTTTCCTATGCACACTCAGATTCATACTGTTATCGGGTTGGCGGTACATTTACCAAACTTTCAGCGTGTTTATTTTAGGGAAGGTGAAGAAGAAAATGCAGCTGATAGAGCTGGCAATAATGAGACTATGTTGACTGCTTGGTTTTTGCTGAACCAAAATGATCCTACTGCCAGGCAAATTCTATATCCTGACATTACCTATGACTACGTCTTTATCAAATCTAGAAATGGTAACAAGTGGAAAGTAAGAGAGCTAGGCCATGGAACAGTAATCAGTCGGATGTATAATGCAAGTATACGTGAAGGTGAAAGATATTTTCTAAGAGTTTTGTTGTTACACGTTCCAGGTGCTACATCCTTTGAATACTTGACAACTTTTGACGGGGTAATCTATTCAACTTTCAGAGAGGCATGTTTAGCAAGGGGTCTTTTAGCTGATGATAATATCTGGGTTGAGACTTTGAATGAAGTAGTTCATGTTGCCACACCAGTCAAAATTCGAAGAACGTTTTGCACCATCCTCATTCATGGTGAGCCAAATAACCCAGCAGAGCTATGGGAGAGTTTTAAGGAGCACATGATACAAGACTTCTTATGTCACCATAGTGAATTGCAAGCTGAGCAAATGACTTTATCTAACATTGCAAACATGCTCCATCAATTTGGAAAGTCTTTACAAGATTTTAATCTGCCTGATTTTGATGTAGAGATTGTTCAGGAACAACCAAATGCTGCTGCTAATCGAGTGGAAGCCGACCGTGTTAGGCCATCCTTGAATGAGGCTCAAACCACTATAGCTGATGCTGTCATTAACGCTCTTTCAAATTATGATTTCAACTGGGCTAAGCTATTTTTTATTGATGGTCCTGGTGGTTGCGGTAAAACGTACACCTACAACTACATTATAAAGGAGGCCAGAGCTCAATCTTTCACTGTTTCCACCTCCTCCTGGACAGGTATTGCTGCAACACTTCTTGATGGGGGGAAGACGTGCCACATTCTTTTCAAGTTGACGGTACCTGTTAATGATGGTTCTACAGGTAGTGTGAAACCCAATAGTACCCATGCAGAGTTTTTGAGGAATCAAGATATTTTTATCTTCGATGAAGCATCAATGATCCCCAAACATGCTCTTGAAGCTGTAGATAGAATGTTGAGGGATATTTGTAACAGTGGCGTACCATTTGCTGGAAAAGTTGTTTTGTTAGGTGGCGACTTTCGACAAACCCTTCCGGTTGTAAAAAGAGGAAGTCCAGCCCAGGTTATTGAAAGTTGCTTGAAAAGAAGTCCTCTTTGGCCTCTAGCACAAGTATTTCATTTGAATCAAAACATGCGGACAGGTATCGGGGAGCAAGAATTTTCCAACTTTCTTTTGCGATTGGGTGAGGGTGCTTTGCCAATGAAAGCTCATGAACCATATCTAGGGTGCATCGAAATTCCAGAACAATGTGTGCTCCCAAAAGACTCTGATCTGATTCAACAAATCTTCGGAAATTTTGCAGATGGTGAGGACCTAACAAAACGGGTGATTTTAACTCCAACAAATGAAAAAGCCTTTTGCAACGTCAGACGGGGGATGTCTGTACTTATTTCAGTTTTGATTCGGTGGTTGCTGGTACACAGGAGGAAGTTGATCTTTATCCTCAAGAGTTTCTAAACTCAATTACCCCAAGTGGAATGCCTAGACACAAGTTAAATCTTAAAGTGGGGTCTGTGGTAATGTTACTTCGTAATTTGTCCCTGAAAGATGGTCTTTGTAATGGAACGCGTCTCAAGGTCTGTAATTTACAAGACAATCTCATTGATGCAGAAATTCTTACTGGTTTTTTTGCTGGTCAAAGAACTTTGATTCCCAGGATCACATTTTGTCCCAACGACACAAATTTACCATTTCAACTGAAAAGGGTCCAGTTTTCACTACGGCTATCTTACAATCAATAAAAGCCAGGGGCAAACTTATGAAAAAGTTGGTATATTTTTGCGTCGACCATGTTTCTCACATGGACAACTGTATGTTGCTTTTTCTCGCACACGTGCATTCAACTGTGTTAAAGTTCAAATTTGTAATTCATTCCAACAAGGGTATGCTCGACGCAAATGCTATACAAAAAATGTTGTATACCCTCAGATTCTTTGATTTTATTTTACCTCCTACTTTATTTTTCATGAGCTACTTAGGATGTAAACGGAATAATAACTACTTGAACAAAGAAAATTTGATTGGCTAATGATTTTTTCATTTCAATCGTTTGTTGAGTTTTTCTATAATGGGATTGTGTTTCTGTATATAATTTAGTATCTATAGTAGCTTTTCTTAATGTTGTCTTTCACATTATTTTTGATTGGGTTGGGCAGGGTATTGATAAGAAATTGCCATTGTTTGTGCAAATACAATTTTGATGACATTAACGGTTAAACAATTCTTATGAAGAGATGAAACTTGCTTTGTTACTGCCTTACATTCAATCACTTGCCACTGTCATCGAGATGTCAATGTTTGGAAAGAAGACAGCTTTGCACCAACCTAACTTGAGATCCCCATTCTATATTGGAGACAAACCATTTAATATGGTTTGTTTATGGCAATTGCATTTACCAACCTGCTCAAGAGTATGTCAACAAGTTCCATCACTACCCAAGTTTGACTGGAGAACCTTCAATGAGATCCCCATTCCATATGGGAGACAAACCACTTCAAATGGTTTGTTTTTGGAATTCATCTGCGACTGAACCTCGATGTTTTATGAGGCAAGCAGTATTAAAGAATTTCGTTTTGCATGTTTCATCATCCCACTTTTAAAAACTGAATTCATGTCCATCCCTTTGCAATTAGCACAACCAATGGCGATTTCTTATTCCAGGGCTTGATTAATGATGATTTGCAATAAAACTGAGATTAAACCCTGGTAATTTTCAAACCTTAACTCCAATTGTATTTGTTTGTTCACTTACTACATACTGATTCGACTGGTACAGTTTTGTTTTACCTATTATTTTCTTTTTTCAGTAATAATTCAGAATTTTTTCATAAAACAAAAATGGGAAATGTTATTACAACCACCGATACAAGATTTTTCATGAAAGATCAAGAGACTCAAACTGCAAAACTGGCCCCTATATTGAAGTGCTCCTCGACCCAAACTGACGGTGGTCCGGTCATTAACGAAATTGATGGCCATAGTAAGTAGGACATTTGCATTCTGTTATTTTAGATTTGATCTTTGTCACCTTGATTCATTTTGGTACACAAGCATCTTGAATCTCTATTGTGCTTTAGTTCACTTTACAATTCTTGGCAAATTTTATAACATTAAAAAACCCAAAGTAATGGACTTTGGTACACAAGAACTTATTTACAACATAAATTTACTGCCCTATTATTTTCTTTTTAAGACTATTTTTGTTTTCTTATTACAGCACGATTGGTACTTGGCAATGTAGCAAAATCCAGGGAAGAATTGAAAGAGTTAATAAAATCCCAGAAAAGAATGGAGAGTGGTAATGAGATTTTCATATTTTTGTTTCCCAATGTGACTCGTGACACCTTTTGTGACATGACACCCTAATGGACTTCTGTGCCAAATTTCAGCCACATAGTTACTATTTTTTTCAGGCTTTTTTGAGCTGATTCTACTGGACAAATTGATGAAATAGTTCAAACAAAAAAGTCATTTCTTGCTGGCATTTACTTTTCATTAGCTTTTACAGTATCTTCTGATCATATAAACAACAATAAAATTGTATTCAATCTTTCTCCTTTAGTGAGCGCATACTATTCACGATCACAATCTCGATCCTCCTCATCGGCATCCAGTTCGGCGTCTTCAAGGTATTCGTCGTACACGAAGATTAAGGACAGAAAATAAAGTTTCTTTGGTTGTTTGTTGTCTGTTGCGTTTTGTTCGATTGTTTGTACCGTGGGAATCCCTTTTTGGGATTTTTTGGACTATTTTTTATGTTAAATCAATTTTTATACCCTTTTTAAATGACCAACAGCGTTGCGTTACTGTATCGTGCCTTACTCTTCTCTTATTGAGTAATTACCTAGTTTATGTATCCGAGGATATCGAGGGCGACGGTAAGTGAAATCAATACAAAACAAAGTCGATAGTTGATGTACGGCTCTATATCGCCTTTGCTCACCTAAACAGATGACGGTATCTTGGTGTTTTTACCGTCGTCGAGCAAAGTGGACGGTGATTTCGGTCCTATGTCAGCTTTGCTTTATACCGCCCCCCTCGATTTATCTCAGATACATAAGCTCGCTAATTACTCACCTGTCTCACCTACCCAAATTTTTTCGCTCAATTCAACTCATTCCCTTTCATTCCCGTTTGCTGATTTTTAAAATCAATTATTGCATCCACTTTTTCTATTCTCATTTCTTCTGTAGAGAGCTGGTCACAATAAAGACCAAGGCTAAAACTATTGAATCATTGACGTTATTTTGTTCGCGCAGAACTTTTTTATTACGTAATCTTTTCTTCACGCAAAAACGGTTAAGAAAAAATCTTTGACGCGCTCTAGTAGAGGGCATTTTGTAAAATCGCTCGACTGTTTTGTTAGAAGCACTTGTTATACATTTTTGGAAAGCTGAGGGGTAGGGAAATCGAAATTACTTACTATGTTTCCATTTTTTTTTCGGACACTTTGGTGTGATTTTTGGACAAATATGACGGTCTCAGGCAAAAATCATAGGGTTAAAAATTAATGAAAATTTTAGCTCGAAAAAACGGAGACCTGTCGTATATTTTTGGAAAGGTCTCAAAAAATTAAGATTAGAGATATATTGCAAGTATAGGTGATTTCTGTACCTAACTCAAGATATTAACCCTTGAAAACCGTGTTCTTCAGCCAGAAACAGCTATTTTGTCCAGTTTTTGCGCTTTTTGAAGCTCAATATCTCGAGTTAGGTACTGAAATCACCTATACTTGCAATATATCTCTAATCCTAATTTTTTGAGAGCTTTCCAAAAATATACAACAGGTCTCCGTTTTTTCGAGCTAAAATTTTCATTAATTTTTAACCCTATGATTTTTGCCTGAGACCGTCATATTTGTCCGAAAATTACACCAAAGTGTCCGAAAAAAAATTAACAAGTGCTTCTAACAAAACAGTCAAGCGATTCCAAAAAATCGAACAAAATTCCCCCTACTACTCCGCACGAAAGTGAACACCGGCCTATAGGTGTTATTCAAGAAATTTTATTCATCAAAATTTTATTCTTAGTCTTAAATAAAACTGAAAATTATCAACAAGACAATGTATTTATTTTGTAATTTTTTAAATTGTAAATTTTTATTTATTTTTATTTAAATGTATTTTTACAGCTAAAACTTTGATATAGATAGAAGATTTAATTACTTACTGATAACAATATTTCATCTTTCTGACATGTAACCTGCCCAATCATTGATGCGAGCTACATAGAATACACTTTAAAGGGACTTATTAAGCGAATGGTCTAAATATTTAACTTTGAGAACTAATTTTGGCGAATGACAGGCGAAGTCTGGTACATTTTGCCTCATTTAGAACAATTTGGACGAACTTTAGAGCTTATTTTGGGAAAATTCCCAATAATTTAATTTTGGCAAGAACGTAAACTGCTCAATTTTCGTACTGTGTTTGAATCCAGAATACCTTATCGGTAGAAATTTGTCGGTATAAAATTTCGTCATTTTTTGCCAAAGAATATTTTCCAAGAAGGTATTGAGTAACTTTCAGGTTTTCAGAGAAATTAAGGCTCTGCAGACAAATAAAAAACAACAACAAAAAAATTACGAAAAAATGTTCAAAGTACTCTATAACCATTTGGTAAAAATATTCAACAAGTTTTTTACCGATAATACCTTCGATGTCTGAATTGCAATTCCAAAAATGCTGACTTTACAAAATATTTTAATTTCAAACCAAAACAAAAGAACACGCGTTACTTATGTAATTTAGTTGTTCGATTTGATATCAGAATGAGTGCTTTTTGAAACTAGATTCTAATGACCCGAAAAATTGCAATGTTTTGACTTCAAAAATGTTGAATGTGTAGGTCGCGATCTTCTCTGAGCCCCTCTGTTTTTATTCTGGCTTGGGACAGGTTGACTGTCATTTAAGACAGTCCGACGACATTACCCAAAGCGGCCTATATAAACTCTAGGTAGACTTGACAGGAGAATAAAACAAAAACAAATCGTACTTTTAGTATTAGGCCATCTTCACCATCCAAAGGACTTTTAGTGCGCTCAGCAACATCTTTACCGGCGTGCGACGCCGGGTACCGGCTAGTTTATTTTTAATATATGTAGTGAATAAAATCTGATGAATAATTTAAGAGAATGGATCAATCACTGAGTCACCATATGATTTAAGAGCTGGCGCTTTGACTTGGAATTTCCGGTGTTATTAATTTGATATTCTTCCTATGGGCATTCAATTTTATCCCAATTCTAGTTTCAATGGGTCCCAGGAACACAAAATCAGGGCGGAGGTTGAATTTTTCTCGAATGGAACAATAAATATTCCTCGTTGTTGCCTCATTTAGTTTCTTCATCCTGCTGGTGCCTTTGATGTTCCCGTATTTGAGTTCTTGCGGGCTGAATTTACTCTTCATCATTTCGATGGCTGATTTGGCAATTGCCTCTGTTTCTTCAGTTGAAACCTCTGACTTTGAATTGTTAATTGTGCCATTTGTACCATTCCCCAAGAGTCCCTCCATGTAACCACCAGTCAAGAAAAGGTTTGGTCTGGTATCCTCAATTACTCTTTCAATATTTTCCAGTTCATTTTCGACCTCATCGTGATGAAGAACTGGCATTGGTGGTTGGCGGTTGGTAGTTTCTTTCAATATGGTCATTATTGTGTTGATGTCCTTTGCCTGTTGCTCCATCACCCCACGCATTCTAACCAACTCCAAAGAAAGTTCATCAATCTTCTCACGTGTACTTTTTTGATCTTTGGTTTGTTGAAGAAAACGACCACCACTTCTTGACGAAACAACATAATCTGTTGACTCCGGAGTGAAAGACATGCGTGAGGAACTGCTTGGTGTGGTGTATTAGTGACCTTAAGCAAGGGCGGCGGTGGTGGTTCCCTGGCGGTATTCTTCTAAAAATTCACAAATGCGCATGCGCAAAATGGGTGATTCCCTGCACGAAGTCCTCTGCCTCGATATCTGAAACGTGAAATCAAAACAAACTCGTTCTCTGTGTGGTTCTCAAAATATCTTGAAATATAAACTCACAAATATCATGGATCAACATGAACAACCACAACAACAACCAAATAAAAGAAAGTAAGTGCATTTCTTATTAGCTTTTAGTATTTTCTTGAATCATGGGCTGTTTTTGATTTTGTTTGCACTGAAATTTGAATGCTTTTTCATCTCATCTTGAGTCCTATCCTCAACTTGTTGGTTTGTTTGGCTATATAATGATAATTTTTTTGCTCTATGGACATTTTTATCTTTATTCTTTGGTTCAAATAACATTTCACATGTGTGTATCTACAGTATTACTTATTGCAGTGTTTTCTTTTTCCAGACCTGCAATGATATGGACCAAAATGCATGAGGAAATTCTATGTCGTGAAATCCTTACTTATGAACCTTTTAACTATAAAAGTGGAACAGAGGTGAACGAGGTGAAGCCTGGAAACTCATAACAGAATCTCTTAATAGTCACGATAATCCAAAGTTTTCTGTATCTCATCGTGGTGTTCGTGAAAGATATGCAGTTCTTGAACGTAATTTCAAACAGAAAATTGCTGCTGAAGAAAAGGCAACTGGGATTTCTCCTGATGAACCAAC
This sequence comes from Clytia hemisphaerica, assembly GCF_902728285.1. NCBI lineage: Eukaryota > Metazoa > Cnidaria > Hydrozoa > Leptothecata > Clytiidae > Clytia > Clytia hemisphaerica. Next base: position 822,373 of record NW_027104154.1, read on the forward strand.
AGACCTCGAAAAAGCCCTCGAAGAAATTGTGCAAAAATTTAAAGATATTGAGCTTACCGATAGTAGCAAAAAGGTGTCAGAAGAAAAGGAACGGCAGACAGCAGCAGATATGAGGCAACAATGCATGGAAACATTCAGAGAGTCCGAAAAAAGAAAGGGTGACGAAGGAAGTACAGATAAGGAAAATGGAAAACGTAGAAGAAGATCTGGAAACGATACAATAGCATACTTACGAGAAAAAATGGAATCAGACAAGGAGCTAAAAGAAAGAGAACTGAACATTGCACAGTTACGAGAGGAAAATTTGCAAAGAATGATGTTACAACAGCAAGAACAAAATCAAACTATGTTGAATTTGTTGATGCAAATGCAAAATTCAAATCAAAATAAGAACTAGTTGATAATTTAGAAACATTTGTTGAGTTGTTTTGAACTGTTTGGAAAGCTGTTATTTTGAGATTTGTTTTGTTTTTGCTTCTTTTGTTATAAATATTAGAGGTGTTTTTCTCCTACTTAGAAAAATATTCTTGGTATATATCTTTCTCATCTTTTAAAAGCATTTAGCCATTGACAAATACGAGTACTGTAACTCAGTTTTATAGTCTCGAAAAATTCTCTTTTTTGGAAATTTTGCACATAAAAGTTGAGTTTTGAGTTATTTTTTTGTATAGATCTATTTATACTGGTATTTATATTTTGTTAATCATACATTTTGTTATTTATAAATGTAATATGCAACTTTTTTAAACTTGTTAATATTACTTATGGTAGGTTATTTTTCGTCTTAACTGAAAAAAAGAAGACAAAGATAATACGAGAGAAAAATCTTTCTTAACAAATTTTCATACAAGATTTAGAAATATAAACAGTTTTTCCTTTTCATCATGTCAAGTAAGTTTCGATATTTGGAGGATCACAATCAAAGAATTGAGAAACTTGATTTCCATACAAACATGTTCTGCAGTTTTGCAAGAAAGCACAAACAATATACATTTTACCAACTGCACTTAAACGAACCTTCAGATTTTTCCATAAAGTCCATAAACTTGAAATAGTTGATAATTTCTTTAAATAACCATTCAACAGTCACTCTGACTTTACTCATACTTTTGTTGAATTGTGTTTGATCTGGGGTTAAACCAGGTGCTCTGAATGGAGCTTGGAGGTGGGGTCTTAAAGGGTAAGCTGGATCCCCATATATACATAATATATCACCATTTGGTTTGTGTGAATGTTGTTGTAGTTGATTCAAAAGTCCTGACTGAGCCTGCATGGCAGAGTCATGTCTTTTACCCTCGACTGGACCAAAAAGATTTGCAATTAATCCGTTTGGAGTAACAACACTTTGAAATTTGAAAGAGTGGAAACGTTTGTGGCCATTATACAGGATCCTTTGATTACGCCCAGGGCGACAAATAGGTCTCACTGTGCCATCGATAAACCCCCAGCAAAAGTCTAATGCTCCTCCTTTATCATGCACAACTTGGGCATAGTTTTCCAAAGAAGCAGGGGACATCCATGGGTGACCGAAACCAGTGAGTAACCCGTTGAAATTATCATAGATATGATTCAAAACTTTATATGAGATCATGCTGAACTCTGGAACTGGTCTTCCAAATAACGGTATCATGTCTCCATATCGAATTGGGTTCGACAATCGAATTTCAATCGGTAGATTGCGTTCGATTTAGTTCGACTGGTTCGATCGTCGATTCCGCTCGATTCCGCTACAATTGAGAAAGATAGACAGACAGACAGACAGACTATACCTGTGCCACAAGACCAAGCTCATTTTCCATCTTCTCCGAGTCCGATTTTTGCTAAAATGAAACACCAAATTAGAATTATATATTGAATTTATTGCAAATGACACGAGATTTGCCAAAACTTTAACCGATATTTTATTTCAATATTTTCAACAATTCGACATTTCAATAGTAACGAAATTTCAAGCTAGAATTATACCGCTATCAATCCAAAGCCCATCTTCATCTCCATGTTTCACTTCATGTTTTCAGCTCTTCTCAATTCAAACTCTGATTTTGCCTTAAAAAGATTATTGAAATTAAATTTATATGAAATCTAAGATTGCTACATATTAATAGGAAAAAATGGCTTCAGACTTACATTCTGGGGGTAGCAGGAGGAAAAGGGCTGAGTATGGACATCAGCAATCCACATTACCTGAAATGCTGCGTCTTTGGGTGGCAATTGGTTAGCTGATTTATTATTTTTCAAATGAGCATTTTGCTCGATTTTTTGTCATGGACTATGTGTGATTCTATTTTAATAACACACATATACCATAAAAAATTGATCATATAAGTGGGTGTTAATTCGGCAAAATGTACCTCTAATCAGCAAAATTAGTTCACATAAATAATTTAACTAAAACCAATTCCTTTAAGGCTTTGTTTCATCAATCACAGTATCCGGGAGAAATGTAAGAATTTGAAAAAAACCTTTACCCATTGCATTCAGAATATGTTTTTTAACTTACAAAAATGGTATTGACATTATTCTCATTGATGTCTTCAAACCAATCAAAGTTTGATGTGTCATCTGTTGTAGCGTTTGATTTGCCGTTTGGATGAGGGTTTGATGTATCATCTTCTGCCTGATGGCTTGATTTGTCATCTGCCTGATGGTTTGATGTGTCATCTGACTGAGTGTTCCATGTGCCATCTGTTGTAGCGTTTGATTTGTCGTTTAGATAAGGGTTTGATGTATCATCTTCTGCCTGATGTCTTGATTTGTCATCTGCCTGATGGTTTGATGTGTCATCTGCCTGATGGTTTGATGTGTCACCTGTTGTAGCGTTTGATTTGTCGTTTGCCTGAGGGTTTGATGTATCATCTTCTGCCTGATGGCTTGCTTTGTAATCTGCCTGATGGTTTGATGTTTCATATGACTGAGGGTTCCATGTGTCATCTGTTGTAGCGTTCGATGTGTCGTCTACCGGAGGGTTTGATGTGTCGTCTGCCAGAAAGTTTGATGTGTCATCTGCCGGAGGGTTTGATGTGTCATCTGCCTGAGAGTTTGATGTGTCATCTGTTGTAGCGTTTGATGTGTCGTCTGACAGAGGGTTTGATGTGCCATCTGCCAGAGGGTTTGATGTGTTGTCTGTTGTAGCGTTTGATTTATCATTTGCCTGAATATTTGAAGTATCATCTGCTTTACTGTTTGATTTATTGTCTGCCTGTAAGCTTGATATGTCAACTGTCATAGTGTTTGATGTGTCAATCTCCTTGGGGTTCGATGTACCAATTACCTGATTGTTTGATGTGCCAATCAGCTGAAGGTTCGAGGTGATATCCACCGGATGTTAAAGAATATAGGTGATTTATTAGTAAAGGTATACCACTGTAAAATTAAAATTTGATGAGAACAAAAAGCTACTAGGGTGGCTTGTTAGGGCCTTGTACAAAATATATATAATTAGCCAGCTAAATGGGCTCAAAACGCAATATTTACACTTAGCGTGCTAACTTGATTTTAGAGTAATAAGTTTGGACTTAGGGTGCTAACTCGACTTTAGTGTTTGAAGACACATAAACTTGCACCTCGTTTTCTTTGTTTTCCCTAAAAACTGCAAAAAGTAATACCTGCTAAAAGCTTGATAAACCATAAACATTGATCCCACTAAACATCAGGCAGGGTTTTAAAAGCATTGAGATAAAATCATGTTCACTCTCATAATAAATTTTCTCTTACAACAATGTCTCCATCATTATCTTCTTCATTATCATCAGAATTCACAACAATTTGATCAGCACTATTCTGTATAAAAATACACAGTATTTTTAATTACTCCCTTACTTAAGAACCAGTTCCTTTCCTGCTTTGAGAGGATATTGTTTGCATATTTTCAAATGTGAGGTAATTGATAACTTGCTTGAAATAGCTATTGATGAACCAGTCAGTAAAGCACAAGAGACTGAACCCTTCTTGCAAGATCAAGCTGTTATTACTTAATTTCAAATGGCGAGTTGGTATTATAGCAATCTCCATTTTTCTCACTTAACACATAATAAATTCAAAAGTTCTAATACATTTCAAATTCCAATTATTGTAATTGGAGATAGGTCTCAAAATTTTTATTGCTTTTTGCAAGGGGTTTACTATCTAAGGGAGAGGAGTCTTCCTACCCATGTCGGTCTTGAACCCTCTAGAAACTATCTATAATTCACACTCACCGAATTAGATGATTTGATGAAGTCAATATCGGCATCTTGTGCTTTCTAAAATAAAACAATTACAATTGATCAGAGGACAACATAGCAGACTAAATGAACTGAGTACCTTAGATGAAATCATCATTGGATAATACCAGTTTTTAAATACAATTCAGAAATGTCTAACCTGGTCATCAAGGGGAACTTCAAATGATTTGTTAAGATCTGGATTGTTCAATGATTCGGATCTCCCAATTTGTTTGAGAAATGATACAGGAGATGACTAGAGAAAAACAAAAAATGAAATTAAACAAGCAACATGCTGAATGGACCTACCTGATGATGAAACTTAGATAGCAATAAGGAGAAAAGCAATCATTAAGAAAATATAGCGCTTAGCGAAAATGCATTAAATGTCATCATTGATTGTTGATGGGGGGAGGGGTTTAGGGAAAAAAGAAATAGAAAGTTCTGGTTGCAAAATTGCAAAAGTTTTATTGACAATTGAATCATGCTTGATGGTGGCATTGTTATCAATAATTTTTTTAAGTGAAAAAACAAAGAAATGTACGGAAAAAGCCCAATTCAAATCTGCAAAAACGGCGATTTCCGGCATATTTCCGGCATTTTCGGCCGGAAAAATCTTTTTCTCGAAAATCGGACTCGGCCATGTTTTGGGCATTGTTATTAGGCATCTTTGAGCAAAAAATCAGAAAAAACTAATGATAAAATCTCAAGAAAATGCCAAATAAACAGTTTTTCCGGCATATTTCCGGTATTTTCGGCCGGAAAAAAATTTTTCTCAAAAATCGGACTCGGCCATGTTTTGGGCATTGTTAATACGCATCTTTGAGCAAAAAATCAGAAATAACTAATGATAAAATCTCGAGAAAATGCCAAAAAACCTGTTTTTCCGGCATATTTCCGGCATTTTCGGCCGGAAAATTTTTTTTTCCAAAATCAGGCTCCGTCACATTTTAGGTATTATCATTTTGCATCAGTGTGCAAAATTTCATAAAAAAATATAAAGTACAGCTCGAGAAAATCAAGAAATACCGTTTTTCCGGCGGAAATGGGCTGCACCGGCGATTTTTAGAAAGTTCCGGCTTCAAAACTCAGTTCTATTGACGATTGAACCATGCTTCATGGTGGGCATTGCTATCAATAATGTTTTTGTGTGGAAAAACAACGAAATAAAAGGAAAAAGTCCGATGAAAATCTGCAAAAATGGCGATTTCCGGCATATTTCCGGCATTTTCGACCGGAAAAAATTTTTTCTCAAAAATCGGACTCGGCCAAGTTATGGGCATTGCTAATACGCATCTTTGTGCAAAAAATCAGAAAAAACTAATGATGAAATCTTGAGAAAATGCCAAAAAACCGGGTTTTCCGGCATATTTCCGGCATTTTCGGCCGGAAATAATTTTTTTTCGAAAATCGGGCTCCGTCACATTTTGGGCATTGCCATTTTGCATCATTGTGCAAAAAATTAGAAAAAACTAATGAGCCGATCCCGAGAAAAGCTGGCAACAGACGAACGGACGGACGGACGGACAAGGGTTAATTTAAAGGACTACCTTAGGGTAGGTCCAAAAAGGAGATTTTCTTGGGTTCTCATGAGGAAAATACGAACACAGTATCATCTCAGTGCATTCTAAGTTATTAACAAATATGTTTTGTTACAGACTGGGTAATACAAAAATCTACATATAGAAGTACTCAGAGTTTTTTATAAAACATAACAACAAATCTTACCAATAGAAATGGTGTTCTCTTCACATCTAAGAAATAAATGGAAACTTAAAAACTAAAACTTAAATTGGATAATTTTATGTAATTTAGCTATTTCAAGATCCTCACAAAAAATCAGACTGCTAACTTGTGTAATGAAATACGTGTAAAATTTAAAAAATAAATCACTCATAAATACTTGCAATTGTTTTCCTCTAAAGATTTAATCTTATTTAGATGTTGCAACTATCTAGATGATGGTAACTATCTACATAACTAACTACTCTCGGGTACCTAATAGCCGGGGGGGTTGGAATAAGCGGGGAGGTTGGAAAAAATCTCAAAAACTTAATAAGCGGGGGAAGGGTTGGAATGAAAATGTCCTGGGTGGAAAATTTTTGAAAAGGAGGCTAATACAGCTGAATTAGGACAAAAAAGGGAACTTTCAAAAACATTTTCCCAAAAATTAATAAGCGGGGGGGTTGGAATAAGAATGTCCTGGGTGGAAAATTTTCGAAAAATTAATTAGCGTGGGGGACGGCTATTAAGTACCCGAGAGTACGTAACTCTCATAACCTTTCTTGTCAAACAAGCTGTTTCCCTAAAAAAACAAAAAATAAAACCTTTGTAAAAAGTGAAGCTTAAAAATAATCTATATCTACCTTAATGGAACTTATTTTTACGCTACGAGGGTCTGAAATATTCATATTTTGCGGAGCTAATTTGAATTTGCCTATTTTTGTCTTGGGGTTGCTAGTTTTTTTCTGGATTTGCTATTTTTTGTTTTCTATCCAAACACAAGAATGAGCTAAATTTCAACATTTAATTAATCAAAAGAATAAAATAATGAATTTACCTCAAGATAGTATTTGCTAGGCTTGTCAGAATCCTAAAATTATGAAAAAAAAATTGAAATAACATGTAGGAAATTTGTAACTGGATAATAGGAGAAGAGAGTTGTTATTCTTATTAATCAACTCTCAGTAGACACTACCTTTTACCATGCTTAGGGCGAAATCTACTTTCAGGGGGTTTAGACTACTAAAAATAATTGAATTTGTAATTATGCTAATTTATTCATTCACAGCTCCTCATTGGCTAATTTTTACCCTATCAGGAGTTATCACATACATTATGTTTTACTGTCGCCTAAACGTTTTTTTGATAATTAAGTGTTGTCTAAGGGTAACTTTTATAATCATTATAAACGCTATGATGTGTTACGCCTATACAAAATTAATAGTAATTATGTTACGATTCCAAATATAGTCCTCTTTTGTCGCTTTCTTGTGGGAGTAATCAGTTATTCGAAAAACTGCTGTTAAAATTCCATATTAACATAAAATTAGTCACCAGGCCTTTATCTAAGGGACTTGGCTAGTATTTGAAAATATGCACGAGACTGGGACAGATCTTGCCATATAGGGAAACTTAACTATAATGTGCCTAATCTTACAATTTTTTCCATATCACTGAGATCTGCCTAGAATTCATAAGTAAAAACAAATGGGCGACAGTTTTTGTCCCCCAAACAAAAATGTTGCCAATAGGTTCATTTTTTGGCAAGAATTGTCTAAAGGTTGATTAACAATAATAATTATTTGTTCCTATTACTCTTGGGTACCTAATAGAAGGGGGATTGGGATAAATGGTGGGGAGGGGAGAGAGAATATCAACCAAAATATTCACAAAACATGACCAAAAATTGTAAAATCATAAAAATCACAAAATCATATGTCCTGGTTGGAAAAACTAGATACTTTTATGGTGATTAAAGAGATGTTAATAAAAATGAATAAAAATTTGATAGAGGTGGTTCAGTTAGTTTATTGTTTCTATTCTACTTGCCATTCACATAATTCATTCACATAATGGCCCTGAGATCTTCTTGAATCATTGTTTTGTTGAGTATTAGGCACACACTCATGTTTGAGATTCTAGAATAATCATAAATATTTTCAAAGCTTTCAATATCAGACAATGAAAGCAAGAAAATTATTGTTACTTTGCATTATTCTATCAACCTGCAGGTATTAAGACTATAGATTTAATCCACATACGCAAAATAATAATGATATAGCTAAATTCTTACTCTCCATATCAGAGTGTTAACTCCGTAGTTGTATCTCAGCTCCGTGCCTTTTGATAAGTCTGGTTCACAAATTTACCAAGCCTTTTAGATCTTGTGGCATCATAGCTGTCAAATAGAATAAACAAAGTCACAACATGATATATTGATTGAAATAAAAGCATGTTATGTTGCCATAGAGCAAATAGTCACCTGAGAGGTCTAAAGTAACTTTGTTTCAATTATTTATGACATGTACAATAAGAAAAATATTTGATATTGTTTGCAATATTTTACATTATCGTCAACTTGAAAAATATAAGCAATCTGATTGGCTAAGAGAGAAGCAATAAATGCCATATTTCATATTTTACACGTAAAAATACAAGACCGTGTCAACGTTAGAGGTCTGGTCAGCGAGAGATTAGATTTTGTACAATTCTATGCTCTTAATTGTATTATTTTTCCTTTCAATACACGCACTAGTTACAAAAACATTGTTTTTATATTTTTAATGATCATTCGATTCTATATTTTCCAATGTTTTGATGTCGATTTCATCAAAACAGAAGAGAAAGAGAAAAAAACAAAACATAGAAAAAGAAAAAGACACATTATATTTTTCAAGTTGACGATAAACCAGTTATCACACTTTTACTCGTACAATATGGGATATTTTTTTTTTTCCTTCTCTTTAATCACCAGTAAACCGGTATATCTAAAAAAAACATGTTACAACTTTTGTTTTGATGAAATATATTATAATAAAAAAAGCCTAGTTTTCTCTGGAAAATAGATAAGCGGAGAAGAATTACGTAGGGCTTGCTCAAATGGGTTACGAGAAATACGATGTCTCCGCTACGGGGCCTATCCGTATGGAAAAGTAGCCTGACCAAGGGAATGATCGCTCCTCCCAATAACCCGCGACTGCAAAGATGGAATCGCCTTCGAGGGGATGAACTCGGTGGTGAAAATACCTATCTAGAGAACTTGAAAGTGGCGATTCCCTGAGTTAAGAAAAGATAAAAACACAGAGAAATCAAAGCTCGATGATAGTACCTAGGAAAGAAAAAGATATAATAAAAAATGTTTTCGTTTTTTGAACACGTATATACACGTTAAAAATAAGCTATATCCCCATGATATCTAAATGTATAAACAGCCTGACAGCCAGTACCCAGCACTAAGAGGATTGGAAGTAAAGTGATCTTGGTGGAAACTAAGAGGGCGTAGCGACTAAACCCTCTTCACTCTCGACGCCCTAGGGCGTAAGATAATAGAGACAAAAAAATTTGGAGAGTAAATCTAGACCGCGAGGGACGATTGAGAAAATAGGGAGTAGGACCTAGCCGAATCAAAACAAAACAAGGATAGATTAGAGATGAAGAATTCGAGAAATGGGTTGGTCTGTCTGGCATGTGAGAAAAAGTGTATTCTATATGCACTAGGATATAGTGTTTTGCAATAAATTCATATTTTCTTATATAAATTTTTAATATACTAACAGGTAGGTTATGGAGAACTTTGAGTGTTATCATTTGCTATGCTCAGGGTGGAAAAAAAAAGGCATGAGATGTTAAAGGTGGGAACATCAGCGAATGATTGACGACTCAAGGATCTCCCTGAACCTATTTCTATATTCATAAAAATGCCAGTTATCAATGCAATCACGTAGTTGGAGTACGTCATCAGTTAAATCTAGATTATTGATTTTAATCGATTTCCGATTAAGAGTACAATCAAGTATGTCAATGTTGTAGTCAATGCAAGTTTTATTTATTTCTGTGATGAAGGAGAATGATCTGTCTTTTTCGTTGAGAGTCAAGACATGGAGCACATACTGTCGAGTGTTAACGTTGACTACTAGTTCATTTAGTAAAGAGAGCCTTTTGCTGTCAAGGAGTGATGAAATTTGCGATATGTTGTAAAGTTTATCAATAAGATTTTTGGAGAGTTTCGATACATCCAACATTGACTTCAATGCACATCTGGCCTGTCTGTCCAGAAAGATCCTTGCGGAATCTGAAAGATGTATGAGTTCAACACCATAGAGTAGCTTCGGTACTACTAGACTTTTAAATAGTGAGATGATTTGATTTGGGTGGAGTTTGGGTGGAGATATATATACGAGATTGTACTCAGTACCGTGCGATAACTATTACTTATTGCTCAATATTTTTGGTTTCAATTCTTATTGGTTTTCAAATGATTTGCTCTTTAATAGTTTGTGTATGTAATTCTAAAAATTAAAGATTTTCCACCCCCAAAACAAAACTATTTAATATTAATCTATTAATAACACAATCATACAAACTATACTCAATAAGGATGACAAGCTTCACAGTGAGGTGAGATAACAAGTTTAGGATTACTTGCAATTGATCATTAAACCTCTGAGATCCTAAAGAGTAATGATCAAGTAATACTTACCATGCACCAGTCATAAAAAAAAAATATGAGCCAAGGTGTTCCGGGTAAGAAGATTCCCTATTTCATCCCTCGGTGATGGTGATCTTCTCACCCGGGTAGCATAACAAAAACTCATGCTTTGGAAATGGTTTGGTTGATATTATGCCATAACCTAAAAATTTTCGAAAAAAAAAATGAAAATCATTTATTTAAGATAACTAATTTACACATTCGAGCTTGATGATATTAGCGCAGGGTTGCCACGGGTAGGAACCTTTCAAAATTCCAGACTTTGGCCCAAAAACCTCAATTTTTTCCAGATATTTTTGCTTAAAATCGCTAAATTTTTCCAGACTTTAGGTAAAAAACACCAATATTTTCCAGACTTTTTTATAAGTGATAAAGTATATACAAGTAAAAAAACGTGCAAAAACCAAAATTCTAAGGTTGTCTTTAACAAAGATAATAAAGTTAACAGTGAAAACAGTACAGGTTATTCCCAGTATGAGGGTGTTTCTCTATTTCCAGACTTTTTCCAGACTTTTGCTAAATTCCAGACATTTTCGGCAGACGTGGCAACCCTGTAGCGAGACTGAATAATTTCTATACCGGGTGCGCCACAAAAAAGTTTCTCTCTTTGAAACTAATTTTCTCAAAATCTAAAATTTTTAAAAGAACCACTTCTATTTCATTGGAAAGAAGAAAAATAGACTTAGATGTTGATGGGTCATTTATTTAATTCGATTCATTAGATCAAAAGTTATGCTCAATTGAATAAAAAAATTACTTTCAGAAAGTGCTCGAAAACGTCAAAAATCGACCTACCAAATTTTTGCTTTAAATTTGGCAATTGCAATAGCCTTTACATAATTAAGAGCATTTTTCCGTAACAAAACACATAAATTTGAAACGAAAGGGTCGAAAGGGTTTAAAATCCTCATCAACATTAATCTAATTTGGTTTTACTGGAATTTTTCTTAGATTTTTGGTTTTAGACTGGATAAAGTCTATGTAAGGCTGGATCTACCTCGAAACCCATATTTGATGTATTTTTATGAATTGTACCAGATTATTTGGCCTTTTTCGACAAATTATCTTCCTTTCATTGAAATTCAACCTTATTTTAAATAACTTCAACCTTCCTTTAAATAACAAAAGGTCATTTAGACAGCTAATTACCATTTTTAATGACTGAAACGAAAATACTGATATACCATATAACTATGCTTCTGTTTAGTTTGATAGGTCGATTTTTAACGTTTTTGAGCATTTTCTGAAAGTAACTTTTTTATTCAATTGAATACAACTTTTGACTTAATGAATCGAATTCAATAAATGACCCACCAAAATTTAAGTTTATCTTTCTTCTTTCCAATGAAATAGGAATGGTTCTTTTAAAACTTTTAGATTTCGAGAAAATTAGTTTTAAAGAGAGAAACTTTTTTGTGGCGCACCCGGTATTAAATTTTCCTGTAATTTCAATTTTTTGCATTTTTCCTAGAGGTGGACGGTGATTGAAAATATCTGCCTTAATAGTTCTTATCTCTGGCCTCTGTATTGGGTAGAACTTTATCGATTTTGTAATAAATTCTGATGGTATTAAATTTATACCTATACTTGGTTCAATGAAGACCTTTTCAAAGCCAGGGGGGTCCACACCCTTTTGGATCCAAGTTCGGGCAGATCCAACTGGATCCAATTTCCTTCTTTTTGGTCTACTCATTCTTATTTTCTATAAGAATCAGAAAGAAAAGAGCGTACATGATTAGAAAGATAATTTCATAAGAAGACATAAAATTTGGGTGCCATGATAAATTTTCCCAAGAAAGGGGAGATACCAAAATAGGGGTTGATATGAATATTACTTTTTCTAGTCAGGAGTGGATATTTTCTGTTTTCTTAAACTATCAAATGGTAAGTTGGCCCAATTTATAACCAATTTCTTATGTTTTAGGCAAATTTAGTCTGTGTGGTAAGCATAAATCGAAACCTGATTTTCCCAGGGAGTTTCTATTTTTTTTTCTTTCTAATTGAGCCAATTTTTACATAGTAATATAAAAAGGCCAAATTTGGTCCAAGATTGCTTTAAACAAGAACAAAAAGTGAAAACATTAATGTCGCTTAAGTAAAAATAGAAAGATTTTGGCCCGTTTTACGCCAGTCCTTTAAACGCCAGCCCTTAATCATGCAACACACGAGCCCAAGAAAAACGCCAATAAGGGCCGGCGTAAAACGGCGTTTCTAAGAAAACTGCTTTGAAACTTTTTTCTTGTAATCTTTTTTTATATTTAGGATTGAGTTTCATAACTCAATCTTGGATTGAGTATTTTTGCCGGTATACAGTAGTAAAAAAGTGCTTAGAAAAATCCTTGTTGAGGGTTTTGTCATTCTATAACTTTCCATAAAAAAGTAACAGTAACATAAACCAAACTGAAATGACTTTTTCCATATCTAAATGACTTTCCAATTGCCTATTTTGATTTTTTTATAGGGAGAAAAATGAAAGTAAAAAAGTAACAAAATTTTCTTTTTTCAGCCTAAAAACAACTATATACAAAAATAAAAAAATAGATTAAGTTTGAATTTTTTAAACTTCAGTTTCTTCGTCCTTCATACATTTTTTGCATACATTTTGCACATCTTGGCGGAGTCTGACGTGTACTGGTCTGATAACGAAAAACATATACATTGGATTTCAAACAATTTAAAAGTATTCAAAACAATGAAGCTGAAGGTGCCTAAAGTCTGTTTCAAAAAAGAGTGCAGTTCTATTGGCTTTCATGTGAGAACAAGGTCTGCGTAGTTAGATGAATTCCCTTGAGCCTGGTTCACACATGTTAGCTTAAAAGACTGCATACCTTTTTGACACAGACTTTAATAGCGTTAACCCCTAATTGACTAAAAATATTCGAAGAATCATGTGATTTGGTTGTTAGGTGGTTCCCCACTGGAAAACCATTTTTCAATTTTGGTCTTAAAAGACTTCGTCCATGTTTTTTTATGGTCATTGGGGAAATTCTCTGGTCCCACAATGAGTTTATGACGTGCCAGTTAAAAGCAAAAAAGGCTAGGGTTGCCGTTCGTGATCAAAGAGACTTTGAAGATTTTGAATAAAGGTCAGACCTTTGTCAACAAAGATAGTTGATACTCACCTTCTTGCAAAGCACAATGTTGCTATGCAACACCCTAAAGCCAAGAGGAATATCATGCCACACGCCAAGTAGTCATTCATCTCTTGTCTTGTTATCTAGTTTTTTACTTTTAGTTTCTGTATTTTAAAAGGGAAAAAAGAGAAAATAAGTAAAAGCAAGTGCACAAAGAACAAATAAAGATTTAACAAGCTGATGCTGATCAGACCTACCTAATGATGAAAGTTAGACAAACGAAGTTAAGTCAAGTTAAAGAAACGAACAAGCGAACAGACGAGTGAACGAACTAACGAACGAGTGAACGAAGGAACAAAGGAACAAGCAACCGAATGAAAAAGGGAGCGAACAAATGAAGCAAAAGTTCATGACTGAAAAGTGGCACTAATATATTTTTATAAGTTGCTTCGTTGTCTTTGTGTAAACTTGCATGTTTTTCATATTTTTTAACCAAATCCCGCCACGGTTTTTTCGTTCCTCTACCGTCAACTTGTAAAAGTTTCCCGTTCCGTTAAGATTCTTGCCCCTGTTCCGGAACTTTTTCCACCATTTTTACGGGAAAGCCGGCAGGGGATTTGAAAAGGTTTATTTCTAAAGGTATGCGAAATCTTGTGTTTTACCAATAAGCAGCTATAAGACAGATTAACTTTCTGAAACATGTTTTTCTACTACCCGAAGTCCTTGTCTTTTAATTTCAATAGTAAAGTGGCAGAGGAATCTTTAGTGCAGGAAAGGGAAACTTATACAAGTTGACGGTATTTTTGCATACAATTATGGCGGATGGAATGTCAAAAAAGTCTATTGAACGGTATTTTTGATAAAACTTTGTCAACCTTAAATCAAACTTTGTTGTACGATCAATGTTCGACTTAGTTTCGGTGGTCGAACTTTAATCGAATAACTCACAAATTCTTCAAAATACGAGTCGGACGAGTCGGAATAATTTTTTGATAGCCAAGCACTTCTTTGAATCGTCATTCGTTATGTTTTTTACTGAATCCACATAGAGTCACGTTCGAGATTTTTTTTGTACCCTTATTGAAATTTTCAAGTCGAAATTCAGCGACGCAGTAGGGTCGATACCCCCGAGGGCCGAAAATAAGGTCTGTTTTTAAGGTTAACGCATGCGCGCGCATATTTCACTGGATTTAGTTTGGCAAATTAAAGATGGCGGCAAAAGATTTTGTTGATTGCCGACTTGATATATCGGGATTTACTAAATGTTAAAAACCCGATGAAATAAACTACCGACCGACCGACTGTGGATTTGAAGATGTTTTATGACGCGAACAGAACATATTTTTGATGATCGCCTCAGTTCGATTAAAGAAATCGAACTTAATTGGACTTTGTCAAATTCAGTCAAACAGTAATTTAAGAAAAACCCTTCTCTACAATCTCTATGCCTCTGGGAGTGGCAAACTAAGTTTTGACTAATCCTTGAAAAGAGATTTTGTAATTCAACGCTGAAATTTCTCAGCTTGAAAGTGGTAAATAAAGGCCACAGAGTGCTTTAAGGTGCCATATAGCCAATGAAGTATCAAGCTTTAAGGGAATCTTTAAAACCTTGGCGGCAAGAAAGAAGCCTCATCCAGTCTATAAGTTTTAGCAACTTTTTTGAAAAGTTTCATTAAAGAATTTATCGCATTTTAATCGCAACAACTTTTGTCGTTTGATTAAGTTTGGCAACTCAAGTGAGTTACGGCATGTCCAAGGTAAAAGTGAACCAGTTCCACTCACTTTCAAAATGTCAAACATAGCTGGAAAGAAGCGCCATATGATGTAGATCAACGTGATGGGTGTTAGAAAAATTTAACTTGAGGCTATAAGAAGTTATAGTCCAAAAACCTGTATTATGACGTCATAAACATTACGTAACATTACGTCACGAAACTTAAAATTTAAATAACTCATAAACTATTAATGATATCAATATGAAATTTCGACAGAAAATTAAGTCGGTTAATCAATATCTAATCCATCGATTACTTATCGATTATTTATCGATTACTCAAGATATTATCGATTATATCGATTAACTACGCCTGGATACAAATAGTAAAGCCAGCACATATTTTTTTCTTTTTCCTTCGTCATCTTCAATAAGGCACTCAAACTCAAAGTAGAAAGGAAAAACCTGGAAGTGTGATTGAATATCTAATATGTCCAAACCAAGGTAAGGGTGTCCTTTTGTACAGCCATCTTTTGTTTTCCTTATATTTGGAATTTTTCATTTTGGAGAAGTAAACCACGAAGACAAAATTATAAATCTCCATCCATTTTTACCAACCAAAAATCTCCAAAAATAAAAAATATCAATTTAAAACAAGCATTCAATTAAAATAATCTGAATTTTTAAAGCTTTGTATGAAATTTAAGGCAAAACAAGCAAGTATCAAGACATTTGCAGTTGTTTGCTTGGTCCGCCATTTTCTACTTTCTCTCCATGCAGGATTGGCAAGCAAGAATAACAGGAAAATCGTGGATGTAGTTTGACAGGCCAACCTGGACCGGAATAGCGCTAAACTTTGAAAAACTCCAACTTATCTGCTTTTATCCGCGAAACAAGAGTAATAATTGTTGCATAAATTAGTTAAAAGCAACTTCCTTCCCAGTCTTTTATATTTAAGACCTGAAATTTTAATAGCAGGGAGATATGGATGTTAGCTTGCTTGAATTTGAACGGGAGCAAAATATACAGCTTCTTTGCTTAGAAATTCACCTTTACTTTTGGTGTCGCCTATGCGACTAGATTGTCAGCACGCTGAAAATTGAATATTATTACGGGCTTTTTTTCAAAGCTCTGAATCTCGATTTTGGTTGGCTAAAAATCGCTGAGATTTTGAACATCAGCCATTCTCAAGGTAAATTTTCCAAATATTAAATCTTAGATCGAAAACTCCTCAGCTTGCCTGTATTTTGCTGGTAAAACGTTTAGGCGACAGTAAAATGTCGCCTAAACGAAAATGTCGCCCATAGGTATACTTTATTGGCACATTTTGTCGCCTAAGGGTCGATTCGTAATTATTATCATTATTATTATTAAAATGAATATTACAGGTTGTAGGCACTCAGTGGGCCTCTTAACCGATCTTAATTTACAAATTTCGTGTATCGAATTTCTTTGGATGGCTTTGCCATGCTTCTTTCAACTTTTCTTTGAAGCCTTTTATGGAAACAGCAGCTACCACCTCAAACGGCAATTTATTCCACGTAGGGATGGTTCTGTAGTAGAACGACTTTGTTTGTGGGCCGCGGAATCCATCACTTGCAAAGTTCGGCTGGAGTTCATCTTTGTGTTGTCGATTCGAACGTGGTCGATGGGTAGTTTTCTTTGAAATCGTAGCTTTATCGTAGAAGTGAATATGCTTATAAACCTGCACCATATCACAAAATGTTCTGCGAAACTCTAGTGTTGGTAATTGTACGCTTCGTAGTCTATCCTCATAAGAGAGATTTTTGTAAAGTTTGACAAGCCTTGTTGCACGTCTGCACTCCTTCCAATAGATTGAGGTGTTTCCTTAGTTTCGGTGACCAGACTGATTGTGCATATTCAAGATGCGGTCAAACGAAAGTACAGTACAAAGTAAGAAAAAGAAAAATCTGTGGGCTAATGTTTTGGAAGCAACGGTTAATAAGTCCAAGCATCGAATTGGCCTTGTTGACTTGGTTAGAGATATGTTCCTCGAAACTCAACTTTGCATCAATAACAACACCAAGATCTTTCTCTATGAAAACGTGTTCCAGTTGATTTTTATTTAGAGTATATGGATGTGCATGTTTAATATTTGTAAACTTTCCGATTGTAAGTACATGGCACTTGTCTGGATGGAACTGAAGCAACCATTCTTTAGACCATTTCTCTAGCTCTTCAATATGATCTTCAGTATGATAAGAGAGTCATCGATGGAATCAACTTCTTTAAATATTTTTGTACCATCAGCAATGAGTAGTATGGATAGATGATTTTATCAGGAAGATCGTTGATATATAGAACAAAAAGTAGCGGCCCAAGTACACTACCCTGTGGTATTCCACTTACTACATCATTGTTGTTGATTTTGACTGGTTCACTTTTACCTGTTGTTTACGTCCGTTAAGGAATGCTCTTATCCAATCAAGAATAGGTCCATATCCCATTAGTTTTTTGCACAATCGGCGGTGTGGCACGGTATCAAATGCCTTCGCAAAATCGAAATAGATAAAATCTACCACTTTTCCTTCTGAGGTACTTTCACAGCATCTATCGATGTATGTTAGCAGTTGGGTAACTGTCGAGCGTTTGCTAATGAAACCATATTTTTTATTTGAAAGGAGTTCCAGGTCTTTGAGATGTTGTGTAATGTGCGCTCGTAGAATTGTTTCCGTCAGCTTACAAACGCTCGATGTCAAACTTACAGGTCGATAGTTAACAACCAAATTTTGTGCTCCTTTGCTCTTATAAATTGGAGTTACATATGCTAATTTCCATTCTTCCGGTAGGACTTTATGCTTATCGGATATGGATATTTTAAAGCATTTGTTTTATATTTTAGGGGAAAATTGATAGAAAACTTTTGTCAGGTGATGTTTGATTTTTTGTACATTAACCAGGCAGGTCTCTAAAAGTATCACTTCTTTTTGTTTTTTTTTAGATGAGTGAAAATTTTATAATTGAGAATGACCAAATACAGTGTATATATAAAAAGAAAAAAAAGATATTTACTGGATGGCATTATTAATATAGTGGGGTATTTGGTAAAAGAGGATGTAACAGTTGGATACTTGTGTTCCTGCAGATTTAAAGATATGGAAATGCAAATGATTTGAAACTGAAACTTGAACCACCTAAATAAAGAGAACAAGTTTAATTTTTTCAGAGGGGTGATATAGAAACGACTGTTTATTGCGCTTGACATAATTGAAACAAACTCTTACACTGTCAGTTGGTTTTTAAATATTGAAGAATGATAGCTAAGTTTCCTAACAATAAACGATATCGCATTTAGATAAATGCATTCTGGTTTCTAGGGACTCTCAAAGGAATTATAATATATTCTAGATCATAGATCATAATTCCTTCGAATGGTCTGCTCAATTTTTCGAATGTTATTACAAAATATTAATGTTTGAAATGTTTTTTTTTATAGAAACATCCTTCTTTCAAGGACAGCGTTCAACAGTTCAGATAAGCTACGAAATAGTTTGAGTAGTGCTACACGACATGAAATCCTTGTGAATGGAGATATTCCAAATGTGAAAGACTCGCTTGTGAGAAATATTACGGAACCAAGGAATGTGAAAGTTCCAACAACAATAAGCTACAGTCTAGATGATAAAGTTTGGTACTTAAGTCCCGAGGTGATTTTGATTACACTGATAATATGGGGAACAACCTCTAGAATGACGTTTTAGAGCACTCTACCTTGCTGAGTGTATTTTCAAAGCTTAATAGAAGCATAAACTTTACACCCTGTTATGTGCTAATGAAATCAACATAAAAGGGGTTGCGGAACGAGCGTTCTGTTTTCGCAAAGCGAAGAAATCTATCTCAAAATGTACTACTCCATTATTAATTAATGCAGAATTACAAAAATAAGAAAAACTAATAGGACCTTACAATTCACGTTGAATTTATTGCCAGTGAGAATGTTTGAGAAATTAGAAATATATGAAGACAGAGGTGTTCCAAAAGCACCTGGGGGTATTTGAAAAGTCATTTGTACTCGATTTTGTGATACTTTTATAACAGC